>NW_028295813.1:3699692-4316307 GCF_964341445.2 Mesoplodon mirus | reverse complement strand
CACTTCTATGTACTGTGGATTTGCAATGCCTGATGGCTTGCTTGGCCAAAAAGGGCATATGTATATTTTCCCGAATATATTCAAGAAAATACACATAATCCCTTTTCAGCCAAGGGCAACATTGTCGAAATTCTGTCGCTTTTCCTGTGCTTTAAAGACGACTCCAATCTACCTCTTGAAATCTGTTTCCTTCAATTCTGCCTTGCATTCAAATCCTCTTCACTGCCTTTCCTCAATATATTTCTGGATGATAGTTGTCCTTTAGAACTCTGCAAGTTTGTGAATTGCTGTGCTCCTGATTTCCATTTTTCAACTCGCCTCTTTGTGAGCTGGCTGCAATACCGCAGGATGGCTTTAGGCCCTAGTCTGGTTCCGGGGCTTCTGGATGAGCCTTTGGTTAATTCTTCTTCCTGATGGGAAACTAGAGTGACATGTGCCCATCCAAAGACCTACAGCTAATCTCTCATTTATTTCCCCTCTTCCTGTTCATCCTCTGCACAATTTGCCAACTGTGCATAACGGGAGGGTAAAGGCGCTGACACTCCAAGTGGGGAGATTTTGAGTAATGCAGATGGAATGGCGAAGCCGAGCACGACAAAAGGAAAAATGAGGTACCTTTCAGAAAACTTTCCCAATTACACAGTGTACCATCCACTGGGTTTCCCATGCATGTTTTAACTGTAGGAAGATTCCCTTAAACCTGGAGAGTTGGGACCACTAGAATGGGTAGCACACAGTATTGCTCTAAGTGGTGTTCTTTTGTTCACACAACTTCAGCAATCTTGTCAGCCCCAAGTGTCCAGTCATATGCCTCATCCAGCTGTGGGTGTAAAGGTGGTCAATCTAGCTTGCATCACAGGCCCTGAACGTAATTTTTAAGACTTTCTCTCTGTTTTTGCATTTTGCTTTTGAAATTTATTTTTATAAGTGGGTTTAACTGAATTTCAGTGCTGTGTTCATGCCGTTATACACACACATGATTCCATTATGGAGACATGAGAATACATATGTTTTAAAATACTTAGAGTCAGACATATTCCTCTGCAATGAATAGGGGGTGTTGAGTCCAGTTCATTGTGCCGGGAGTAGGTGTTGTCTATTACATACATGGTTTATATAACAGTAACTGTGCTAATTTAAAATTGTGGTTTTATGCATCACCCCACTTCGGCTTTCCAATTAAGCAGGCAGAAGATGTTTTCTAAATGTGTGACTCTGTTGTGTTTGTAATTCAGTTCATGTGTAGTCATGTGTACATTCCCGCTATGAGTGATAATTTATGATAAGATTAGTTACTCTGTAATCTTTCCTAACTCAGTTCATGTGTTGCCATGTTTACAGGGACTTCATAAGTTATATCTTATGATATGTTTCTTTTTCTGTGTGACTTATTTCACTTAGATTCATCGTACCTGAATCCACTCTGTTTGCTGCTACTGGCCTTATGACATTGATTTCATGGCTGAGCGATATTCCATCGTACGTAAGTACCACAATATCTTGAACCATTTTTGTCTTTCCTGGGATACTTAAGGTGTACCCAAGTTGAGGTTCTTGTAAGCAGTGCAGCGCTAAATTTTAGGGTGGCTCTGTCTTATTGATTTTCAGTTTTCCCAAGGTATATTCCCTAGACTGGAAGTGCCCTTGGCTCTGTAGCTCTGTTGTTTACTTGTTTTAGGGAACACAATGCACTCCTCCAGAGAGGCAGTTGGCAACTTACATCCCGCCCATCAGCATAACAAGGCTGCCTGATCTCCAGGGCCTGTCTTGCCTTTCTGGTTTTTACACATTTTGCGGATGTCCCTTTTGACCGGTAGGAAGGGATACTTCTTTGTAGTGAAGATTTGCAATGCTGCTTGCTTGCTTGGCCAAAATGGGCGTATGCATTTTCTCCTGAATATATTCAGGAGAAAAAGCAAACGCCCTTTATGGTCAAGTGCATCATTGTCGAAGTTGTGCCCCTCTTCTTGTGCTTGAAAGGTGATTCCAACGTACCTCTTGAAATCTGTTTCCTGCTATTCTGCCTCGTATTAAAGTCGGCCTCTCTGCCTTCCCTCAAAAGATTTTTGGAAGATAGTTGTCCTCTATTACTCTGCCAGTTTGTAAATTGCTGTGCCCCTGAGCTCCATTTTTCAACTCGTTTTTTTGAGCTGACTGCAAATCCAAAATTATGGTTCAAAACCTATACTGGTTCCCGGCGGGTGGCTGAGACATTGGTTAATTCTACTTCCTGCCGGGCAATTAAAGTGACATGTACTTGTCCAAATGCCTAACATCTACTCTCTCATTGGTTCTCCCTCTTCCCTTTCATCCCCTGCCAAATTGGCAACCTGTGCGAACCAGGAGGTTAAAGGTGCTGTCTCTCCAAGTTGGAAAATTGATAGTAAAGCAGTTGGAAAGTCATACTGGCACACAAGGAGAGGAACTATTCGTTTAGTTTTAGAAACCTTTCGTATTCACAGTGTGTCCATTCTCTAGGTTTCCCGTACATGATATAGCTGTAGTAATATTCCCTTCAACCTGGAGACATGTGACCCATGGAATGGGTGCCATGCATTATTGCTTTAAAGTGTCTGCATTTGCTCTCCTAATCTCACCAATCCTCTCAGTCTCATGTGTCCAGCCTTATGCCACATCGAGCTGTCATTTTAGATAGTGTCATTCCAGGTTTCATCAGAGACTCTGAAGGAATTGTAAAGAATTTCCCTGTTTTTTTGTTTTGTTTTTGAAATTCCTTTTTATAGTGGGTTTGAGCTGATTCTCGCTGCCATGCTTATGTAAGTCTAGATACACTTGATACCCTTATGGAGACATATCAATACATAGGTTTTAAGATTCTTACTCGTCAGATACATTCCTCTGCGGGAAATATGGGGTTTTGAATCCCTTTCACTGATGAAGGTGTAGGTCTTGTCTTTTCCATAGTTGGTTTTTGGAACAGTACCTGTGCTTATATCAAACTCTGGTTTTATGCATCACCCCACCTCTCCTTCACTGTTAAGAAGGCATAAGTGTGTTTTCTAAATGTGATACTCTGTTCTCTTTCCTAACTCAGCTCATGTGTAGCCATGTTTACAGGATCTTCATAAGTGATATCTTATGATACGTTTCTTTTTCTGTGTGACTTATTTCACTTAGAATCATCGTACCTGAATCCACTCATTTTGCTGCTACTGGTCTTATGACATTGATTTCATGGCTGAGGGATATTCCATCGTATGTAAGTACCACAATGTTTTGAACCATTTTTATCCTTCCTGGGATATTTACAGTGTACCAAAGTTGTGGTTATTGTAAGCAGTGCAGCCCTAAATTTTGGGGTGGCTCTGTCTTATTGATTTTCATTTTTCCAAAGGTATATTCCCAAGACTGGAAGTGCCCTTGGCTCTGTAGCTTTGTTGTTTACTTGTTTTAGGGAACACAATGCATTCCTCCAGAGAGGCAGTTGGCAATTTACATCCCGCCCATCAGCATAACAAGGCTCCCTGTTCTCCAGGGCCTGTCTTGAATTTCTGGTTTTTACCCTTTATGTGGATGTCCCTTAGGACCGGTGGGAAGTGATACTTCTTTGTAGTGGAGATTTGCATTGCCCGCTTGCTTGCTTGACCAAAATGGGCGTATGCGTTTTCTCCTGAATATACTCAGCAGAAAACGCATACGCCCTCTTTGGCCAAGTGCATCATTGTCGAAGTTGTGCCCCTCTTCCTGTGCTTTAAAGGCGATTCCAATGTACCTCTTGAAATCTGTTTCCTGCTATTCTGCCTCACATTCAAGTCCGCCTCATTGCGTTCCCTCAACAGATTTTTGGATGATAGTTGTCCTTTATTACTCTGCCAGTTTGTGAATTGCTGGGACCCTGAGCTCCATTTTTTAACTTGTTTTTTTGTGAGCTCAACACATTTCCATATTTTGGTTCAGGAACTATACTGGTTCCCGGTGGGTGGCAGATACTTTGGTTAATTCTTCTTCCTCCCAGGAAATAAGAGTGACATGTGCCCGTCCAAATGCCTAAAAGCTACACTCTCTTTGGTTCTCCCTCTTCCCTTTCATCCTTTGCCAAATTGGCAACCTGTGTGAACCTGAAGGTTAAAGGTGCTGTCTCTCCAAGTTGGGAGATTGATAGTAAAGCAGTTGCAAAGTCAAACTGGAGCACCAGGAGAGGGACTATTCGTTGAGATTTAGAAACCATTCGTATTCACAGTGTTTCCATTCGCTAGGTTTCCCATACCTGTTATAGCTGTAGTAATATTCCCTTCAACCTGGAGAGTTGGGACCCATGGAATGGGTGACGTACATTATTGTTTAAAGGGTCTGCATTTGCTAACCCAATCTCACCAATCCTCTCAGTCCCATGTGTCCAGCCTTATGCCACCTCCAGCTGTCGTTGTAGATTCGGTCATTCCAAGGTTCATCAGAGAGCCTGAAGGAATTGTAAAGAATTTTGCTGTTTTTTTGTTTTGTTTTTCAAATTCCGTTTTATAGTGGGTTTGATCTGATTCTCGCTGCCATCTTTATACCAGTCTAGACACAATTGATTCCTTTCTGGAGACATATCAATACATAGGTTTTAAGATTCTTACTAGTCAGATATATTCCTCTGCGGGAAATGTGGGGTTTTGAGTCCCTTTCACTGAGGAAGGTGTAGGTGTTGTTTATTCCATAGTTGGTTTTTGGAAGGGTACCTCTGCTTATATCAAACTCTGGTTTTGTGCATCACCCCACCTCTCCTTCCCCCTTATCAGGCATAAGAGTGTTTTCTAAATGTTAGACTCTGTTCTCTTTCCTAACTCAGTTCATGTGTAGCCATGTTTACAGGATCTTCATAAGTGATATCTTATGATAAGTTTTTTTTTTTTTTTTCTGTGTGACTTAATTCACTTAGAATCATCGTACCTGAATCCACTCATTTTGCTGCTACTGGTCTTATGACATTGATTTCATGGCTGAGGGATATTCCATCATACATAAGTACCACAATTTTTTGAACCATTTTTACCTTTCCTGGGATACTTAAGGTGTACCCAAGTTGAGGTTCTTGTAAGCAGTGCAGCCCTAAATTTTGGGGTGGCTCTGTCTTATTCATTTTCAGTTTTCCCAAGGTATATTCCCTAGACTGGGAGTGTACTTGGCTCTGTAGCTCTGTTTTTTACTTGTTGTAGGGAACACAATGCACTCCCCCAGAGAGGCAGTTGGCAATTTACATCCCGGCCATCAGCATAACCATTCTCCCTGTTCTCCAGGGCCTGTCTTGCCTTTCTGGTTTTTACCCATTTTGTGGATGTCCCTTGTGACCGGTGGGAAGTGATACTTCTTTGTAGTGCAGACTTGCATTGCCCACTTGCTTGCTTGGCGAAAAGTGTGTATGCGTTTTCCCCTGAATATATTCAGGAGAAAACGCATATGGCCTTTTTGGCCATGTGCATCATTGTCGAAGTTGTGCTCCTCTTCCTGTGCTTTAAAGGCGATTCCAACGTACCTCTTGAAATCTGTTTCCTGCTATTCTTCCTCGCTTTCAAGTCCGCCTAGTTGCCTTCCCTCAACAGATTTTTGGAAGATAGTTGCCCTTTATTACTCTGCTAGTTTGTGAATTGCTTTGCCCCTGAGCTCCATTTTTTAACTCGTTTTTTGTGAGCTGAACGCAAGTCCAATATTTTGGTTCAGGACCTATACTGGTTTTCGGTGGGTGGCTGAATCTTTGGTTAATTCTTCTTCCTCCCAGGAAATAAGAGTGATAGGTGCCCGTCCAAATGCCTAACATCTACTCTCTCATTGGTTCTCCCTATTCCCTTTCATCCTTTGCCAAATTGGCAACCTGTGCGAACCAGGAGGTTAAAGGTGCTGCTCTCCAAGTTGGGAGATTGATAGTAAAGCAGTTGAAAAGTCAAACTGGAGCACAAGGAGAGACACTATCCGTTGAGTTTTAGAAACTTTTCGTATTCACTGTATGTCCATTCTCTACGTTTCCCATACATGTTATAGCTGTAGTAATATTCACTACAACCTGGAGATATGCGAACCATGGAATGGGTGCCATGCATTATTGCTTTAAAGGGTCTGCGTTTGCTCATCCAATCTCACCAACCCTCTCAGTCCCATGTGTCCAGCCTTATGCCACATCCAGCTTTCGTTGTAGATAGGGTCATTCCAGGTTTCATCAGAGAAACTGAAGGAATTGTAAAGAATTTGCCTGTTTTTTTGTTTTGTTTTTGAAATTCATTTTTATAGTTGGTTTGAGCTGATTCTCGCTGCCATGTTTATGCCAGTCTAGACACACTTGATTCCCTTATGGAGACATATCAATACATAGCTTTTAAGATTCTTACTAGTCAGATATATTCCTCTGCGGGAAATATTGGGTTTTGAGTCCCTTTCACTGAGGAAGGTGTAGGTGTTGTTTATTCCATAGTTGGTTTTTGGAAGGGTACCTGTGCTTATATCAATCTCTGGTTTTGTGCATCACCCCACCTCTCTTTCCCCCTTAAGCAGGCATAAGAGTGTTTTCTAAATGTGAGACTCTGTTCTCTTTCCTAACTCAGATCATGTGTTGCCATGTTTACAGGGTCTTCATAAGTGATATCTTATGATAAGTTTTTTTTTTCTTCTGTGTGACTTAATTCACTTAGAATCATCGTACCTGAATCCACTCATTTTGCTGCTACTGGTCTTATGACATTGATTTCATGGCTGAGGGATATTCCATCATACATAAGTACCACAAATTTTTGAACAATTTTTACCTTTCCTGGGATACTTAAGTTGTACTCAAGTTGAGGTTCTTGTAAGCAGTGCAGCCCTAAATTTTGGGGTGGCTCTGTCTTATTCATTTTCAGTTTTCCCAAGGTATATTCCCTAGACTAGGAATGTACTTGGCTCTGTAGCTCTGTTGTTTACTTGTTTTAGGGAACACAGTGCACTCCTCCAGAGAGGGAGTTGGCAATTTACATCCCGGCCATCAGCATAAAAAGGCTCCCTGTTCTCCAGGGCCTGTCTTGCCTTTCTGGTTTTTACCCATTTTGTGGATGTCCCTTGTGACCGGTGGGAAGTGATACTTCTTTGTAGTGCAGACTTGCATTGCCCACTTGCTTGCTTAGCCAAAAGTGCGTATGCGTTTTCCCCTGAATATATTCAGGAGAAAACGCATACGGCCTTTTTGGCCATGTGCATCATTGTCGAAGTTGTGCTCCTCTTCCTGTGCTTTAAAGGCGATTCCAACGTACCTCTTGAAATCTGTTTCCTGCTATTCTGCCTGACTTTCAAGTCCGCCTAGTTGCCTTCCCTCAACAGATTTTTGGAAGATAGTTGCCCTTTATTATGCTGCCAGTTTGTGAATTGCTTTGCCCCTGAGCTCCATTTTCTAACTCGTTTTTTGTGAGCTGAACGCAAGTCCAATATTTTGCTTCAGGACCTATACTGGTTTTCGGTGGGTGGCTGAGACTTTTGTTAATTCTTCTTCTGGCCGGAAAATTAGAGTGACATTTGGTGGTCCAAATGCTTAACATCTACTCTCTCATTGGTTCTCCCTCTTCCCTTCCATCCTCTGCGAAATTGGCAACATGTGAGAACCAGGAGGTTAAAGGGCCTGTCTCTCTAATTTGGGAGATTGATAGTAAAGCAGTTGGAAAGTCAAACCGTAGAACCAGGAGAGGGACTATTAGTTGACTTTTAGAAACCTTTCGTATTCAGAGTGTGTTTATTCTCTAGGTTTCCCGAACATATTAGAGCTGTTGTAATATTCCCTTCAACCTGGAGAGTTGGGACCCATGGAATGGGTGCCACTCATTATTGCTTTAAAGGGTCTGCATTTGCTCACCAAATCTCAACATTCCTCTCTGTCCAAAGTGTCCAGCCTTATGCCACATCCAGCTGTCATTGTAGATATGGTCATTCCAGGTTTCATCAGAGACCCTGAAGGAATTGTACGGAATTTCCCTATTTTTTTTGTTTTGTTTTTGAAATTCCTTTTTATAGTGGGTTGAGCTGATTCTCACTGCCATGTTTATGCCAGTCTAGACACACTTGATTCCTTTATGGATACATATCAATACATAGGTTTTAAGATTCTTACTAGTCAGATATATTACTCTGCGTTGAATATGGGGTGTTGAGTCCCTTTCACTGAGGAACATGTAGGTCTTTTCTATTCTGTATTTGGTTTTTGGAACTGTACCTGAACTAATATCAAACTCTGGTTTTATGCATCACCCCACCTCTCCTTCCCCCTTAAGAAGGCATAAGGTTGTTTTCTAAATGTGAGACTGCCTTCTCTTTCCTATCTCAGTTCATGTGTAGCCATGTTTACAGGATCTTCATAATTGATATCTTATGATAATTTTCTTTTTCTGTTTGACTTATTTCACTTAGAATTATCGTACCTGAATCCACTCATTTTGCTGCTACTGGCCTTATGACATTGATTTCATGGCTGAGGGATATTCCGTCATACGTAAGTACCACAATTTCTTGAACCATTTTTGTCTTTCCTCGGATATTTATGGTGTACCCAAGTTGAGGTTTTTGTAAGCAGTGCAGCCCTGAATTTTGGTGTGGATCTGTCTTATTAATTTTCAGTTTTCCCAAGCTATATTACCTAGACTGGAAGTGCCATTGGCTCTGTAGCTCTGTTGTTTACTTGTTTTAGGGAACACAGTGCACTCCTCCAGAGAGGCAGTTGGCAATTTACATCCCGCCCATCAGCATAACAAGGCTCCCTGTTCCCCAGGGCCTGTCTTGCCTGTCTGTTTTTTACACATTTTGCGGATGTCCCTTTTGGCTGGTGGGAAGTGACATTTCATTTTTGTGCAGATTTGCATTGCCCGCTTGCTTGCTTTGCTGAAAAGGGCATATGCGTCTTCTCCTGAATATATTCACGTGAAACCCCATATGCCCTTTATGGCCATTTCCATTATTTTCGAAGTTGTGATGCTTTTCCTTTGTTTAAAGGCGATTCCAATGTACCTCTTGAAATCTGTTTCATGCCATTTTGCCTCATTTTCACTTCCGCCTCGTGGCTTTGCCTCAACAGATTTTTGGAAGAGAGTAGCCCTTTATAACTCTGCAGGTTAGTGAATTGCTGTGGCCCTGAGCTTCATTTTATAACTCGCGTTTTTGTGAGCTGACCGCAAATCCACAGTTTTGCTTCTGGACCTTTACTGGTTCTGGGGGGGGCAGGCTGAGTCTTTGGTTAATTCCTCTTCGTGACGGGTAATTAGAGTGAAATGTGGCCGTCCAAATGCCTACAGCTACTCTCTCATTGGTTCTCTCTCTTCCCTTATATCCTCTGCAATATTTGCCAACTGTGCGAACCAGGAGGTTATAGGGGCTGACTCTCCAAGTTGGGAGATTGATAGTAAAGCAGTTGGAATGTCAAACTGGAGCACAAGGAGAGAAAAAAAAGTAGTAGAGTTTTAGAAACCTTTCACCATCAATTGGTTTCCATTCTCTAGGTTCCCATACATGTTATAACTGTAGTGATATTCCCTTCTACTTGGAGAGTTGGGAACCATGGAAAGCGTGGCAGGCATAATTGCTTTAAAGGGTCTGCATTTTTTCACCCAATCTCACCAATCCTCTCAGTCCCAAGTGACCAGCGTTATGCCACATCCAGCTGTCATTGTAGATAGGGTCATTCCAGGTTTCATCAGAACCCCTGAAGGTATTGTGTTAGAATTTTACTATTTTTATGTTTTGTTTTGAAATTCATTTTTATAGTGGGTTTGAGCTGATTCTCACTGCCATGTTTATGTCGTTCTAGACACACTTGGTTCCCTTACGGATACATATCAATACATAGGTTTTAAAATTCTTACTAGTCAGATATATTTCCCTGCGGGGAATAAGGATGTTGAGTTCCGTTTACTGAGGAAGGAGTAGGGCTTGTCTCTTCTCTTTTTGGATTATGGAACGGTACCTGTGCTAATATAAAACTTTTGTTTTGTGCATCTCCCCACCTGTCTTTCCCCTTAAGCAAGCATTAGAGTGTTTTCTAAATCTGAGACTCTGTTCTCTTCCCTAAATCAGTTCATATGTAGCCATGTTTACATTCCCTTCATAAGTGATATCTTATGTCAGAATGCACCATGGCCTTTTCATAATAATGTTCCATGACCCCTCTCATCACAGTGCTCCATGCCCTGGTTATCACAAAGCTCCATGTCCCTTGTCATCACAATTCTCAATGTCCTTGTCATCACAATGCTACATGACACTTCTCATCAAAATATTACATGCTCTTGTCATCACAATTCTCCATGCATTTGAAATTGCAATGCTCCGTGCACTTGTCATCACAATGCTCCATGCACTTGTCATCAAAATGCTCCATGCCCTTGTCATCACATTGCTCCATGACACCTGTCATCTCAATGCTCCCTGACACCTGTCATCACAATGCTTCATGCCCCTTTTCATTATAGTGCTCCATGATGCTCGACACCACAATTACCTAAGGTCTTCTCATCAGAGTGCTCCACGGTTTTGCCATCACCATGCTCCATGCCTAGTCATCACAAAGCTAAATGTCCCTTGTCCTCACAATTCTCCACGTCCTTGTCATTACAATGCTCCTGGCACTTCACATCAAAATGTTATATGCTCTAGTCATCACAACACTCCATGCACTTGTCATTGCAATGCTCAATGACCCCCGTCATAGAAAGCTTCATGCACTGTTCATCACAATGTTTCACGACCTGGACATTAAAATTTTCAATGGCCCTTGATATCACAATGCTCCATGCCCTTGTCATCACAATGCTCCTTTACTTTGTCACAGCAAACCTCCATGACACTTGGCATCACAGTGCTCCATGATATTGTCATCAAACTGGAACATGACATATTTCATCACAATGCTCCCTGACACCTTTCTTCACAATAATCCATGACCTTGTCATCACAGTGCTCCATGCACTTGTCATTACAATGTGCCATGCCCAATCTTATCACAATAATCCAAGAAACTTGTCAGACCAATGCTCCATGCCACTTTTCATCACAATGCTCCATGAACGCTGTCATCAAAATGCACCATGCCCATCATCATAATGCTTCATGCTATTGTCATCACAATAAAATCAAAATGCTCCATGACCTCTGTCCTCACAATGCTGCAAACCCTTGTGATCACAATGTTACATAACACTTGTTATCACAATGCCCCATGACGCTGGTCAGCAAAATTATCCATGGTCTTTTCATCACAATGCACCATGACTTTTGTCATCACAATGCTCAATACACTTGTCATCACAATGCTCTCTGACTATTGCCCTCAGTATGCACCTTGAACTCTTTCATGACAAGGCTCCATGACTATTTCATCACAATGATCCATGTCCTTTTCATCACAATGCTCCAAGACCTCTGTAATCACAATGCTCCATGCCCTTGTCATCACAAAGCTCCATGACACATGTCATCAGCATGTTCCATGGCCTTCTCATCAAAATGCTCCATGCCCTTGTCATCACAATGCTCCCAGATCCCTGTAATCACAATGCTCCATGCCCCTTATCAAATCAATGCTCCATGAACCCTGTCATCACAATGCATCATGCCCATCATCATAATGCTTCTGGCTATGGTCAGCACAATGAAATCAAAATTCTCCATGACCTCTGTCATCACAATGCTCCATGACCCCAGTCATCACAATACTCCATGAACATTTTCAGCCCAATGCTCCATGACCCTTGTCATCACAATGATCCATGCCCTTGTCATCCCAATGCTCCATGACCCCTGTATTCACAATGCTCCGTGACGCTTGTCATCACAGTGCTCCATGACACCTGTCATCACAATGCTCCATGACTTTGTCAGCAAAATGCTACATGACCTTGTCATTACAATACTCTATGGGCTTGTCATCACAATACTCCATTACCATTGTCATCACAATCCTCCATGAACCTTTGGATCACTTTTCTTTATGCCCTCGTCCTCACAATGCTCCGTGCTCCTTGAAATCAAAATGATCCATGAACTCTCTCATCGCAATGCTCCAAAAACTTGTGATCACAATGTTCCATAACACTTGTCATCACAATGCTCCATGATGCCTGTCTTCACAATACTCCATGCCGTTTTCATCACAATGCTCCATGACCTTTGTCATCAGAATTCTCAATACACTTGTTATCACAATGCTCCCTGACACTTGTCTTCAGAATGCTCCTTGAATCCTCTCAGGAAAAGGCTCCATGACGTTTTTATCACAATGCCCCATGCCGTTTTCATCACAATGCTCCATGCCATTGTCATCACAATGGGCCATTACATATGTCATCACAAAGTTCTCTGACACCTATATTCACAATAATGCATGACCTGGTCATCACAATGTTCCATGCCCTTGTCATCACAATGCGACATTCCAACAGTCATCACAATACTCCATGAAACATATTAGACCAATGATCCATGCCCTTTTCATCACAATGCTCCATGCCCTTTTTATCACAATGCTCCATGACCCCTGTCATCTCATTGCTCCGTGACTCCAGTCATCACAATGCTCCATGACATTTGTCATCACAGTGGCCCATGCCCTCCTCATCAACAGTCTCTGTGTACTTTTTAACCACAAAGCTCCATGAACATTTCATCACAATGCTATTTGACCCATGTCATCACAATTCTCTATGCCTTTCTCAGCAAAATTCTCCATGTCCTTCTCATCACAATGCTCCATGACCCCTGTCATCACAATGCTCCGTGACTCCAGTCATCACAATTCTTCATAACATTTGTCATCACAATTGTCGATGCCCACATCATCGCAAGGCTCTGTTACCTTTGTAACCACAATGCTCCATGAACTTTTCATCACAATGCTCCGTGACACTTGTCATCACAATGCTCCATGCCTTTGTCAGAAAAATGCTCCATGACCCTTGTCATCACAATGTGCCAAGCGCTTCTCATCCCAATGGTCCAAAAATTGGTCATGACAATGCTCCATAAACCTTGTAATAACAATGCTCCATGCCCTTCTCATCACAATGCTCCATGCCCTTGGCATCACAATGCACCATGTGCACTGTCATCACAATAGTCTATGAAACATGTCAGACAAATGCTCCATGCCCCTTTCATCACAATACTCCATGCCCTTGTCATCACAATGCTCCATGACACATGTCATCACAATGCTCCTTGACTCCAGTCATCAAAATGCTTCATAACCTTTGTCATCACAATGGTCCATGCCCGCGTCATCACAAGGCTCTGTGATCTTTGTAACCACAGTGCTCCTTGAACATTTCATCACAATGCTCCGTGACCCTTGTCATCACAATGCTCCATGCCTTTGTCAGAACAATGCTCAATGAAACTTGTCATCACACTGTGCCATGCACTTTTCATTACAACGGTCCACAACCTTGTCATCTCTATCCTCCATAAATCTTGTAATCACAATGCTCCATGCACTTCTCATCAAAATGCTCTCTCACCATAGATATCACAGTGTTCCATCACTAGTTATCACAATACACCCTCACCCCTGTAATCACAATATTCCATGACACCTGATATCACAATGTTCTATAACCCCTGTCATCAAAATGCTCCATGACCCTTTTCATCCCAAAGCTCCATGATCCCTGGCATCACAATGTTCTATAACCCCTGTCATCAAAATGTTCCATGACACTTTTCATCAAATTGCTGCATGACCCTGTCATCAAAATGCTCCCTGCCCTTCTCATCACAATGCACCACACACTTCTCATCAAAATTCTCCATGACCTTTGTCATCACAAAGCTCAATGACCCTTGGCATCACAATGCTCCATGTCATTGTCATCACAATGCTCCATGAACCCTCTCATCACATTGCTCCATGCCCTTGTCATCACAAAGCGCCATGACACTTGTCATCACAATGCTCGATGCCTTTCTCATCACAATGATCCATGCCCTTGTCATTACAATCCTCCATGACCCATGTATCACAGTGTTCCGTGCCATTGTCATCACAATGCTCCATGCCCTCTCTCATCACAATAATTCATGCAACATTTCAGACCAGTGCTCAATGCCCTTCTAATCACAATGCTCCATTACCTCTGTCATAACAATGCTCCATGAACCCTGCCATAACAATGATCCACGGCCTTGTCATCACAAGGCTCCATGACCCTTGTCATCACAATGCTCCAAGACCCCTGTAATCACAATGCTCCATTCCCTTGTCATCACAAAGCTCCATGACGCATATCATCAGAATGTTCCATGGCATTCTCATCACAATGCTCAATGCCCTTGTCATCAAAATGCTCCAAAACCACTGTAATCACAGTGCTCCATGACCCTTTACATCTCAATGCTCCATGAACCCTGTCATCACAATGCACCATGCCCATCATCATAATGCTTCAGGCTATTGTCATCACAATGAAATCAGTAATCTCCATGACCTCTGTCATCATAATTCTCCAAAACTTTTTGATCACAATGTTCCATAACACTTATCATCACAACACACCATGACACTCATCATCACAATTATCCATGGTCTTCTCATCACAATGCTCCATGACATTTGTCATCACAATGCTCAATACACTTGTCATCACAATGCTCCCTGACACTTGTCGTCAGTATGCTCCTTGAACCCAGTCATGACAAGGTTCCATGCCTTTTTCATCACAATGATCGATGCCCTTTTCATCACAATGCTCCAAGACCCCTGTAATCACAATGCTCCATGCCCTTGTCATCACAAAGCTCCATGACGCATGTCATCAGAATGCTGCATGGCCATCTCATGACAATGCTCCATGCCCTTGTCATCACAATTCTCCAAGACCAGTGTAATCACAATGATCTATGCCCCTTTTCATTAGAATGCTCCATGAAACTTGTCATCACAAGCATCCATGGTCTTCTCATCACAATGCTACAGGACCTTGTTATCACCAAGCTCCATGACCCTTGTCATCACAATACTCAATGAATATAATCAGCACAATGCTCCATGACATTCTCATCACAATGCTCCATGACCAATATCATCACAATGCACCATGACAACTGTCATCACAGTACTCCATGAATATTATCAGCAAAATGATCCATGACCTTCTCATCACAATGCTCCATGTCCAATATCCTCACAATGCACCATGACAACTGTCATCACAACACTCCATGACACCTGACAACACAATGATCCGGGACAATTGTCATCACTATGCTCCATTCCCTAGTCATCACCATTATCGATGACCCTGTCATCACAATGCTCCGTGACACCTGTCATCACAATGCTTCATAACGATTGTCATCACAATGGTCCATGCCCGCGTTATCCCAAGTCTCTCTGACCTTTATAACCACAATTCTCAATGAACTTTTCATCACAATGCTCCGTGACTCTTGTCATCACAATGCTCCATGACACATGTCATCAGAAAGCTCCATGGCTTTCTCATCACAAAGCTCCTTGCCCTTGCCATCACAATGCTACATTACCACATTCATAACAATGCTCCATGACCCCTGCCATCACGATGTTCCATGGCAATGTCATCACAAGGCTCCATGACCGTTCTCATCACAATGCTCCAAGAACACGGTAATCACAATGCTCTATGCCACTTTTCATCTCAATGATCCATGAACCCTGTCATCACAATGCACCATGCCCATCATCCTAATGCTTCATGCTATTGTCATCACAATGAAATAAAAATTCTCCATGACCTCTGTCATAACAATGCTCCAAACCCTTGTGATCACAATATTCCATAACACTTGTCATCACAATGCCCCATGACGCTCGTCATCACAGTTATCTATGGTCTTCTCATCACAATGCTCCATGACCTTTGTCATCACAATGCTCAGTACTCTTATCATCAAAATGCTCCCTGACACTTGTTGTCTGTACTCTCCTTGAACCCTGTCATAACAAGGTCCCATGACCTTTTCATCACAATGTTCCATGACCCCTGTCATCACAATGCTCCGTGACTCCAGTCATCACAATGCTTCAGGACCTTTGTCATCACAATGGTCCGTGCCCTCATCATCAACAGTCTCTGTGACCTTTTTAACCACAATGCTCCATGAAATTTTCATCACAATGCTCTTTGACCCTTGTCATCACAATGCTCCATGCGCTTGTCAGCACAATGCTCCATGACACATGTCATCACAATGCTCCATGACCCCTGTCATCACAATGCTCCGTGACTCCAGTCATCAAAATGCTTCATAACCTTTGTCATCACAGTGGTCCATGCCCGCGTCATCACAAGGCCCTTTGACCTTTGTAACCACAATGCTCCATGAATATTTCTTCACGATTCTCTGTGACCCTTGTAATCACAATGCTTCAAGACCCCTGTAATGACAATGCTCCATGCCCCTTTTCATCAGTATGCTCCATGAGACTTGTCATCACAAGGCTCCATAGTTTTGTCATCACAATGCTCTAGGACTTTGTCATCACAATGCTCCACGACCTTGTCATGAAAATTCTCAATCACCCTTGTCATCATAATGCTCCAAGCGCTAATTATCACAATGCTCCATTATATTTGTCATCACAATCCTCCATTACATTCGGTATCACAAAGCTCCATGCCATTGTCATCGCAATGGACCATGACATATGTCATCACAATGCTCCCTGACACCTGTCTTCACAATACTCCATGACCTTCTCATCACAATGCTCCATGCCCTTGTCATCACAATGCTCCAAGACCTTTGTAAACACAATGCTCCATGCCCCTTTTCATCTCAGTGCTCCATGAACCCTGCCATCACAATGCACCATGCCCATCATCATAATGCTTCAGGCTATTGTCATCACAATGAAATCAATATTCTCCATGACCTCTGTCATCATAATGCTCCAAACACTTGTGATCACAATGTTCCATTACACTTATCATCACAAAACCCCATGACGCTCATCATCACAATTATCCATGGTCTTCTCTTCACAATGCTCCATGATCTTTGTCATCACAATGCTCAATAAACTTCTCATCACAAGGCTCCCTGACACTTGTCGTCAGTATGCTCCTTGAACCCTGTCATGACAAAGCTGCATGCCTTTGTCATCACAATAATCCATGCCCTTTTCATCACAATGCTCCAAGATCCCTGTAATCACAATGATCCATGCCCTTGTCATCAAAAAGCTCCATGACGCATGTCATCAGAATGCTTCATGGCCTTCTCATCATAATGCTCCATGCCCTTGTCATCACAATGCTCCAAGACCCATGTAATCACAATGCTCCATCCCCCTTTTCATCAGAATGCTCCATGAGACTTGTCATCACAAGACTCCATGGACTTCTCCTCACAATGCTCCAGGACCTTGTGATCACCATGCTCCTTTCCCTTGTCATCACAGTGCTCCATGCCCCCTGTCATCATAGTAGTCCATTAACATTTTCAGCCCAAAGCTCCACGACCTACTCATCACATTGCTCCATGGCCAATATCTTCACAATGCTCCATGACCAATGTTATCACAACAATCCATGACAACTGACAACAAAATGATCTGGGACACTTGTCATCACAATGCTCCATTCCCTAATCATCACAATGCTCCATGACCCCTGTCATCACAACAGTCCATGAACATTTTCAGCCCAGTGCTCCATGACCCTTGTCATCACAATGATCCATGCCCTTGTCATCCCAATGCTCCATGACCCGTGTATTCACAATGCTCCGTGACGCTTGTCATCACAGTGCTCCATGACACATGTCATCACAATGCTCCATGCCTTTGTCAGCAAAATGCTACATGACCTTTCCATTACAATGCTCTATGCGCTTGTCATCAAAATTCTCCATTTCCATTGTCATCACAATCCTCCATGAAACTTGGGATCCCATTGCTTCATGCCCTTGTCATCACAATGCTCCATGCTCCATGAAATCAAAATGATCCATGACCTCTGTCATCACAATACTCCAAACCCTTGTGATCACAAAGTTCCATAACACTTGTCATCACAACGCTCCATGATGCCTGTCATCACAATACTCCATGCACTTTTCATCACAATGCTCCATGACCTTTGTCATCACAATTCTCAATACACTTGTCATCACAATGCTCCATGACACTTGTCATCAGAATGCTCCTTGAACCCTGTCACGAAAAGGCTCCATGCCTTTTTCATCACAATGCCCCATGTCGTTTTCATCAAAATGATCCATGCCATTGTCATCAAAATACTCCACAAGCTAGTCATCAGAATGCTCCATGACACCTGTCATTACAATTCTCCACGCAATTGTCAGCACAATGCTCCCTGACCCTTGTCATCACAATGCTCCAAGCCATTGTCATCACAATGCTGCATTACTTTTGTCATCAGAATCCTCCATGACACTTGGCATCACTATGCTCCATGCCATTGTCATCAAAATGGGCCATTACATATGTCATCACATTGCTCCCTGACACCTGTCTTCACAATACTGCATGACCTGGCCCTCACAATGCTCCATGCCCTTGTCATCACAATGCGCCATTCCAACTGTCATCGCAATAATCCATGAAACATATTAGACCAATGCTCCACGCCCTGGTCTTCACAATGCTCCATGCCCTTGTTATCACAATGCTCCATGACCCCTGCCATCACAATGCTCTGTGACTCCAGTCATCACAATGCTTCATGACCTTTGTCACCACAATGGGCCATGCTCTCGTCATCATCACTCTCTGTGAGCTTTTTAACCAAAATGATCCATGAACTTTTCATCACAATGCTCTTTGACCCTTGTCATCACAATGCTCTATGCCTTTCTCAGCACAATGTTCCATGACCCTTGTCATCACAATGCTCCGTGCGCTTGTCAGCACAATGCTCCATGACACATGTCATCACAGTGCTCCATGACCCCTGTCATCACAATGCTCCGTGACTCCAGTCATCACAATGCTTCATAACGTTTGTCATCACAATGATCCATGCCCGTGTCATCACAAGGTTCTGTGACCTTTGTAAACCACAATGCTCCATGAACTTTTCATCACAATTCACAGTGACCCTTGTCATCACAATGCTCCATGTCTTTGTCAGAACAATGCTCCATGACCATTGTCTACACAATGTACCACGCGCATTTCATCACAACGGTCCACAACCTTGTCATTGCAATGCTCCATAATTCTTGTAATCACAATGGTCCATGCACTTCTCATCAAAATGCTCTCTCACCAGAGATATCACAGTGTTCCATGACTAGTCATCACAATACACCATCACCCCAGTAATCACAATGTTCCATGACACTGTCATCACACTGCTACATCCCCTTATCATCACAATGTTCCATGTCCCCTGACATCACAATGTACCATAACCCTTGTCATCAAAATGCTCCATGATCCTTTTCATCCCAAAGCTCCAAGACCCCTGACATCACAATGTTCTATAACACCTGCCATCAAAATATTCCATTACACTTTTCATCAAATTGCTGCATGGCCCGGTCATCAAAATGCTCCCTGCACTTCTCATCACAATGCACCAAGCCCTTGTCATCAAAATGCTCCATGACTTGTCATCACAAAACTCCATGACCCTTGTCATCACAATGCTCCATGAACCCTCTCATAAAATTGCTCAATGCCCTTGTCATCACAAAGCTCCATGACACTTGTCATCACAGTGCTTGATGCCCTTCTCATCGCAATGCTCCATGCCCTTGTCATTACAATCCTGCATGACCCATGTATCATAGTGTTCCGTACACTTGTCATCACAATGCTCCATGCCCACTCTCATCACAATAATCCAAGAAACATTTCAGAACAATGTCCCATGCCCTTCTCATCACAATGCTCCATTACCTCTGTCATAACAATGCAACATGACCCCTGCCATCACAATGTTCCACAGACTAGTCATCACAAGGTTCCATGACAATTGTCATCACAATGCTGAACGCAACTGTAATCACAATGCTCCATGCCCTTGTCATCACAATGCTCCAAGACCTTTGTAAACACAATGCTCCATGCCCCTTTTCATCTCAATGCTCCATGAACCCTGCCATCACAATTCATCATGCCCATCATCATAATGCTTCAGGCTATTGTCATCACAATGAAATCAACATTCTCCATGACCTCTGTCATCATAATGCTCCAAACACTTGTGATCACTATGTTCCATAACACTTATCATCACAACACCCCATGACGCTCATCATCACAATTATCCATGGTGTTCTCTTCACAATGCTCCATGATCTTTGTCATCACAATGCTCAATACACTTGTCATCACAATGCTCCCTGACACTTGTCGTCAGTATGCTTCTTGAACCCTGTCATGACAAGGCTCCATGCCTTCGTCATCACAATAATCCATGCCCTTTTCATCACAATGCTCCAAGATCCCTGTAATCACAATGATCCATGCACTTGTCATCAAAAAGCTCCATGACGCATGTCATCAGAATGCTTCATGGCCTTCTCATCATAATCCTCCATGCCCTTGTCATCACAATGCTCCAAGACCCCTGTAATCACAATGCTCTATGCCCCTTTTCATCAGAATGCTCCATGAGACTTGTCATCACAAGTCTCCATGGTCTTCTCCTCACAATGCTCCAGGAGCTTGTCATCACCATGCTCCATTCCCTTGTCATCACAATGCTCCATGACCCCTGTCATCACAGTAGTCCATTAACATTTTCAGCCCAATGCTCTACGACCTACTCATCAAAATGCTCCATGACCCCTGTCATCACAATGCTCCATGACTCCAATCATCACAATGCTTCATGACCTTTGTCATCACAATGGTCCATGCCCTGGTCATCAACAGTCTCTTTGACTTTTTAACCACTATGCTCCATGAACTTTTCATCACAATGCTCTTTGACCCTTGTCATCACAATGCTCCATGCGCTTTGCAGCAAAATGCTCCATGACACATGTCATCACAATGCATCATGTGCTTGGAATCACAGTGCTCCACAATCTTGTCATCACAATGCTCCATAAAATTTGTCATCCCAATGCTCCATGCACTTCTCATCAAAATGCTCTCTCACCACTGATATCACAATGCTACATCACTATTTGTCACAATACTCCGTCACTCCTATCATCACAATGCTGCATGCACTTATCATCACAATGTTCAATGACCCCTGACATCACAATGTTCCATAACACCTGTCATCAAATGTTCCATGACACTTTTCTTCAAATTGCTCAAAGACCCTGTCATCAGAATGTTCCCTGCCTTTCTCATCACAATGCACAAAGCCCTTGCCATCAAAATGCTCCATGACCTTTGTCATCACAAAGATCCATGACCCTTGTCATCACAATGCTCCATGTCATTGTCATCACAATGCTCCATGCACACTCTCATCACATTGCTCCATGCCCTTGTCTTCACAAAGCTCCAAGACACAGGTCATCAGAATGCTCCATGGCCTTCTCATCACAATGCTCCATGCCCTTGCCATCACAGTGCCCCATTACCACTGTCATAACAATGCTCCATGACCCCTGCCATCAAGATGTTCCATGGCCTTGTCATCACAAAGCTCCATGACCCTTCTCATCACAATGCTCCAAGAACGCTGTAATCACAATGCTCTATGCCCCTTTTCATCTCAATGATCCATGATCCCTCTCATCACAATGCACCATGCCCATCATCATAATGCTTCATGCTATTGTCATCACAATGAAATCAAATTGCTCCATGACCTCTGTCATAACAATGCTCCAAACCCTTGTGATCACAATATTCCATAACTCTTGTCATCACAGTGCCCCATGACGCTCGTCATCACAATTATCAATGGTCTTCTCATCACAATGCTCCATGACATTTGTCATCACAATGCTCAATACACTTGTCATCAAAATGCTCCCTGACACTTGTTGTCTGTATGCTCCTTGAAACCTGTCATGACAAGGCTCCATGCCTATTTCATCACAATGATCCATGCCCTTTTCATCACAATGCTCCAAGACCCATGTAATCACAATGCTCCATGCCCTTGTCATCACAAAGCTCGATGACGCATGCCATCAGAATGCTCCTTGTCCTACTCCTCACAATGCTCCATGCCCTTGTCATCACAATGTTCCAAGACCCTTTTCATCACTATGCTCCATGAGACTTGTCATCACAAGGTTCCATGGTTTTGTCATCACAATGCTCAAGGAACTTGTCATCACAATGCTTCACGACCTTGTCATGAAAATTCTCAATGGCCATTGTCATCATAATGCTCCAAGCCATAGTCATCACGATGCTCCATTATATTTGTCATCACAATTCTCCATTTCATTTGGCATCACTATAATCCCTGCCATTGTCATCGCAATGGACTATGACATATATCATCACAATGCTCCCTGACACCTGTCTTCACAATACACCATGACCTTCTCTACACAATGATCCATGCCCTTGTCATCACAATGCACCATGTCCACTATCATCACAATAATCTATGAATCTTGTCAGACAAATGCTCCTTGCTCCTGTCATCACAGTGCTCCATGCCCTTGTCATCACAATGCTCCATGACTTGTCATCACAATCCTCCATGACCCATGACACATGTATCACAGTGTTCCATGCCCTAGTCCTCACAATGCTCCAAGACCCCTGTAATCACTGTGCTCCCTGCCCCGTTTCATCAGAATGCTCCATGAGACTTGTCATGACAAGTCTCCATGGTCTTCTCATCACAATGCTCCTGGAACTTGTCATCACCATGCTCCTTCCCCTTCTCATCACAATGCTCCATGACCCCTGTCATCACAATAATCAATGAATAATTTCAGCCCAATGCTCCAAGACCTATTCATCACAATGCTCCATGGCCAATATCTTCACAATGCTCCATGACCACTGTCATCACAACACTCCATGACACCCGACAACACAATGATCTGCGACTCTTGTCATCACAATGCTCCATTCCATAGTCATCACAATGCTCCATGACACCTGTCATCACAACACTCCATGAACATTATCAGCCCAGTGCTCCATGACCATTGTCATCAAAATGTCCATGCCCTTGTCATCCCAATGCTCCATGACCCCTGTATTCACAATGCTCCGTGACGCTTGTCATCACAGTGCTCCATGACACATGTCATCACAATGCTCCATGCCTTTGTCAGCAAAATGCTACATGACCTTGTCATTACAATGCTCTATGCGCTTCTCATCACAATACTCCATTTCCATTGTCATCAAAATCCTCCATGAACCTTGGGATCATATTGCTTCATGCCCTCGTCCTCACAATGCTCCATGCTCCTTGAAATCAAAATGATCCATGACCTCTGTCATCACAATGCTCCAAACACTTGTGATCACAATGTTCCATAACACTTGTCATCACAACGCTCCATGATGCCTGTCATCACAATACTCCATGCTGTTTTCATCACAATGCTCCATGACCTTTGTCATCACAATTCTCAATACACTTGTCATCACAAGGCTCCCTGACACTTGTCATCAGTATGCTCCTTGAACCCTGTCAGGAAAAGGCTCCATGCCTTTTTCATCACAATGCCCCATGCCGTTTTCATCACAATGCTCCATGCCATTGTCATCAAAATACTCCACAAGCTTGTCATCAGAATGCTCCATGACAGTTGTCATCACATTTCTCCATGCACTTGTCAGCACAATGCTCCCTGACCCTTGTCATCACAATGCTCCAAGCCATTGTCATCACAATGCTCCATTACCTTTGCCATCAGAATCCTCCATGACACTTGGCATCCCAATGCTCCATGCCATTGTCATCACGATGGGCCATTACATATTTCATCACAATGCTCCCTGACACCTGTCTTCACAATACTGCATGACCTGGCCATCACAATGCTCCATGCCCTTGTCATCACAGTGCGCCATTCCAACTCTCATCGCAATAATCCATGAAACATATTAGACCAATGCTCCTTGCCCTGGTCATCACAATGCTCCATGCCCTTGTTATCACAATGCTCCATGACCCCTGCCATCACAATGCTCTGTGACTCCAGTCATAACAATGCTTCATGACCTTTGTCACCACAATGGGCCATGCCCTCGTCATCATCACACTCTGTGAGCTTTTTAACCACAATGATCCATGAACTTTTCATCACAATGCTCTTTGACCCTTGTCATCACCATGCTCTATGCCTTTCTCAGCACAATGCTCCATGATCCTTGTCATCACAATGCTCCATGCGCTTGTCAGCACGATGCTCCACGACACATGTCATCAAAATGCACCATGCGCTTGTCATCACAGTGCTCCACAATATTGTCATCACAATGCTCCATGCACTTCTCATGAAAATGCTCTCTCACCACTGATATCACAATGTTACATCACTATTCGTCACAATACTCCCTCACCCCTGTCATCACAATGTTCCATGACTCCTGTCATCACAATGCTACATGCATTATCATCACAATGTTTGATGACCACTGACATCACAATGTTACATAACCCCTGTCATCAAAATGCTCCATGACCCTTTACATCAAAATGCTCCTTAACCCCTGACATCACAATGTTCCATAACCCCTGTCATCAAAATGTTCCATGACTCTTTTCATCAAATTGCTCCATGAACCTTTCATCACAATGCTCCTGCCCTTCTCATCACAATGCACAACACCCTTGTCATCAAAATGCTCCATGACATTTGTCATCACAAAGATCCATGACGCTTGGCATCACAATGCTCCATGTCTTTGTCATCACGATGCTCCATGAACGCTCTCATCACATTGCTCCATGCCCTTGTCATCTCAAAGCTCCATGACACATGTCATCAGAAAGTTCCATGGCCTTCTCATCACAATGCTCCATGCCCTTGCCATCACAATGCTCCATTACCACTGTCATAACAATGCTCCATGTCCCAAGCCAACACGATGATCCATGGCCTTTTCATCACAAGGCTCCATGACCCTTCTCATCACTATGCTCCAAGAACACTGTAATCACAATGCTCTATGAAGTTGTCATCACAAAGCTCCATGACACATGTCATCAGAATGTTCCATGGCCTTCTCATCAAATGCTACATGCCCTTTTCATCACAATGCTCCCACACCCCTGTAATCACAGTGCTCCATGCCCCTTTTCATATCAATGCTCCATGAACCCTGTCATCACAGTGCATCATGCCCATCATCATAATGCTTCTGGCTATTGTCAGCACAATGAAATCAAAATTCTCTATGACCTCTGTCATCACAATGCTCCATGACCCCTGTCATCACAATACTCCATGAACATTTTCAGCCCAATGCTCCATGACACTTGTCATCACAATGATCCATGCCCTTGTCATCCCTATGCTCCATGAACCCTGTATTCACAATGCTCCATGACGCTTGTCATCACAGTGCTCCATGACACCTGTCATCACAATTCTCCATGCCTTTGTCAGCAAAATGCTACATGACCTTGTCATTACAATGCTCTATGCGCTTGTCATCACAATACTGCATTACCATTGTCAACACAATCCTCCATGAACCTTGGGATCACATTGCTTCATGTGCTTTTCATCACAATGCTCCATGCTCCTTGAAATCAAAATGATCCATGACCTCTGTCATCACAATGCTCCAAACCCTTGTGATCACAATGTTCAATAACACTTGTCATCACAACGCTCCATGATGCCTGTCATCAAAATACTCCATGGACTTTTCCTCACAATGCTCCATGACCTTTGTCATCACAATTCTAAATACACTAGTCATTACAATGCTTCCTGAAACTTGTCGTCAGAATGCTCATTGAAACCTGTCAAGAAAAGGCTCCATGCCATTTTCATCACAATGCCCAATGCTGTTTTCATCACAATGCTCCATGCCATTGTGATCAAAATACTACCCAAGCTTGTCATCAGAATGCTCCCTGACCCTTGTCATCACAATGCTCCAAGCCATTGTCATCACAATGCTCCATTACCTTTGTCATCAGAATCCTCCATGACAATTGGCATCACAGTGCTCCATGCCATTGTCATCACAATGGGCCATTACATATCTCATCACAATGATCCCTGACACCTGTCTTCACAATACTGCATGACCTGGTCATCACAATGCTCCACGCCCTTCTCATCACAATGCGCCATTCCAACTGTCATCGCAATAATCCATGAAACATATTAGACCAATGCTCCATGCCCTTGTCATCACAATTCTCCATGCCCTTTTTATCACAATGCTCCATGACTCCAGTCATCACAATGCTTCATGAACTTTGTCATCACAATGGTCCATGCCCTCATCATCAACAGTCTCTGTGACCTTTTTAACCACAATTTTCCATTAACTTTTTATCACAGTGCTCTTTGACCCTTGTCATCACAATGCTCTATGCCTTTCTAAGCACAATGCTCCTTGCCCTTGTCATCAGAGAGCTTCATGACCCCTGTCATCACAAGCTCTGTGACTCCCGTCATCACAATGCTACATAACATTTGTCATCACAGTGGTCCATGCCCGATTCATCACAAGGCTCTGTTACCTTTGTTACCACAATGCTCCATGAACTTGTCATCACAATGTTCAATGCCTTTGTCAGAAAAATACTCCATGACCTTTGTCATCAAAATGTGCCACGCGCTTTTCATCATAAAGGTCCACAAATTTGTCATTGCAATGCTCCTTAAATATTGTAATCTCAATGCTCCATGCCCTTCTCATCACAGTGCTCCATTACCCCGGTCATAACAATGATCCATGACCCCTGCCATCACAATGTTCCATGGCCTTGTCATCACAAGGCTCCATGACAATTGCCATCACAATGCTCCAAGACCCCTGTAATCACAATTCTCCATGCCCTTGTCATCACAAAACTCCATGACACATGTCATCAGAATGTTCCATGGCCCGCTCATCAAAATGAGGCATTCCCTTGTCATCACAGTGCTCCAAGACCCCTGTAATCACAATGCTCCATGCCCTTCTCATCACAATGCTCCAAGAACCCTGTAATCACAATGCTACATGCCCCTTTTCATCTCAATGCTCCATGAACCCTGTCATCACAATGCATCATGCCTATCACCATAATGCTTCCGGCTATTGTCAGTGCAATTAAATCAAAACTCTCCATGACCTCTGTCATCACAATGCTCCATGACTCCTCTCATCACAATACTCCATGAACATTTTCAGGGCAGTGCTCCATGACCCTTTTCATCACAATGATCCATGACCTTGTCATCCCAATGCTCCATGACCCCTGTATTCACAATGATCCGTGACACATGTCATCACAGTGCTCCATGACACCTGTCATCACAATGCTCCATGCCTTCGTCAGCAAAATTCTACATGACCTTGTCATTACAATGCTCTATGCGCTTGTCATCACAATGCTCCAAGACCCCTTAAATCACAATGCTCCATGCGATTTTTCATCTCAATTTTCCATGAACCCTGTCATCACAATGCACCATGCCCATTATCATAATGCTTCAGGCTATTATCATTACAATGAAATCAAAATTCTCCATGACCTCTGTCATCAAAATGCTCCCAACCGTTGTGATCATAATGTTCCATAACACTTATCATCACAACACCCCATGACGATCATCATCACAATTATCCATGGTCTTGTCATCAGAATGCTCCATGAACTTTGTCATCACAATGCTCAATACACTTGTCATCACAATGCTCCCTGACACTTGTCAGTATGCTCCTTGAACCCTGTCATGACAAGGCTCCATGCCATTTTCATCACAGTGATCCATGCCCTTTTCATCACAATGTTCCAAGACCCCTGTAATCACAATGCTCCTAGCCTTTGTCATCACAAAGCTACCTGATGCATGTAATCGGAATTCTCCATGGCCTTCTCCTCACAATGCTCCATGTCATTGTCATCACAATGCTCCATGAACTCTCTCATCTCATTGCTCCATGCCCTTGTCCTTACAATCATCCATGACCCATGTATCACAGTGTTCCGTGCCCTTGTCATCACAATGTTTCATGCCCACTCTCGTCACAATATTCCATGAAATATTTCAGACCAATGCTCAATGACCTTCTCAGCACAATGCTCCATTAACTCTGTCATAACAATGCTCCATGACCCCTGAGATCACAAAGTTCCACGGCCTTGTCATCACAAGGCTCCATGACCCTTGTCATCACAATGCTCCAAGACACCTGTAATCAAAATGCTCCATGCCCTTGTCATCACAAAGCTCCATGACACATATCATCAGAAGGTTCCATGGCCTTCTCCTCACAATGCTCCATGCCCTTGTCATCACAATGCTCCAAGAACCCTGTAATCACAATGCTCCATGCCCTTTTTCATCTCCATGCTCCATTAACACTGCCATGACAATGCACCATGCCCAACATCATAATTCTTCAGGCTATTGGCATTACAATGAAATCAAAATTCTCCATGACCTCTGTCATCATAATGCTCCAAACCCTTGTGATCACAATGTTCCATAACACTTATAATCACAACACTCCATGACGCTCATCATCACAATTATCCATGGTCTTGTCATCACAATGCGCCATGATCTTTGTCATCACAATGCTCAATACACTTGTTGTCACAATGCTCCTTGACACTTGTCGTCAGTATGCTCCTTGAACCCTGTCATGACAAGGATCCATGCCTTTTTCATCACAATGATCCATGCCCTTTTCATCACAATGCTCCATGACCCCTTTCATCACAATACTCCATGAACATTTTCAGCCTAATGCTCCATGACATTCTCATCACAATGCTCCCTGACCAATATCATCACGATGCTCCATGACCACTGTCATCACCACACTCCATGACACCAGACAACACAATGATTCGGGACTCTTGTCATCACAATGCTCCATGCCCTTGTCATCACAATGCTTCATTCCAACTGTCATCGCAATAATCCATGAATCTTATTAGACCAATGCTCCATGCCCTTGTCATCACAATACTCCATGCCCTTGTTATCACAATGCTCCATGACCACTGTCATCACAATACTCCATGAACTTGTTCAGCCGAATGCTCCATGACCCTTGTCATCACAGTGATCTATGCCCTTGTCATCCCAATGCTCCATGACACCGGTCACCACAATGCTCAATGCCTTTCTCAGCAAAATGCTACATGACCTTCTCATTACAATGCTCTATGCGCTTGTCATCACAATACTCCATTACAATTGTCATCACAATCCTCCATGAACCTTGGGATCACATTGCTTCATGCCCTTGTCATCACAACGCTCCATGATGCCTGTCATCACAATACTCCATGGCCTTTTCATCACAATGCTCCATGACCTTTCTCATCACAATTCTCAATACAATTGTCATCACAATGCTTACTGACACTTGTCGTCAGAATGCTCATTGAACCCTGTAACAAAAGTGCTCCATGCATTTTTCATCACAAAGCCCCATGCCGTTTTCATCACAATGCTCCATGCCATTGTCATCAAAATACTCCACAAGGTTGTCATCAGAATGCTCCATGACTCTTATCATCACAATTCTTCATGCACTTGTCAGCACAATGTTCCCTGTCACTTGGCATCAAAATGCTCCCAGCCATTGTCATCACAATGCTCCATTACATTTGTCATCAGAATCCTCCATGACACTTGGCATCACAATGCTCCATGTCATTGTCATCACAATGGGCCATTACATATGTCATCACAATGCTCCCTGACACCTCTCTTCACAATAATGCATGACCTGGTCATCACAATGTTCCATGCCCTTGTCATCACAATGCGCCATTCCAACTGTCATCACAATAATTCATGAAACTAATTAGACCAATGTTCCATGCACTTCTCATCACAATGCTCCATGCCCTTGTTATCACAATGTTCCAAGAACCCTGTAATCAGAATGCTCCTTGCACCTTTTCATCAGTATGCTCCATGAGACTAGTCATCACAGGGCTCCATGGATTTCTCATCATAATGCTCCAGGAGCTTGTCATCACAATGCTTCACGACCATGTCATGAAAATTCTCAATGACCCTTCTCATCATAATGCTCCAAGCCCTAGTCATCACAATGCTCCATTATATTTGTCATCACAATCCTCCATTACAGTTGGCATCAAAATGCTCCCTGCCATTGTCATCGCAATGGACCATGACATATGTCATCACAATGCTCTCTGACAAGTCTCTTCACAATACTCCATGACCTTATCATCACAATCCTCCATGCCCTTGTCATCACAATGCACCATGTCCACTGTCATCACAATAATCTCTGAAACTTGTCACAGCAACTCTCCATGTCCCTGTCATCACAATGTTCCATGCTCTTGTCATCACAATGCTCCATGAACCCTGTCATCACAATGCTCCGTGAATCCAGTCATCACATTGTTTCATAACGTTTGTCATCACAACGGTCCATGCCCACGTCATCACAAGGCTCTGTGTCCTTTTTAACCACAATGCTCCATGAACTTTTCATCACAATGCTCCGTGACCCTTGTCATCACAATGCTCCATGCCTTTGTCACAACAATGCTCCATGACACTTGTCATCACAATGTGCCACACGCTTTTCATCACAATGATCCACAACCTTGTCATCGCTATGCTCCATAAAGCTTGTAAGCACAATTCTCCATGCACTTCTCATCCAAATGCTCTCTCACCTGAGATATCACAATGTTCCATCACTAGTCATCACAATCCTCCCTCAACCCTGTAATCACAAAGTTCCCGGACCCCTCTGACATCACAATTTTCCATAACCACTCTCATCAAAATGCTCCATGGCACTTTTCATCCCAAAGCTCCATGACCCATGGCATTACAATGTTCTGTAACCCCTGTCAACAAAATGTTCCATTACACTTTTCAACAAATTGCTGCATGACCCTGTCATCAAAATGATCCCTCAACTTCTCATCACAATGCACCACACGCTTGTCATCAAAATGCTCCATGACCTTTGTCATCACAAAGCTCCAGGACCCTTGGCATCACAATGCTCCATGTCATTGTCATCACAATGCTCCATGAACACTCTCATCCCATTGCTCCATGCACTTGTCATCACAAAGCTCGATGACACTTGTCATCACAATGCTCGATGCACTTCTCATCAAAATGCTCCATGCCATTTTCATCACAATCCTCCATGACTCATGTATCACAGTGTTCCCTGCCCTTGTCATCACAATGCTCCGTGCCCACTCTCATCACAATAATCCATGAAAGCTTTCAGGCCAATGCTCAATGCCCTTCTCATCACAATGCTCCATTACCTCTGACATAACAATGCTCCATGACCCCTGCCATCACAATGTTCCACGGCCTTGTCATAACAAGGCTCCATGACCCTTGTCATCACAATGGTCCAAGACCCCTGTAATCACAATGCTCCATGCCCTTTTCATCACAAAGCTCAATGACACATGTCATCAGAATGTTCCATGGCCTTCTCATCACAATGCTCCATGCCCTTGTCATCACCATGCTCCATTCCCTTGTCATCACAATGCTCCATGACACCTGTCATCACAATACTCCATGAACATTTTCAGCCCAATGCCCCATGACCTTCTCATCACAATGCTCCAAGACCAATATCATCACAGTGCTCCATGACACCTGAAAACACAATGATCTGGGACACTTGTCATCACAATGCTCCATTCCCTAGTCATCACAATGCTCCATTACCCCTGTCATCACAATACTCCATGAACATTTTCAGCCCAATGCTCCATGACACTTGTCATCACAATGATCCATGCCCTTGTCATCCCAATGCTCCATGACCCGTGTATTCACAATGATCCGTGACGCTTGTCATCACAGTGCTCCATGACACCTGTCATCACAATGCTCCATGCCTTTGTCAGCAAAATGCTACATGACCTTGTCATTACAATGCTCTATATGCTTGTCATCACAATACTGCATTACCATTGTCATCAAAATCCTCCATGAAACTTGGGATCACTTTGCTTCATGCCCTAGTCATCACAATGCTCCATGCTCCTTGAAATCAAAATGATCCATGACCTCTGTCATCGCAATGCTCCAAACCCTTGTGATCCCAATGTTTCATGACACTTTTCATCACAATGCTCCATGATGCCTGTCATCACAATACTCCATGCCCTTTTCATCACAATGTTCCATGACCTTTGTCATCACAATTCTGAATACACTTGTCATCACAATGCTCCCAGACACTTGTCGACAGAATGCTCCTTGAACCCTGTCACGAAAAGGCTCCTTGCCTTTTTCATCACAAAGCCCCATGCCGTTTTCATCACAATGCTCCATGCCATTGTCATCAAAATACTCCACAAGCTTGTCATCAGAATGCTCCATGACCCTTGTCATCACAATTCTCCATGCACTTGTCAGCACAATGCTTCCTGAACCTTGTCATCACTATGCTCCAAGCCATTGTCATCACAATGCTCCTTTACCTTTGTCATCAGAAACCTCCATGAAACTTGACATCACAATGCTCCATGCCATTGTCATCACAATGGGCTAATACATATGTCATCACAATGCTCCGTGACACCTCTTCTCACAATACTGCATGACCTGGTCATCACAATGCTCCATGCCCTTGTCATCACAATGCGCCATTCCAACTGTCATCACAATAATCCATGAAACTTATTAGACCAATGCCCCATGCCCTTGTCATCACAATGCCCCATGCCCTTGTTATCACAATGTTTCAAGACCCCTGTAATCAGAATGCTCCATGCCCCTTTTCATCAGTATGCTCCATGAGACTTGTCATCACAAGGCTCCATGATTTTCTCAACACAGTGCTCCAGGACCTTGTCATCACAATGCTTCTCGACTTTGTCATGAAAATTCTCAATGGCCCTTGTCATCATAATGCTACAAGCTGTAGTCATAACAATGCTCCATTATATTTGTCATTACAATCCTCCATTACATTTGGCATCACAATGCTCCATGCCATTGTCATCGCAATGGATCATGACATATGTCATCACAATGCTCCCTGACACCTGTCTTCACAGTACTCCATAACCTTGTCATCATAATGCTCCATGCCCATGTCATCACAATGCAGCATGTCCACTGTCATCACAATCATCTATGAAACTTTTCAGACCAATGCTCCATGCCCCTGTTATCACAGTGTTCCATGCCCTTGTCATCACAATGCTCCATGACCCCTGTCATCACAATGCCCCATGACTCCAGTCATCACAATGCTTCATAACGTTTGTCATCACAACGGTCCATGCCCGCGTCATCACAAGGCTCTGTGACCATTTTAACCACAATGCTCCACGAACTTTTCATCACAATTCTCCATGACACTTGTCATCAAATGCTCCATGCCTTTGTCAGAACAATGCTCCATGACCCTTGTCATCACAATGTGCCATGCGCTTTTCATCACAATGATCCACAACCTTGTCATCGCTATGCTCCATAAACCTTGTAATCACAATGCTCCATGAACTTCTCATCCAAATGCTCTCTCACCAGAGATATCACAATGTTCCATCACTAGTCATCACAATCCTCCCTCACCTCTGTTATCACAATGTTCCATGACCCCTGTCATCACAATGCTACATCCCCTTATCATAACAATGTTCCATGACCCATGACATCACAATGTTCCATAACCACTGTCATCAAAATGCTCCATGACACTTTTCATCCCAATGCTCCATGACCCCTGTATTCACAATGTTCTGTGACGCTTGTCATCACAGTGCTCCATGACACCTCTCATCACAATGCTCCATGCCTTTGTCAGCAAAATGCTACATGACCTTGTCATTACAATGCTCTATGTGCTTGTCATCACAATACTGCATTACCATTGTCATCACAATCCTCCATGAACCTTAGGATCCCATTGCTTCATGCCCTTGTCATCAAAATCCTCCATGCTCCTTGAAATCAAAATGATCCATGACCTCTGTCATCGCAATGCTCCAAACCCTTGTGATCACAATGTTCCATAACACTTTTCATCACAATGCTCCATGATGCCTTTCATCACAATACTCCATGCCCTTTTCATCACAATGCTCCATGACATTTGTCATCACAATTCTCAATACACTTGTCATCACAATGCTCCCTGACACTTGTCGTCAGAAGGCTCCTTGAACCCTGTCACGAAAAGGCTCCCTGCCTTTTTCTTCAAAAAGCCCCATGCCGTTTTCATCACAATGCTCCATGCCATTGTCATCAAAATACTGCACAAGCTTGTCATCAGAATGCTCCATGACCCTTGTCATCACAATTATACATGCACTTGTCAGCACAATGCTCCCTGAACCTTGTCATCAGTATGCTCCAAGCCATTGTCATCACAATGCTCCTTTACCTTTGTCATCAGAATCCTCCATGACACTTGGCATCAAAATGCTCCATGCCATTGTCATCACAATGGGCTAATACATATATCATCACAATGCTCCGTGACACCTCTTTTCACAATACTGCCTGACCTGGTCATCACAGTGCTCCATGCCCTTGTCATCACAATGCGCCATTCCAACTGTCATCACAATAATCCATGAAACTTATTAGACCAATGCTCCATGCACTTGTCAATACAATGTTCCATGCCCTTGTTATCACAATGTTCCAAGACCCCTGTAATCAGAATGCTCCATGCCCCTTTTCATCAGTATGCTCCATGATACTTGTCATCTCAAGGCTCCAAGGATTTCTCATCACAATGCTCCAGGAACTTGTCATCACAATGCTTCACGACATTGTCATGAAAATTCTCAATGGCCCTTTTCATCATAATGCTCCAAGCCGTAGTCATCACAATGCTCCATTATATTTGTCATTACAATCCTCCATTACATTTCGCATCACAATGCTCCATGCCATTGTCATCGCAATGGACCATGAGATATGTCATCACAATGCTCCCTGACAACTCTCTTCACAATAATCCATGACCTTGTCATCATAATGCTCCATGCCTTTGTCATCACAATGCACCATGTCCACTGTCATCACAATCATCTATGAAACTTTTCAGACCAATGCTCCATGCCCCTGTCATCACAGTGCTCCATGCCCTTGTCATCACAATGCTCCATGACCCCTGTCATCACACTGCCCCTTGTCTCCAGTCATCACAATGCTTCATGACGTTTGTCATCACAACGGTCCATGCCCGCGATATCACAAGGCTCTGTGACCATTTTAACCACAATGCTCCATGAAATTTTCAGCACAATGCTCCGTGACCCTTGTCATCACAATGCTCCATGCCTTTGTCAGAACAATGCTCCATGACCCTTGTCCTCACAATGTGCCATGTGCTTTTCATCACAATGATCTACAAACTTATCATCGCTATGCTCCATAAACCTTGTAATCACAATGCTCCATGAACTTCTCATCCAAATGCTCTCTCACATGAGATATCACAATGTTCCATCACTAGTCATCACTATCCTCCCTCATACCTGTTATCACAATGTTCCATGACCCCTGTCATCACAATGCTACATCCCCTTATCTGCACAATGTTCCATGACCCCTGACATCACAAAGTTCCATAACCCCTTTCACCAAAATGTTCCATTACATTTTTCATCAAATTGCTGCATGACCCTGTCATCAAAATGCTCCCTACCCTTCTCATCACAATGCACCACACCCTTGTTATCAAAATGCTCCATGACCTTTGTCATCACCAAGCTTCATAACACTTGGCATCACATTGCTCCATGTCATTGTCATCACAATGCTCCATGAACCCTCTCATCACATGGCTCCATGCCCTTGTCATCAAAAAGCACCATGACACTTGTCATCACAATGCTCCATGCCCTTGTCATTACAATCACATATGACCCATGTATCACAGTGTTCCGTGCCCTTGTCATCACAATGCTCCATGCCCACTCTCATCACAACAATCCATGAAATATTTCAGACCAATGCTCAATGCCCTTCGCATCACCAGGCTCCATTACCTCTATCATAACAATGATCCATGACACCTGCCATCACAATGTTCCACGGCCTTGTCATCACAAGGCTCCATGACTCTTGTCATCACAATGCTCCAAGACCCCTCTAATCACAATGCTCCATGCCCTTTTCATCACAAACTCCATGACGCATGTAATCAGAATATTCCATGGCCTTCTCCTCAAAATGCTCCATGCCCTTGTCATCACAATGCTCCAAGACCCCTGTAATCACAATGCTCCATGCACCTTTTCATCAGAATGCTCCATGAAAATTGTCATCACAAGTCTCCCAGGTCATCTCATCACAATGCTCCAGGACCTTGTTATCACCACGCTCCATTCCATTGTCATCACAATGCTCCATGACGCCTGTCATCACAATACTCCAGGAACATTTTCAGCCCAGTGCTCCATGACCCTTGTCATCACAATGATCCATGCCCTTGTCATCCTAATGCTCCATGACCCCTGTATTCACAATGCTCCGTGACGATTTTCATCACAGTGCTCCATGACACATGTCATCACAATGCTGTATGCCATTCTCAGTACAATGCTCCATGCCCTTTTCATCACAGTGCTCCATGACCCCTGTCATCATAATGCTCCGTGACTCCAGTCATCACAATTCTTCATAACATTTGTCATCACAATTGTCGATACCCATGTCATCACAAGGCTCTGTGACGTTTGTAAACACAATGCTCCATGAACTTTTCATCACAATGCTCCGTGACCCTTGTCATCACAATGCTCCATGCCTTTGTCAGAAAAATGCTCCATGACCCTTGTCATCACAATGTGCGACACGCTTTTCATCCCAACGGTCCACAAATTTGTCATCGCAATGCTCCATAAATCTTGTAATCACAATGCTCCATGCCCTTCTCATCACAATGCTCCATGCTCCTTGAAATCAAAATGATCCATGACCTCTGTCATCCCAGTGCTCCAAACCATTGTGATCCCAAAGATCCATAACACTTGTCATCACAATGCTCCATGATGACTGTCATCACAAAATTCCATGACCTTTTCATCACAATGCTCCATGACCATTGTCATCACAATGCTCAGTTCACTTGTCATCAAAATGCTCCCTGACACTTGTCATCAGAATGCTCCTTCAACCCTGTCACGAAAAGGCTCTATGCCATTTTCATCACAATGCCCCATGCCGTTTTCATCACAATGCTCCGAGACCATTGTCATCAAAATGCTCCATGCCTTTGTTTGAAAAATGTTCCATGACCCTTGTCATCACAATATGCCATTCGCTTTTCATCACATCGGTCGAGAAACTTGTCATTGCAATGCTTCATAAACCTTGTAATCACAATGCTCCATACACTTCTCATCAAAATGCTCTCTCACCAGAGATATCACAGTGTTTCATCACTAGTCGTCACAATACTCCCTCACCCCTGTAATCACAATGTCCCATGACCCCTGTCATCACAATGCTACATCCCCTTATCATCACAATGTTCCTTGACCCCTGTCATCACAATGTTCTATAACCCCTGTCATCAAAATGTTCCAATACACTTTTCATCAAATTGCTGCATGACCCTGGCATCAAAATATTCCCTGCCATTCTCATCACAATGCACCATGCACTTGTCATCAAAATGCTCCATGACCTTTGTCATCACAAAGCTCCATGACCCCCGGCATCACAATGCTCGATGTCATTGTCATCACAATGCTCCATGAACACTCTCATCACATTTCTCCATGCCCTTGTCATCACAAAGCTCCATGACACTTGTAATCACAATGCTCGATGCCCTTCTCATCACAATGCCCCATGCCCTTGTCATTACAATCCTCCATGACCCATGTATCACAGTGTTCCATGCCCTTATCATCACAATGCTCTATGCCCACTCTCATCACAATAATCCTTGAATCATTTCAGATCAATGCTCCATGCCCTTCTCATCACAATGCTCCTTTACCTCTGTCATAACTACGCTCCATGACACCTGCCATCACAATGTTCCACGGCCTTGTCATCACAAGGCTCCATGACACTTGTCATCACAATGATCCACGACCCATCTAATCAAAATGCTCCATGCCCTTGTCATCACAATGCTCCAAGACCCTTGTAATCAAAATGCTCCAGGCGTCTTTTCATCTCAATGCTGCATGAAACCTGTCATCACAATGGACCATGCCCATCATCATAATGCTTCAGGCTATTGTCATCACAATGAAATCAAAATGCTCCATGACCTCTGTCATCACAATGCTCCAAACCCTGGTGATCACAAAGTTCCATAACACTTATCATCACAACACCCCTTGACGCTCATCATCACAATTATCCATGGTCTTCTCATCACAATGCTCCATGACCTTTGTCATCACAATGCTTAATACACTTGTTATCACAATGCTCCTTGACACTTGTCATCAGTATGCTCCATTAACACTGTCATGACACGTCTCCATGCCTTTTTCATCACAATGATCCATGCCATTTTAATCACAATGCTCCAAGACACCTGTAATCACAATGCTCCATGCCCTTGTCATCATAAAGCTCAATGATGCATGTCATCAGAATGCTCCATGGCCTTCTCATCACAATGCTCCATGCCCTTGTCATCACAATGTTCCATGCTCCTTGAAATCTAAATGATCCATGACCTCTCTCATCACAATGCTCCAAATACTTGTGTTCACAATGTTCCATAGCACTTGTCATCACAACGCTCTAAGATGCCTGTCATCACATTACTCCATGCCTATTTCATCACAATGCTCCATGACTTTTGTCATCACAATTCTCAATACACTTGTCATCACAATGCTCCCTGACACTTGTCATCAGAATGCTCCTTGAACCCTGTCACGAAAAGGCTCCATGCCTTTTTCATCACAATGCCCATCCCGTTTTCATCACAATGATCCATGCCATTGTCATCAAAATACTCCACAAGCTTGTCATCAGAATGCTCCATGACGCTTGTCATCAGAATTCTCCATGCACTTGTCAGCCCAATGCTCCCTGACCCTTGTCATCACAATGCTCCAAGCCATTGTCATCACAATGCTCCATTTCCATTGTCATCAGAATCCTCCATGACACTTGGTATCACAATGATCCATGCCATTGTCATCACAATGGGCCATTACATATGTCATCACTATGCTCCCTGACAGCTGTCTTCACAATACTGCATGACCTGGTCATCACAATGCTCCATGCCCTTGTCATCACAATGCACCATTCCAACTGTCATCGCAATAATCCATGAAACTTATTAGACCAATGTTCCCTGCCCTTGTCATCACAATGCTCCATGCCCTTGTTATCACAATGCTCCATGACCCCTGTCATCACAATGCTCCATGAATCCATTCATCACAATGCTTCATGACCTTTGTCATCACAATGGTCCATGCCCTCGTCATCCACAGTCTCTGTGACATATTTAACCACAATGCTCCATGAAATTTTCATCACAGTGCTCTTTGACCCTTGTCATCACAATGCTCTATGCCTTCCTCAGCCCAATGCTCCATGACCCTTGTCATCACAATGCTCCATGCGCTTGTCAGCACAATGCACCATGACCCATGTCATCACAATGCACCCTGCACTTGTCATCACAGTGCTCCACAATCTTGTCACCACAATGCTCCATAAAACTTGTCATCACAATTCTCCATTCACTTCTCATCAATATGCTCTCTCACCACAGATATCACAATGTTACATCACTATTCATCACAATACTCCCTCACCACTGTCATCACAATGTTCCATGACTCCTGTCTTTGCAATGCTACATGCACTTATCATCACAAAGTTCGATGACCACTGACATCACAATGTTCCATAACCCCTGTCATCAAAATATTCCATGACGCTTTTCATCAAATTGCTCTATGACCCTGTCATCACACTGCTCCCTGCCCTTCTCATCACATTGCACCACCACTTGTCATCAAATTGCTCCATGACCTTTGTCATCACAAAGCTCCATGACCCTTGGCATCCCAATGATCCATGCCATTGTCATCACAATGCTCCATGAACCCTCTAATCACAATGCTCCATGCCGCTTTGCAGCTCAATGCTTCATGAACCATGTCATCAAAATGCACCATGCCCATCATCATAATGCTTCAGGGTCTTGTCATCACTATGAAATAAAAATATTCGATCATCTGTCTCATCACAATGCTCCAAATCCTTGTGATCACAATGTTCTGTAACACTTATCATCGCAACGCCCCATGACGCTCATCATCACAATTATCCATGGTCTTCTCATCACAGTGCTCCATGACCTTTGTCATCACAATGCTCTATAAACTTGTCATCACAATGCTCCCTGACACTTGTCATCAGTATGCTCCTGGAACACTGTCATGACAAGGCTCCATACCATTTTCATAACAATGATCCATGCCAATTTCATCACAATGCTCCAAGACACCAGTAATCACAGTGCTCCATGCCCTTGTCATCACAATGCTCCAAGACCCCTGTAATCACAATACTCCATGCCCCTTTTCATCAGAATGCTCCATGAGACTTGTTATTACAAGGCTCCATGGTCTTCTCATCACAATGCTCCAGGAACTTTTCATCACAGTGCTCCATTCCCTTGTCATCACAATGCTCCATGACCCCTGTCCTCACAATACTTCCTGAACATTTTCAGTCCAATTATCCAGGAACTTCTCATCACAATGCTTCATGATCCCTATCATCACAATGCTCCATGACCACTGTCATCACAACGCTCCATGACCCCTGACAACACAGTGATCCGGGACTCTTGTCATCACAATGCACCATTCCCTAGTCATCACAATGCTCCATGAAAATTTTCAGCCCAATGCTCCATGACACTTGTCATCACAATGATCCATGGCCTTGCCATCCCTATGCTCCATGACCCCTGTAATCACAATGATCCGTGATGTTTCTCATCACAGTGCTCCATGACCCTTATCATCACAATGCTCCATGCCTGTGTCAGCAAAATGCTACATGACCTTGTCATCACAATGTTCCATTTGCTTGTCATTACAATACTCCATTACCATTGTCATCACAATCCTCCATGAACCTTGGGATCACATTGCTACATGCCCTTGTCATCCCAATGCTCCATGCTCCTTGAAAACAAAATTATCCATGACTTCTATCATCACAATGCTCCAAACCCTTGTGATCACAATGTTCCATAACACTTGTCATCACAACGCTCCATGATGCCTGTCATCACAATACTCCATGCCCTTTTCATCAAAATGCTCCATGATCTTTTTCATCACCATTCTCAATACACTTGTCAAAGCGCCATGACACTTCTCATCACAATGCTCTAAGAACACTGTCATCACAATGCACCATGCCCATCATCATAATGCTTCATGCTATTGTCATCACAATGAAGTCAAAATGCTCCATGACCTCTGTCATAACAATGCACCAAACCCTTTTGATCACAATATTCCATAACACTTGTCATCACAATGCCCCATGACGCTCGTCATCACAATTATCAATGGCCTTCTAATCACAATGCTCCATGACCTTTGTCATCTCAATGCTCAATACACTTTTCGTCAAAATGCTCCCTGACACTTGTTTTCTGTATGCTCCTTGAACCCTGTCATGACAAGGCTCCATGCCTTTTTCATCACAATGATCCATGCTCTTTTAATCACAATGCTCCAAGACCCAAGCAATCACAATGCTCCATGCCCTTGCCAGCACAAAGTTCAATGACGCATGCCGTCAGATTGTTCCTTGGACTTCTCCTCACAATGCTCCATGCCCTTGTCATCACAATGTTCCAAGACCCCTGTAGTCACAATGCTCCATGCCCCTTTTCATCAGTATGCTCCATGAGATTTGTCATCACAAGGCTCCATGGTTTTGTCATCACAATGCTCCAGGACCTTCTCATCACAATGCTTCTCGACCTTGTCATGAAAATTTTCAATGGCCCTTGTCATCATAATCCTCCAAGACCTAATCATCACAATGTTCCATTATATTTGTCATCACAATTCTCCATTACATTTGGCATCACAATGCTCTCTGACACCTGTCTTCACAATACTCCATGACCTTCTCATCACAAAGCTCCATGCCCTTTTCATCACAATGCACCATGCCCACTGTCATCACAATAATCTATGAAACTTGTCAGACCAATGCTCCATGTCACAGTCATCACAATGCTCCATGCCCTTGTCATCACAATGCTCCATGACCTCTGTCATCACAATGCTCCGTGACTCCAGTTATCACAATGTTTCATAACATTTGTCATCACAGTGGTCCATGCCCGCGTCATCACAAGGCTCTGTGACATTTGTAACCGCAATGCTCCATGAACTTTTCATCACAATTCTTTGTGACCCTTGTCATCACAATGCTCCATGTCTTTGTCAGAACAATGCTCCATGACCATTGTCATCACAAAGTGCCACGCCCATTTCATCACAACGGTCAACAACCTTGTCATTGCAATGCTGCATAAACCTTGTAATCACAATGGTCCATGCACTTCTCATCAAAATACTCTCTCACCAGAGATATCACAATGTTCCATCACTAGGCATCACAATACTCCCTCACCTCTGTAATCACAATGATCCATGACACTGTCATCACAATGCTACATCCCCTTATCATCACAATGTTCCGTGACCCATGACATCTCAATGTTCTATAACCCCTCTCATCAAAATGCTCCATGACACTTTTCATCCCAAAGCTCCAAGACCCCTGTCATCACAGTGTTCTCTAACCACTGCCATTAATGTGTTCCATTACACTTTTTATCAAATTGATGCATGACCCGGTCATCAAAATGCTCCCTGCCCTTCTCATCACAATGCACCATGCCCTTGTCATCAAAATGCTCCATGACTTGTCCTCACAAAGCTCCATAACCCTTGGCATCACAATGCTCCATGTCATTGTCTTCACAATGCTCCATGAACCCTCTCATCACATGGCTCCATGCCCTTGTCATCACAAAGCTCCATGACACTTGTCATCACAATGCTTGATGCCCTCCTCATCACAGTGTTCCATGCCCTTCTCATTACAATCCTGCATGACCCATGTATCACAGTGTTCCGTGCCCTTGTCATCACAATGATCCATGCCCTCTTCATCACAATGCTCCAAAATCCCTGTAATCACAATGCTCTATGTCCTTGTCATCACAAAACTCCAAGACGCATGTCATCAGAATGCTCCATGGCCTTCTCATCACAATGTTCCATGCCCTCCTCATCACAATGCACCAAGACCCCTGTAATCACGATGCTCCATGCCCCTTTTCATCAGAATGCTCCTTGAGACTTGTCATCACAAGTCTCCATGGTCTTCTCATCACAGTGCTCCAGGACCTTGTCATCACCATGCTCCATTCCCTTGTCATCACAATGCACCTTGACACCTGTCATCACAATAAACCATGAAAGTTTTCAGCCCAGTGCTCCACGACCTACTCATCACAAAGCTCCATGGCCAATATCATCACAATGCTCCATGACCACTGTCATCACAACACTCCATGACACCTTACAACACAATGATCCGGGACTCTTGCCATCACAATGCTCCATTCCCTAGTCATCACAATGCTCCATGACCCCTGTCATCACAACACTCCATGAACATTTTCAGCCCAGTGCTCCATGAACCTTGCCATCACAATGATCCATGACCTTGTCATCCCAATGCTCCATGACCCCTGTATTCACAATGCTCCGTGACGCTTGTCATCACAGTGCTCCATGACACATGTCATCACAATGCTCCATGCCTTTGTCAGCAAAATGCTACATGACATTGTCATTACAATGCTCTATGCGCTTGTCATCACAATACTCCATTTCCATTGTCATCACAATCCTCCATGAACCTTGGGATCACATTGCTTCATGCCCTTGTCATCAAAATGCTCCATGACCTTTGTCACCACAATTCTCAATACACTTGTCATCACAATGCTCCCCGACACTTGTCATCAGAATGCTCCTTAAACCCTGTCACGAAAAGGCTACATGCATTTTTCATCACAATGCCCCATGCCGTTTTCATCACAATGCTCCGTGCCATTGTCATCAAAATACTCCACAAGCTTGTCATCAGAATGCTCCATGACACTTGTCATCACAATTCTCCATGCACTTGTCAGCACAATGCTCCCTGACCCTAGTCATCACAATGCTCCAAGCCATTGTGATCACAATGCTCCATTACTTTTGTAAGCAGAATCCTCCATGACACTTGGCATCACAATGTTCCATGCCATTGTCATCACAATGGGCCATTACATATGTCATCACAATGCTCCCTGACACGTGTCTTCACAATACGGCATGACCTGGTCATCACAATGCTCCATGCCCTTGTCATCACAATGGGCCATTACATATGTCATCACAATGCTCCCTGACACCTCTCTTCACAATACTGCATGACCTGGTCATCACAATGCTCCATGCCCTTTTTATCACAATGCTCCATGACCCCTGTCATCACAGTTCTCCGTGATTCCAGTCATCACAATGCTTCATGACCTTTGTCATCACAATGGTCCATACCCTCGTCATCAACAATCTCTGTGACCATTTTAACCACAATAATCCATGAAATTTTCATCCCAATGCTCTTTGACCCTTGTCATCACAATGCTCCATGCGCTTGTCAGCACAATGCTCCATGACAAATGTCATCACAATGTGCCATGCGCTTGTCATCACAGTGCTCCACAATATTGTCATCACAATGCTCCTTAAAATTTGTCATCAGTATGCTCCATACTCTTCTCATCAAAATGCTCTCTCACCACTTATATCACAATGCTACATCACTATTTGTCACAATACTCCCTCACCCCAGTCATCACAATGTTCCATGACTCCTGTCATCACAATGCTACATGCACTTATCATCACAATGTTCGATGACCCGTGACATCACAATGTTCCATAACAACTGTCATCAAAATGTTCCATGATAGTTTTCATCAAATTGCTCCATGACCCTGTCAACAGAATGTTCCCTGCCCTTCTAATCACAATGCACAACGCCCTTTCCATCAAAATGCTCCATGACCTTTGTCATCACAAAGATCCATGACGCTTGGCATCACAATGCTCCATGTCATTGTCATCAGAATGCTCCATGCACGCTCTCATCACATTGCTCCATGCCCTTGTCTTCACAAAGCTCCGTGACACGTCATCAGTATGCTCCATGGCCTTCTCATCACAATGCTCCATGCCCTTGCCATCACAATGCTCCTTTACCCCAGTCATAACAATGCTCCATGACCCCTGCCATCACGATGTTCCATGGCCTTGTCATCACAAAGCTCCATGACACTTCTCATCACAATGCTCCTAGAACCCTGTAATCACAATGCTCTATGCCACTATTCATTTCAATGCTCCATGAATCCTTTCATCCCAATGCACCATGCCCATCATCATAATGATTCAGTCTATTGTCATCACAATGAAAACAATATTCTCCATGACCTCTGTCATCATAATTCTCCAAACCCTTGTGATCAATATGTTCCATAACACTTATCATCACAACACCCCATGACTTTCATCATCACAATTATCCATGGTATTCTCATCACAGTGCTCCATGATCTTTGTCATCACAATGCTCAATACACTTGTCATCACAATGCTCCCTGACACTTGTCGTCAGTATGCTCCTTGAACCCTCTCATGACAAGGCTCCATACCTTTTTCATCACAATGATCCATGCCGTCTTCATCACAATGCTCCAAGTTCCCTGTAATCACAATGCTCCATGCCCTTGTCATCACAAAACTCCATGACGCATGTCATCAGAATGCTCCATGGCTTTCTCATCACAATGCTCCATGCCCTCGTCATCACAATGCACCAAGACCCCTGTAATCACAATGCTCCATGCCCCTTTTCATCAGAATGCTCCATGAGACTTGTCATCACAAGTTTCCATGGTCTTCTCATCACAGTGCTCCAGGACCTTGTCATCAACATGGTCCAATCCCTTGTCATCACAGTGCTCCATGACACCTTTCATCACAATGATCCATGAACATTTTCAGCCCAATGCTCCACGACCTACTCATCACAATGCTCCATGGCCAATATCATCACAATGCTCCATGACCACTGTCATCACAACACTCCATGACACCTGACAACACAATGATCCGGGACACTTGTCATCACAATGCTCAATTCCCTAGTCATCACAATGCTCCATTACCCCTGTCATCACAACACTCCATGAACATTTTCAGCCCAGTGCTCCATGACCCTTGTCATCACAATGATCCATGCCCTTGTCATCCCAGTGCTCCATGAACCCTGTATTCACAATTATTCGTGACGCTTGTCATCACAGTGAGCCATGACACATGTCATCACAATGCTCCATGCCTTTTCAGCAAAATGCTACATGACCTTGTCATTACAATGCTCTATGTGCTTGTCATCACAATACTCCATTTCCATTGTCATCACAATCCTCCATGAACCTTGGGATCACATTGCTTCATGCCCTTGTCATCACAATGCTCCATGCTCCTTGAAATCAAAATGATCCATGACCTCTGTCATCACAATGCTCCAAACCCTTGTGATCACAATGTTCCATAACACTTGTCATCACAATGCTCCATGATGCCTGTCATCACAATACTCCATGCCCTTTTCATCACAATGCTCCATGACCTTTGTCATCACAATGCTTAATACACTTGTTATCACAATGCTCCTTGACACTTGTCATCAGTATGCTCCATTAACACTGTCATGACACGTCTCCATGCCTTTTTCATCACAATGATCCATGCCATTTTAATCACAATGCTCCAAGACACCTGTAATCACAATGCTCCATGCCCTTGTCATCATAAAGCTCAATGATGCATGTCATCAGAATGCTCCATGGCCTTCTCATCACAATGCTCCATGCCCTTGTCATCACAATGTTCCATGCTCCTTGAAATCTAAATGATCCATGACCTCTCTCATCACAATGCTCCAAACACTTGTGTTCACAATGTTCCATAGCACTTGTCATCACAACGCTCTAAGATGCCTGTCATCACATTACTCCATGCCTATTTCATCACAATGCTCCATGACTTTTGTCATCACAATTCTCAATACACTTGTCATCACAATGCTCCCTGACACTTGTCATCAGAATGCTTCTTGAACCCTGTCACGAAAAGGCTCCATGCCTTTTTCATCACAATGCCCATCCCGTTTTCATCACAATGATCCATGCCATTGTCATCAAAATACTCCACAAGCTTGTCATCAGAATGCTCCATGACGCTTGTCATCAGAATTCTCCATGCACTTGTCAGCCCAATGCTCCCTGACCCTTGTCATCACAATGCTCCAAGCCATTGTCATCACAATGCTCCATTTCCATTGTCATCAGAATCCTCCATGACACTTGGTATCACAATGATCCATGCCATTGTCATCACAATGGGCCATTACATATGTCATCACTATGCTCCCTGACAGCTGTCTTCACAATACTGCATGACCTGGTCATCACAATGCTCCATGCCCTTGTCATCACAATGCACCATTCCAACTGTCATCGCAATAATCCATGAAACTTATTAGACCAATGTTCCCTGCCCTTGTCATCACAATGCTCCATGCCCTTGTTATCACAATGCTCCATGACCCCTGTCATCACAATGCTCCATGAATCCATTCATCACAATGCTTCATGACCTTTGTCATCACAATGGTCCATGCCCTCGTCATCCACAGTCTCTGTGACATATTTAACCACAATGCTCCATGAAATTTTCATCACAGTGCTCTTTGACCCTTGTCATCACAATGCTCTATGCCTTCCTCAGCCCAATGCTCCATGACCCTTGTCATCACAATGCTCCATGCGCTTGTCAGCACAATGCACCATGACCCATGTCATCACAATGCACCCTGCACTTGTCATCACAGTGCTCCACAATCTTGTCACCACAATGCTCCATAAAACTTGTCATCACAATTCTCCATTCACTTCTCATCAAAATGCTCTCTCACCACAGATATCACAATGTTACATCACTATTCATCACAATACTCCCTCACCACTGTCATCACAATGTTCCATGACTCCTGTCTTTGCAATGCTACATGCACTTATCATCACAAAGTTCGATGACCACTGACATCACAATGTTCCATAACCCCTGTCATCAAAATATTCCATGACGCTTTTCATCAAATTGCTCTATGACCCTGTCATCACACTGCACCCTGCCCTTCTCATCACATTGCACCACCACTTGTCATCAAATTGCTCCATGACCTTTGTCATCACAAAGCTCCATGACCCTTGGCATCCCAATGATCCATGCCATTGTCATCACAATGCTCCATGAACCCTCTAATCACAATGCTCCATGCCGCTTTGCAGCTCAATGCTTCATGAACCATTTCATCAAAATGCACCATGCCCATCATCACAATGCTTCAGGCTCTTGTCATCACTATGAAATAAAAATATTCGATCATCTGTCTCATCACAATGCTCCAAATCCTTGTGATCACAATGTTCTGTAACACTTATCATCGCAACGCCCCATGACGCTCATCATCACAATTATCCATGGTCTTCTCATCACAGTGCTCCATGACCTTTGTCATCACAATGCTCTATAAACTTGTCATCACAATGCTCCCTGACACTTGTCATCAGTATTCTCCTGGAACACTGTCATGACAAGGCTCCATACCATTTTCATAACAATGATCCATGCCAATTTCATCACAATGCTCCAAGACACCAGTAATCACAGTGCTCCATGCCCTTGTCATCACAATGCTCCAAGACCCCTGTAATCACAATACTCCATGCCCCTTTTCATCAGAATGCTCCATGAGACTTGTTATTACAAGGCTCCATGGTCTTCTCATCACAATGCTCCAGGAACTTTTCATCACAGTGCTCCATTCCCTTGTCATCACAATGCTCCATGACCCCTGTCCTCACAATACTTCCTGAACATTTTCAGTCCAATTATCCAGGAACTTCTCATCACAATGCTTCATGATCCCTATCATCACAATGCTCCATGACCACTGTCATCACAACGCTCCATGACCCCTGACAACACAGTGATCCGGGACTCTTGTCATCACAATGCACCATTCCCTAGTCATCACAATGCTCCATGAAAATTTTCAGCCCAATGCTCCATGACACTTGTCATCACAATGATCCATGGCCTTGCCATCCCTATGCTCCATGACCCCTGTAATCACAATGATCCGTGATGTTTCTCATCACAGTGCTCCATGACCCTTATCATCACAATGCTCCATGCCTGTGTCAGCAAAATGCTACATGACCTTGTCATCACAATGTTCCATTTGCTTGTCATTACAATACTCCATTACCATTGTCATCACAATCCTCCATGAACCTTGGGATCACATTGCTACATGCCCTTGTCATCCCAATGCTCCATGCTCCTTGAAAACAAAATTATCCATGACTTCTATCATCACAATGCTCCAAACCCTTGTGATCACAATGTTCCATAACACTTGTCATCACAACGCTCCATGATGCCTGTCATCACAATACTCCATGCCCTTTTCATCAAAATGCTCCATGATCTTTTTCATCACCATTCTCAATACACTTGTCAAAGCGCCATGACACTTCTCATCACAATGCTCTAAGAACACTGTCATCACAATGCACCATGCCCATCATCATAATGCTTCATGCTATTGTCATCACAATGAAGTCAAAATGCTCCATGACCTCTGTCATAACAATGCACCAAACCCTTTTGATCACAATATTCCATAACACTTGTCATCACAATGCCCCATGACGCTCGTCATCACAATTATCAATGGCCTTCTAATCACAATGCTCCATGACCTTTGTCATCTCAATGCTCAATACACTTTTCGTCAAAATGCTCCCTGACACTTGTTTTCTGTATGCTCCTTGAACCCTGTCATGACAAGGCTCCATGCCTTTTTCATCACAATGATCCATGCTCTTTTAATCACAATGCTCCAAGACCCAAGCAATCACAATGCTCCATGCCCTTGCCAGCACAAAGTTCAATGACGCATGCCGTCAGATTGTTCCTTGGACTTCTCCTCACAATGCTCCATGCCCTTGTCATCACAATGTTCCAAGACCCCTGTAGTCACAATGCTCCATGCCCCTTTTCATCAGTATGCTCCATGAGATTTGTCATCACAAGGCTCCATGGTTTTGTCATCACAATGCTCCAGGACCTTCTCATCACAATGCTTCTCGACCTTGTCATGAAAATTTTCAATGGCCCTTGTCATCATAATCCTCCAAGACCTAATCATCACAATGTTCCATTATATTTGTCATCACAATTCTCCATTACATTTGGCATCACAATGCTCTCTGACACCTGTCTTCACAATACTCCATGACCTTCTCATCACAAAGCTCCATGCCCTTTTCATCACAATGCACCATGCCCACTGTCATCACAATAATCTATGAAACTTGTCAGACCAATGCTCCATGTCACAGTCATCACAATGCTCCATGCCCTTGTCATCACAATGCTCCATGACCTCTGTCATCACAATGCTCCGTGACTCCAGTTATCACAATGTTTCATAACATTTGTCATCACAGTGGTCCATGCCCGCGTCATCACAAGGCTCTGTGACATTTGTAACCGCAATGCTCCATGAACTTTTCATCACAATTCTTTGTGACCCTTGTCATCACAATGCTCCATGTCTTTGTCAGAACAATGCTCCATGACCATTGTCATCACAAAGTGCCACGCCCATTTCATCACAACGGTCAACAACCTTGTCATTGCAATGCTGCATAAACCTTGTAATCACAATGGTCCATGCACTTCTCATCAAAATACTCTCTCACCAGAGATATCACAATGTTCCATCACTAGGCATCACAATACTCCCTCACCTCTGTAATCACAATGATCCATGACACTGTCATCACAATGCTACATCCCCTTATCATCACAATGTTCCGTGACCCATGACATCTCAATGTTCTATAACCCCTCTCATCAAAATGCTCCATGACACTTTTCATCCCAAAGCTCCAAGACCCCTGTCATCACAGTGTTCTCTAACCACTGCCATTAATGTGTTCCATTACACTTTTTATCAAATTGATGCATGACCCGGTCATCAAAATGCTCCCTGCCCTTCTCATCACAATGCACCATGCCCTTGTCATCAAAATGCTCCATGACTTGTCCTCACAAAGCTCCATAACCCTTGGCATCACAATGCTCCATGTCATTGTCTTCACAATGCTCCATGAACCCTCTCATCACATGGCTCCATGCCCTTGTCATCACAAAGCTCCATGACACTTGTCATCACAATGCTTGATGCCCTCCTCATCACAGTGTTCCATGCCCTTCTCATTACAATCCTGCATGACCCATGTATCACAGTGTTCCGTGCCCTTGTCATCACAATGATCCATGCCCTCTTCATCACAATGCTCCAAAATCCCTGTAATCACAATGCTCTATGTCCTTGTCATCACAAAACTCCAAGACGCATGTCATCAGAATGCTCCATGGCCTTCTCATCACAATGTTCCATGCCCTCCTCATCACAATGCACCAAGACCCCTGTAATCACGATGCTCCATGCCCCTTTTCATCAGAATGCTCCTTGAGACTTGTCATCACAAGTCTCCATGGTCTTCTCATCACAGTGCTCCAGGACCTTGTCATCACCATGCTCCATTCCCTTGTCATCACAATGCACCTTGACACCTGTCATCACAATAAACCATGAAAGTTTTCAGCCCAGTGCTCCACGACCTACTCATCACAAAGCTCCATGGCCAATATCATCACAATGCTCCATGACCACTGTCATCACAACACTCCATGACACCTTACAACACAATGATCCGGGACTCTTGCCATCACAATGCTCCATTCCCTAGTCATCACAATGCTCCATGACCCCTGTCATCACAACACTCCATGAACATTTTCAGCCCAGTGCTCCATGAACCTTGCCATCACAATGATCCATGACCTTGTCATCCCAATGCTCCATGACCCCTGTATTCACAATGCTCCGTGACGCTTGTCATCACAGTGCTCCATGACACATGTCATCACAATGCTCCATGCCTTTGTCAGCAAAATGCTACATGACATTGTCATTACAATGCTCTATGCGCTTGTCATCACAATACTCCATTTCCATTGTCATCACAATCCTCCATGAACCTTGGGATCACATTGCTTCATGCCCTTGTCATCAAAATGCTCCATGACCTTTGTCACCACAATTCTCAATACACTTGTCATCACAATGCTCCCCGACACTTGTCATCAGAATGCTCCTTAAACCCTGTCACGAAAAGGCTACATGCATTTTTCATCACAATGCCCCATGCCGTTTTCATCACAATGCTCCGTGCCATTGTCATCAAAATACTCCACAAGCTTGTCATCAGAATGCTCCATGACACTTGTCATCACAATTCTCCATGCACTTGTCAGCACAATGCTCCCTGACCCTAGTCATCACAATGCTCCAAGCCATTGTGATCACAATGCTCCATTACTTTTGTAAGCAGAATCCTCCATGACACTTGGCATCACAATGTTCCATGCCATTGTCATCACAATGGGCCATTACATATGTCATCACAATGCTCCCTGACACGCGTCTTCACAATACGGCATGACCTGGCCATCACAATGCTCCATGCCCTTGTCATCACAATGGGCCATTACATATGTCATCACAATGCTCCCTGACACCTCTCTTCACAATACTGCATGACCTGGTCATCACAATGCTCCATGCACTTGTCATCACAATGCGCCATTCCAAGTGTCATCACAATAATCCATTAAACATATTAGACCAATGTTCCATGCCCTTGTCATCACAATGCTCCATGCCCTTTTTATCACAATGCTCCATGACCCCTGTCATCACAGTTCTCCGTGATTCCAGTCATCACAATGCTTCATGACCTTTGTCATCACAATGGTCCATACCCTCGTCATCAACAATCTCTGTGACCATTTTAACCACAATAATCCATGAAATTTTCATCCCAATGCTCTTTGACCCTTGTCATCACAATGCTCCATGCGCTTGTCAGCACAATGCTCCATGACAAATGTCATCACAATGTGCCATGCGCTTGTCATCACAGTGCTCCACAATATTGTCATCACAATGCTCCTTAAAATTTGTCATCAGTATGCTCCATACTCTTCTCATCAAAATGCTCTCTCACCACTTATATCACAATGCTACATCACTATTTGTCACAATACTCCCTCACCCCTGTCATCACAATGTTCCATGACTCCTGTCATCACAATGCTACATGCACTTATCATCACAATGTTCGATGACCCCTGACATCACAATGTTCCATAACAACTGTCATCAAAATGTTCCATGATAGTTTTCATCAAATTGCTCCATTACCCTGTCAACAGAATGTTCCCTGCCCTTCTAATCACAATGCACAACGCCCTTTCCATCAAAATGCTCCATGACCTTTGTCATCACAAAGATCCATGACGCTTGGCATCACAATGCTCCATGTCATTGTCATCAGAATGCTCCATGCACGCTCTCATCACATTGCTCCATGCCCTTGTCTTCACAAAGCTCCGTGACACGTCATCAGTATGCTCCATGGCCTTCTCATCACAATGCTCCATGCCCTTGCCATCACAATGCTCCTTTACCCCAGTCATAACAATGCTCCATGACCCCTGCCATCACGATGTTCCATGGCCTTGTCATCACAAAGCTCCATGACACTTCTCATCACAATGCTCCTAGAACCCTGTAATCACAATGCTCTATGCCACTATTCATTTCAATGCTCCATGAATCCTTTCATCCCAATGCACCATGCCCATCATCATAATGATTCAGTCTATTGTCATCACAATGAAAACAATATTCTCCATGACCTCTGTCATCATAATTCTCCAAACCCTTGTGATCAATATGTTCCATAACACTTATCATCACAACACCCCATGACTTTCATCATCACAATTATCCATGGTATTCTCATCACAGTGCTCCATGATCTTTGTCATCACAATGCTCAATACACTTGTCATCACAATGCTCCCTGACACTTGTCGTCAGTATGCTCCTTGAACCCTCTCATGACAAGGCTCCATGCCTTTTTCATCACAATGATCCATGCCGTCTTCATCACAATGCTCCAAGTTCCCTGTAATCACAATGCTCCATGCCCTTGTCATCACAAAACTCCATGACGCATGTCATCAGAATGCTCCATGGCTTTCTCATCACAATGCTCCATGCCCTCGTCATCACAATGCACCAAGACACCTGTAATCACAATGCTCCATGCCCCTTTTCATCAGAATGTTCCATGAGACTTGTCATCACAAGTTTCCATGGTCTTCTCATCACAGTGCTCCAGGACCTTGTCATCAACATGGTCCAATCCCTTGTCATCACAGTGCTCCATGACACCTTTCATCACAATGATCCATGAACATTTTCAGCCCAATGCTCCACGACCTACTCATCACAATGCTCCATGGCCAATATCATCACAATGCTCCATGACCACTGTCATCACAACACTCCATGACACCTGACAACACAATGATCCGGGACACTTGTCATCACAATGCTCAATTCCCTAGTCATCACAATGCTCCATTACCCCTGTCATCACAACACTCCATGAACATTTTCAGCCCAGTGCTCCATGACCCTTGTCATCACAATGATCCATGCCCTTGTCATCCCAGTGCTCCATGAACCCTGTATTCACAATTATTCGTGACGCTTGTCATCACAGTGAGCCATGACAGATGTCATCACAATGCTCCATGCCTTTTCAGCAAAATGCTACATGACCTTGTCTTTACAATGCTCTATGTGCTTGTCATCACAATACTCCATTTCCATTGTCATCACAATCCTCCATGAACCTTGGGATCACATTGCTTCATGCCCTTGTCATCACAATGCTCCATGCTCCTTGAAATCAAAATGATCCATGACCTCTGTCATCACAATGCTCCAAACCCTTGTGATCACAATGTTCCATAACACTTGTCATCACAATGCTCCATGATGCCTGTCATCACAATAATCCATGCCCTTTTCATCACAATGCTCCATGACCTTTGTCATCACAATTCTCAATACACTTTTCATCACAATGCTCCCTGACACTTGTCATCAGAATGCTCCTTAAACCCTGTCACGAAAAGGCTCCATGCCTTTTTCATCACAATGCCCCATGCCGTTTTCATCACAATGCTCCGTGCAATTTTCATCAAAATACTCCACAAGCTTGTCCTCAGAAGGCTCCATGACCCTTGTCATCACAATTCTCCATGCACTTGTCAGCACAATGCTCCCTGACCCTTGTCATCACTATGTTCCAAGCCATTGTCATCACAACGCTCCATTACCTTTGTCATCAGAATCCTCCGTGACACTTGTCATCACAATGCTCCATGCCATTGTCATCCCAATGGGCCATTACATATGTCATCACAATGCTCCCTGACACCTGTCTTCACAATATTGCATGACCAGGTCATCACAATTCTCCATGCCCTTGTCATCACAATGCACCATTCCAACTGTCATCGCAATAATCCATGAAACTTATTAGACCAATGCTCCACGCCCTTGTCATCACAATGCTCCATGCCCTTGTTATCACAAAGGTCCATGACACCTGTCATCACAATGCTCCGTGACTCCAGTCATCACAATGCTTCATGACCTTTGTCATCACAGTTGTCCATGCCCTCGTCATCAACAGTCTCTGTGACCTTTTTAACCAAAATATTCCATGAACTTTTCATCACAATGCTCTTTGACCCTTGTCATCACAATGCTTTATGCCTTTCTCAGCACAATGCTCCGTGACCCTTGTTATCACAATGCTCCATTAGCTTGTCAGCACAATGCTCCATGACACATGTCATTACAATGCTCCATGACCCCTGTCATCACAATGCTCCGTGACTGCAGTCATCTCAATGCTTCATAAAGTTTGTCATCACAATGGTCCATGCCCGCGTCATCACAAAGCTCTGTGACCTTTGTAACCGCAATGCTCCATGAACTTTTCATCACAATTCTCTGTGACCCTTGCCATCACAATCCTCCATGTCTTTGTCAGAAAAATGCTCCATGACAATTGTCTTCACAATATGCCACGCGCATTTCATCACAACGGTCCACAACCTTGTCATTGCAATGCTCCATAAATCTTGTAATCACAATGCTCCATGCCCTTCTCATAAAAATGCTCTCTCAGAAGTGATATCACAGTGTTCCATCACTAGTCATCACAATACTCCCTCACCCCTGTAATCACAATGATCCATGACCCTGTCATCACACTGCTACATCCCCTTATCATCACAATGTTCCCTGACACCTGCCATCAAAATCCTCCATGATCCGTTTCATCCCAAAGCTGCAAGACCCCTGACATCACAATGTTCTATAACCCCTGACATCAAAATGTTCCATTACACTTTTCATCAAATTGCTGCATGACCCGGTCATCAAAATTCTCCCTGAAATTCTCATCACAATGCACCATGCCTTTGTCTTCAAAATGCTCCATGACTTGTCATCACAATGCTCCATGAGCTTTGTCATCACAATTCTCAATACACTTGTCATCACAATGCTCCCTGACACTTGTCAGAAGAATGCTCCTTGAACCCTGTCACGAAAAGGCTCCATGCCTCTTTCAACACAATGCCCCATGCCGTTTTCTTCACAATGCTCCATGCCATTGTCATCAAAATACTCCACAAGCTTGTCATCAGAATGCTCCATGACCCTTGTCATCACAATTCTCCATGCACTTGTCAGCACAATGCTCCCTGACCCTTGTCATCACAATGCTCCATTACCTTTGTCAACAGAATCCTCCAAGACACTTGGCATCACAATGCTCCATGCCATTGTCATCACAATGGGCCATTACATATGTCATCACAATGCTCCCTGACACCTGTCTTCACAATACTGCATGACCTGGTCATCACTATGCTCCATGCCCTTGTCATCACAATGTGCCATTCCAAATGTCATCACAATAATCCATGAAACTTATTAGACCAATGATCCATGCCCTTGTCATCACAGTGCTCCATGCCCTTGTTATCACAATCCTCCATGACCCCTGTCATCACAATGCTCCGTGACTCCAGTTATCACAATGCTTCATGACCTTTGTCATCACAATGGTCCATGCCCTCGTCATCAACAGTCTCTGTGACATTTTTAACCACAATGCTCCATGAACTTTTCATCTCAATGCTCCATGAACCCTGTCATCACAATGCACCATGCCCATCATCAGAATGCTTCAGGCTATTGTCATCACAATGAAATCAATATTCTCCATGACCTCTGCCATCATAATGCTCCAAACCCTTGTGATCACAATGTTCTATAACACTTATCATCACAACACCCCATGACGCTCATCATCACAATTATCCATGGTCTTCTCATCACAATGCTCCATGATCTTCGTCATCAAAATGCTCAATACACTTGTCATCACAATGCAAACTGACACTTGTCGTCAGTATGCTCCTTGAACACTGTCATGACAAGGCTCCATGCCTTTCTCATCACAATAATCCGTGCCCTTTTCATCACAATGCTCCAAGATCCCTGTAATCACAATGCTCCATGCCCTTCTCATCGAAAAGCTCCATGACGCATGTCATCAGAATGCTCCATGGCCTTCTCATCACAATGCTCCAAGGCCCCTGTAATCACAATGCTCCATGCCTTTTTTCATCTCAATGCTCCATGAACCCTGTCATCACAATGCACCATGCCCGTCATCACAATGCTTCAGGCTATTGTCATCACAATGAAATCAAAATTCTCCATGACCTCTGTCATCATAATGCTCCAAAACCTTGTGATCACAATGTTCCATAACACCTATCATCACAAAACGTCATGACGATCATCATCACAATTATCCATGGTTTTCTCATCACAATGCTCCATGACCTTTGTCATCACAATGCTCAATACACTTGTCATCACAATGCTCCCTGACACTTGTCATCAGTATGCCCCATTGTCATCAGAATGCTCCATTAACCCTGTCATGACACGTCTCCATGCCATTTTCATCCCAATGATCCATGCCCTTTTCATCACAATGCTCCAAGACCCGTGTAATCACAATAATCCATTTAATATTTCAGACCAATGAACAAAGCCCTTCTTATCACAATGCTCCATTACCTCTGTCATAACAATGCTCCATGACCACTGCAATCACAATGTTCCACGGCCTTATCATCACAAGGCTCCATGACCATTTTCATCACAATGCTGAAGACCCCTGTAATAACAATGCTCCATGCACTTGTCATCACAAAACTCCATGAAGCATGTCATCAGAATGCTTCATGGCCTTCTCATCACAATGCTCCATGCCCTTGTCATCACAATGCTCTAAGACCACTGTAATCACAATACTCCATGCCCAATTTCATCAGAATGCTCCATGTGAGTTGTCGTCACAAGTCTCCATGGTCTTCTCATCACAATGCTCCAAGACCTTGTCATCACCATGCCCCATTCCCTTGTCATCACAATGCTCCATGACCCCTGTCATCACAATAATCCATGAGCATTTTCAGCCCAAAGCTCCACGACCTAATCATCACAATGCTTCATGACCATTGTCATCACAACACTCCATGACACCTGACAACACAATGATCGGAACTCTTGTCATCACATTGCTCCATTCCTTGGTCATCACAATGCTCCATGACCCCTGTCATCACAACACTCCATGAACATTTTCAGCTCAGTGCTCCATGACCCTTGTCATCACAATGATCCATGCCATTGTCATCCCAATGCTCCATGACCCCTGTATTCACAATGCTCCGTGACGCTTGTCATCACAGTGCTCCATGACACCTGTCATCACAATGCTCCATGCCTTTGTCAGCAAAATGCTACATGAACTTGCAATTACAATGCTCTATGCGCTTGTCATCACTATACTCCGTTTCCATTGTCATCACAATACTCCATGAACCTTGGGATCACATTGCTTCATGCTCTTGTCATCAAAATGCTCCCTGCTCCTTGAAATCAAAATGATCCATGACATTTGTCATCAGAATTCTCCAAACACTTGTGATCACAATGTTCCATAACACTTGTCATCACAACGCTCCATGATGCCTGTCATCACAATACTCCATGCCCTTTTCATCATAATGCTCCATGACCTTTGTCATCACAATTCTCAATACACTTGTCATCACAGTGCTCCCTGACTCTTGTCATCAGAATGCTCCTTGAACACTGTCACGAAAAGGCTCCATGCCTTTTTCAACACAATGTCCCATGCTGTTTTCATCACAATGCTCCATGCCATTGTCATTAAAATACTCCACAATCTTGTCATCAGAATGCTTCATGACCCTTGTCATCACAATTTTCCATGCATTTTTCAGCACAATGCTCCCTGACCCTTGTCATCACAATGCTCCAAGCCATTGTCATCAGAATGCTCCATTACCTTTGTCATCAGAATCCTCCATGACACTTGGCATCACAATGCTCCATGCCATTGTCATCACAATGGGCCTTTACATATGTCATCACAATGCTCCCTGACACCTGTCTTCACAATACGGAATGACCTGGTCTTCACAATGCTCCATGCCCTTGTCATCACAATGCGCCATTCCATCTGTCATCACAATAATCCATGAAATGTATTAGACCAATGCTCCATGCCCTTGTCATCACAATGCTCCATGCACTTGTTATCACAAAGTTGCAAGACTCCTGTAATCAGAATGTTCCATGCCCCTTTTCATCAGTGTGCTCCATGAGACTTGTCTTCACAAGGCTCCATGGATTTCTAATCACAAAGCTCCAGGAACTTGTCATCACAATGCTCCTCGACCTTGTCATGAAAATTCTCAATGGCCCTTGTCATCATAATGCTCCATTATATTTGTCATCACAATCCTCCATTACATTTGGCATCTCAGTGCTCCCTGACATTGTCATCGCAATGGACCATGACATATGTCATCACAGTGCTCCCTGACACCTGTCTTTACAATACTCCATGACCTTCTCATCACAATGATCCATGCCCTTGTCATCCCAATGCTCCATGACCCCTGTATTCACAATGCTCCGTGACACTTGTCATCACAGTGCTCCATGACACCTGTCTTCACAATACTCCATGACCTTCTCATCACAATGCTCCATGCCCTTGTCATCTCAATGCACCATGTCCACTGTCATCACAATAATCTATGAAACTTGTCAGACCAATGCTCCATGCCCCTGTCATCACACTGCTCCATTACACCTGTCATCACAATGCTCCCTGAATCCAGTCATCACAATTCTTCATAACGTTTGTCAACACAACGTTCCATGTTCGCATCCTCAAAAGGCTCTGTGTCCTTTGTAACCTCAATGCTCCATGAAATTTTCATCACAATGCTCCGTGACCCTTGTCATCACAATGCCCCATGCCTTTGGCAGAACAATACTCCATGACCCTTGTCATCAAAATGTGCCACGTGCTTTTCATCACAATGATCCACAACCTTGTCATCACTATCTGCCATAAACCTTGTAATCACAATGCTCCATGCACTTCTCATGCAAATGCTCTCTCACCTGAGATATCACAATGTTCCGTCACTAGTTATCACAATCCTCCCTCACCCCGGTAATCACAATGTTCCATGACCCCATTCATCACAATGCTACATCCCCTTATCAGCACAATGTTCCATAACCCCTGACATCACAATCTTCCATAACCCCTGTCATCAAAATGCTCCATGACCCTTTTCATCCCAAAGCTCCATGACCCCTGGCATCAAAATGTTCTATAACCCCTGTCATCAAAATGTTCCATTACACTATTCATCAAATTGCTGCATGACCCTGGCATCAAAATGCTCCCTGCCCTTCTCATCACAATGCACCACAACCTTGTCATCAAAATGTTCTATGACATTTGTCATCACAAAGCTCCATGACCCTTGGCATCACAGTGCTCCATGTCATTGTCATCACAGTGCTCCATAAACGCTTTCATCACTTTGCTCCATGCCCTTGTCATTACAAAGCTCCATGACACTTGTCATCACAGTGCTCGATGCCCTTCTCATCACAATGCCCCATGCCCTTGTCATTACAATCCTCCATGACTGATGTATCACAATGTTCCGTGCCCTTGTCATCACAATGCTCCATGCCCACTCTCATCACAATAATCTTTGAAACATTTCAGACCAATGCTCAATGCCCTTCTCATCAAAATGCTCCATTACCTCTGTCATAACAATGCTCCATGACCACTGCCATCACAACGTTCCATTACACTTTTCATCAAAATGCTGCATGAACAGGTCATCAAAATGCTTCCTGCCCTTCTCATCACAATGCACCATGCCCTTGTCATCAAAATGCTCCATGACTTGTCATCACAATGCTCCATGCATTTGTCAGCAAAATTCTACATGACCTTGTCATTAGAAAGCTCTATGCGCTTGTCATTACAATGCTCCAAGAACCCTGTAATCACAATGTTCCATGCCCTTTTTCATCTCAATGCTCCATGAACCGTGTCATCACAATGCACCATGCCCATCATCATAATGCTTCAGGCTATTGTCATCACAATGAATTCAAAATTCTCCATGAACTCTGTCATCATAATGCTCCAAACCCTTGTGATCACAATGTTTCATAACACTTATCATCACAACACCGCATGACGATCATCATCACAATTATCCATGGTCTTCTCATCACAATGCTCCATGATCTTTGTCATCACAATTCTCAATACACTTGTCATCACAATGCTCCCTGACACTTGTCGTCAGTATGCTCCTTGAACCCTGTCATGACAAGGCTCCATGCATTTTTCATCACAGTGATCCATTCCCTTTTCATAACAATGCTCCAAGACCCCTGTAATCACAAAGCTCTATGCACTTGTCATCACAAAGCTCCATGACGCAAGACATCAGAATGCTCCATGGCCTTCTCCTCACAACGCTCGACGTCATTGTCATCACAGTGCTCCATGAACCCTCTCATCACATTGCTTCTTGCCCTTGACATTACAATCCTCCATGACCCATGTATCACAGTGTTCCGTGCCCTTTTCATCACAATGCTCCATGCCCAATCTCATCACAATAATCCATGAAATATTTCAGACCAATGCTCAATTCCCTTCTCATAAAAATGCTCCATTACCTCTGTCATAACAATGCTCCATGACCATTGCCATCACAATGTTCCACGGCCTTGTCATCACAAGGCTCCATTACCCATGTCTTCGCAATGCTCCAAGACACCTGTAATCAAAATGCTCCATGACCTTGTCATAAGAAAGCTCCATGACGCATGTCATCAGTAGGTTCCATGGCCTTCTCTTCACAATGTTCCATGCCCTTGTCATCACAGTGTTCCAAGACCCCTGTAATCACAATGCTCCATGTCCCTTTTTATCTCAATGATCCATGAACCCTGTTATCAAAATGCACCATGCCCATCATCATAATGCTTCATGCTATTGTCATCACAATGAAATCAAAATGCTCCATGACCTCTGTCATAACAATGCTCCAAACCCTTGTGATCACAATATTCCATAACACTCGTCATCACAATTATCCATGGTCTTCTCATCACAATGCTCCATGACCTTTGTCATCACAGTGCTCAATACACTTGTCATCAAAATGCTCCCTGACACTTGTCTGTATGCTCCTTGAACCCTGTCATGACAAGGTTCCATGCCTTTTTCATCACAATGATCCATGCCCTTTTCCTCACAATGCTGCAAGAACCATTTAAACACAATGCTCCATGCCCTTGTCATCACAAAGCTCAATGAAACATGTCTTCAGAGTGCTCCTTGGCCTTCTCCTCACAATGCTCCATGCCCATGTCATCACAATGTTCCAAGACCCCTGTAATCACAATGGTCCATGCCCCTTTTCAGAAGTATGCTCCATGAGATTTCTCATCACAAGTCTCTATGGATTTCTCATCACAATGCTCCAGGACAATGTCATCACAATGCTTCACGACCTTGTTCTGAACATTCTCAATGGCCCTTGTCATCATAATGCTCCAAGCCCTAGTCATCACAATGCTCCATTATATTTGTCAACAAAATCCTCCATTACATTTGGCATCACAATGCTCCCTGCCATTGTCATTGCAATGGACCATGACATATGTCATCACAATGCTCCCTGACACCTGTCTTCACAATACTCCATGACCTTCTCATCACAATGATCCATGCCCTTGTCATCACAATGCACAATGTCCAATGTCATCAAAATAATCTATGAAACATGTCAGACCAATGCTACATGCCCCTGTCACCACAATGCTCCATGCCCTTGTCATCACAATGCTCCATGACCACAGTCATCACAATGCTCCGTGACTCCAGTCATCACAATGCTTCATAACATTTGTCATCACAATGGTCCATGCCAGCGTCATCACAAGGCTCTGTGACCTTTATAACCACAATGCTCCATGAACTTTTCATCACAATGCTCCGTGACCCTTGTCATCAAAATGCTCCATGCGTTTGTCAGAAAAATGCTCCATGACCCTTGTCATCACAATGTGCTACGTGATTTTCATCACAACGATCCACAAATTTGTCATGGTAATGCTCCATAAACCTTGGAATCACAATGCTCCATGCCCTTCTCATTACAGTGCTCCATTACTCCTGTCATAACAATGCTCCATGACCCCTGCCATCACAATATTCCACGGCCTTGTCATCACAAGGCTCCATGACACTTGTCATCACAATGCTCCAAGACCCCTGTAATCACAATGCTCCATGCCCTTGTCATCACAAAGCTCCATGACACATGCCATCAGAATGTTCCATGTCCTTCTCATCAAAATGCTCCATGCCCTTTTCATCACATTGCTCCATGCCCCTTTTCATCTCAATTCTCCATGAAACCTGTCATCACAATGCACCAAGCCCATCATCATAATGCTTCCGGCTATGGTCAGCACAATTAAATCAATATTCTCCATGACCTCTGTCATCACAATGCTCCATGACCCCTGTCATCACAATAATCCATGAACATTTTCAGCCCAATGCTCAATGACCCTTGTCATCACAATGATCCAAGCCCTTGTCATCCCAATGCTCCATGACCCCTGTATTCACAATGCTCCGTGACGCTTTTCATCACATTGCTCCATGACACCTGTCATGACAGTGTTCCATGCCTTTGTCAGCAAAATTCTACATGACTTTGTCATTACCATGCTCTATGCGCTTGTCATCACAATACTGCATTACAATTGTCATCACAATCCTCCATGAATCTTGGGATCACATTGCTACATGCCCTTGTCATCACAATGCTCCATGCTCCTTGAAATAAAAATGATCCATGACCTCTGCCATCACAATGCTCCAAACACTTGTGATCACAATGTTCCATAAAAATTGTCATCCCAACGCTCCATGATGCCTGTCATCACAATACTCCATGCACTTTTCATCACAATGCTCCATGACCTTTGTCATCACAATTCTCAATACACTTGTCATCAAAATGCTCCCTGACACTTGTCGTCAGAATGCTCCTTGAACCCTGTCACTAAAAGGCTCCATGCGATTTTCATCACAATGCCCTAAGCCGTTTTCATCACAATGCTCCACGCCACTGTCAGCAAAAAACTCCACAAGCTTATCATGAGAATGTTCCATGACCCTTGTCATCACAATTCTCCATGCACTTTTCAGCACAATGCTCCCTGACCTTGTCATCTCAATGCTCCAAGGCACTGTCATCACAATGCACCATTACCATAGTCATCAGAATCCTCCATGACACCTGGCATTACAATGCTCCATGCGATTGTCATCACAATGGGCCATTACATATGTTATCACAATGCTCCCTGACACCTCTCTTCACAATACTGCATGACCTGGTCATCACAATGCTCCATGCCCTTGTCACCACAAGGCACCATTCCAACAGTCATCGCAATAATCCATGAAACTTATTAGACCAATGCTCCATGCCCTTGTCATCACAATGCTCCATGACCCTTGTAATCACAAGGCTCCATGAACTTTTCATCACAATGCTCTTTGTTCCTTGTCATCACAATGCTCTACGGCTTTCTCAGGGCATTGCTCCGTGACCCTTGTCATCACAATGCTCCATGCGCTTGTCAGCACGTTGCTCCATGACACATGTCATCATAATGCACCATGCGCTTGTCATCACAGTGCTCCACAAGCTTGTCATCACAATGCTCCATAAACCTTGTCATCACAATGCTCCATGCACTTCTCATCAAAATGCTCTCTCACCACAGATATCACAATGTTACATCACTATTCGTCACAATACTCACTCACCCCTGTTATCCCAATGTTCCATGACCCCTGTCATCACAATGCTACATGCACATATCATCACAATGTTCGATGACCCCTGACATCACAATACTCCAAAACCCCTGTCATCACAATGCTCCTTGACCCTTTTCATCATAATGCTCCATGACCTCTGACATCACAATGTTCCATAACCCCTGTCATCTAAATGTTCCATGACCCTTTTCATCAAATTGCTCCATGACACTGTCATCACAATGCTCCCTGCCCTTCTCATCACAATGCACAACGCCCTTGTCATCAAAATCCTCCATGACCTTTGTCATCACAAAGATCCATGACCCTTGGCATCACAATGCTCCATGTCATTGGCATCACAATCCTTCATGAACACTCTCATCACATTGCTCCATGCCCTTGTCATCACAAAGCTCCATGACAGATGTCATCAGAATGCTCCATGGCCTTCTCATCACAATGCTCCATGCCCTTGCCGTCACAATGCTCCATTACCCCTGTCATAACAATGCTCCATGACCCCTCCCATCACGATGTTCCGTGGCCTTGTCATCACAGTGCTCCATGACACCTGTCATCACAATGCTCCATGATATTTCAGCAAAATGCTACATGACCTTGTCATTACAATGCTCTATGCGCTTGTCAACACAATACTCCATTTCCATTTCATCACAATCCTCCATGAACCTTGAGAGCACATTGCTTCATGCCCTTGTCATCACAATGCTCCATGCTCCTTGAAATCAAAATGATCCATGTCCTCTGTCATCACAATGCTCCAAACCCTTGTGATCCCAGTGTTCCATAACACTTGTCATCACAATGCTCCATGATGCCGGTCATCACAAAATTCCATGCCCTTTTCATCACAGTGCTCCATGACATATGGCATCAAAATGCTCAGTACACTAGTCATCACAATGCTCCCTGAAACTTGTCATCAGAATGCTCTTTGAATCCTGTCACGAAAAGGCTCCATGCCTTTTTCATCACAATGCCCCATTCCGTTTTCATCACAATGCTCCGTGACCATTGTCATCAAAATGCTCCATGACTTTGTCTGAAAAATGTTCCATGACCATTGTCATCACAATGTGCCATTCGCTTTTCATCACAACGGTCCAGAAAATTTTCATTGCAATGCTCCATAAACCTTGTAATCACAATGATCCATACACTTCTCATCAAAATGCTCTCTCACCAGAGATATCACAGTGTTCCAACACTAGTTGTCACAATACTCCCTCACTACTGTAATCACAATATCCCATGACCCCTGTCATCACAATGCTACATCCCTTTATCATCACAATGTTCCATGACCCCTGACATCACAATATTCTATAACCCCTGTCATCAAAATGTTCCAATACACTTTCCATCATATTGCTGAATGACCCTGTCATCAAAATACTCCCTGCCCTTATCATCACAATGCACCATGCACTTGTCATCAAAATGCTCCATGACCTTTGTCATCACAAAGCGCCATGACACTTGGCATCACAATGCTCCATGAACCCTCTCATCACATTGCTCCATGCCCTTGTCATCACAAAGCTCCATGACACTTGTCATCAAAATGCTCGATGCCCTTCTCATCACAATGCCCCATGACCTTGTCATTACAATCCTTCATGACCCATGTATCACAGTGTTCCATGCCCTTATCATCACAATGCTCTATGCCCACTCTCATCACAATAATCCATGAAACTTATTAGACCAATGCTCCATTCCCTTGTCATCACAAGGCTCCATGCCCTTGTTATCACAATGTTCCATGACCCCTGTCATCACAATGCTCCATGCCTCCATTCATCACAATGCTTCATGACTTTGTCATCAAAACGGTCCATGCCCTCGTCATCAGCAGTCTCTGTGACCTTTTTAACCACAATGCTCCATGATCTTTTCATCACAATGCTCTTTGACCCTTGTCATCACAATGCTCTATGCCTTTCTCAGCACAATGCTCCATGACCCTCATCATCACAATGCCCCATGACCCATGTCATCACAATGCACCCTGCACTTTTCATCACAGTGCTCCACAATCTTGTCACCACAATGCTCCATAAAACTTGTCATCACAATTCTCCATGCACTTCTCATCAAAATGCTCTCTCAACACTGATATCACAATGTTACATCACTATTCATCACAATACTCCCTCACCCCTGTCATCACAATATTCCATGACTTCTGTCTTGCAATGCTACATGCACATATCATCACAAAGTTCGATGACCCCTGATATCACAATGTTCCATAACCCCTGTCATCAAAATGCTCCATAACAATTTTCCTCAAAATGCTCAATGACCCCTGACATCACAATGTTCCATAACAACTGTCATCAAAATATTCCATGACCCTTTTCATCAAATTGCTCTATAACCCTGTCATCACAATACTCCCGGCCCTTCTCATCTCAATGTACCACGCCCTTGTCATCAAAATGCTCCATGACCTTTGTCATCACAAGGATCCATGACCCATGGCATCTCAATGCTCCATGCCATTGTCATCACAAAACTCCATGAACCCTCTAATCACAATGATCCATGCACATTTGCATCTCAATGCTCCATGAACCCTTTCATCAAAATGCACCATGCCCATCATCATAATGCTTCAGGCTATTGTCATCACAATGAAATCAAAGTATTTGATGATCTATCTCATCACAATGCTCAAAATCCTTGTGATCCCAATGTTCCATAACACTTATCATCAAAATGTCCCATGTCGCTCATCATCACAATTATCCATGGTCTTCTCATCACAGTGCTTCATGACCTTTGTCATCACAGTGCTCTATACACTTGTCATCACAATGCTCCCTGACACTTGTCATCAGTATGCTCCTGGAACCCTGTCATGACAAGGCTCCATACCATTTTCATAACAATGATCCATGCCAATTTCATCACAATGCTCCAAGACACCAGTAATCACAATGCTCCATGCCCTTTTCATCACAATGCCCCAAGACCCCTGTAATCACAATACTCCATGCCCCTTTTCATCAGAATGCTCCATGAGACATGTTATTACCAGGCTCCATGGTCTTCTCATCACAATTCTCCAGGAACTTCTCTTCACAGTGCTCCATTCCCTTGTCATCACAATGCTCCATGACCCCTGTCCTCACAATACTTCCTGAACATTTTCAGTCCAATTCTCCAGGAACTTCTCATCACAATGCTTCATGATCCCTATCATCACAATGCTCCATGACCACTGTCATCACAACGCTCCATGACCCCTGAAAACACAGTGATCCGGGACTCTTGTCATCACAGTGCTCCATTCCCTAGTCATCACAATGCTCCATGAATATTTTCAGCCCAATGCTCCATAACCGTTGTCATCACAATGATCCATGACCTTGTCATCCCAATGCTCCATGACCCCTGTAATCACAATGATCCGTGATGCTTCTCATCACAGTGCTCTATGACCCTTATCATCACAATGCTCCATGCCTGTGTCAGCAAAATGCTACATGACCTTGTCATCAAAATGCTGCATTTGCTTGTCATCACAATACTCCCTTACCATTGTCATCACAATCCTCCATGAATCTTGGGATCACATTGCTTCATGCCCTTGTCATCCCAATGCTCCATGCTCCTTGAAAACAAAATGATCCATGACTTCTATCATCACAATGCTCCAAACCCTTGTTATCACAAACTTCCATAACACTTGTCATCACAACGCTCCATGATGCCTGTCATCACAATACTCCATGTCCTTTTCGTTAAAATGCTCCATGATCTTTTTCATCACAATTCTCAATACACTTGTCATCACAATGTTCCCTGACATTTGTCATCAGAATGCTCCTTGAAACCTGTCATGAAATGGCTTCATGCCTTTTTCATCACAATGCTCCATGCCCTTTTCATCACAATGCTCCATGCCATTATCGTCACAATACTCCACAAGTTGTCATCAGAATACTCCATGACACTTGTCATCACAATGCTCCATGGCCACTGTCATCACAATGCTCCATACCCCTTGTCATTACTGTGCTCCATGACGCTCGTCATCACAATTATCCATGGTCTTCTCATCACAATGCTCTACGCCCTTGTCATCAAAATGCTCCATGACCCTTGTCATCACAAAGCTCCATGGCCACTGTCATCACAATGCTCCATTCCCCTTGTCATTACAGTGCTCCATGACGCTCGTCATCACAATGCTCCACGGGCTTGCCATCACAATGCTCCATTCCCTGGTCATCACAATGCTCCATGCCCTGGTCATCACAATGCTCCATGTCCCCTGTCATCACAATTCTCCTCGTTCTTGGCACCACTATGCTCCATGACAGTTCTCATCACCGTGTTACATGATTTGTCATCACAATTCTCTATGCACTTGTCATCGCAATGCTCCATGACCCCTGTCATAGGAAGCTCCATGTGCTTCTCATCACAATGCTTCATGTACTTTTCATCAAAATTCTCAATGGCCCTTGTCATCACAATGCTCCATGCCCTTGTCATCACAATGCTCCATGTCCCTTGTCATCACAATGCTCCAAGCCCTTGTCATCAAAATGCTCCATTACATTTGTCATCACAATCCTCCATGTCATTTGGCATCACAATGTTCCATTTTATTGTCATCACAATGGACCATGACATATGTCATCACAATGCTCCCTGAGACCTGTCTTCAAAATACTCCATGACCTTCTCATCACAGTGCTCCATGCCTTGTCATCACATTGCACCATGCCCACTGTCATCACAATAATCCATGAAACATGTCAGGCCAATGCTCCATGCCCCTGTCATCACAATGATCATTGCCTTTTCATCACAATGCTCTATGAACCCTGTCATCACAATGCTCCATGACTCCAGTCATCACAATGCTTCATGACCTTTGTCATCACAATGGTCCATGCCCTCGTCATCACAAGGCTCTGTGACCTTTGTCACCAAAATGCTCCATGAAATTTTCATCACAATGCTCGTTGACCCTTCTCATCACAATGCTCCATGCCTTTGTCAGCACAGGGCTCCATGACCCATGTCATCACAATGCGCCATGTGCTTGTCATAACAATGCTCCACAACCTTGTCATCACAATGCTCCATAAAACTTGTCATCACAATGCTCCATGCACTTCTTATCAAAATGCTCTCTCACGAATGATATCAAAATGTTCCCTCAGTAGTCATCACAATACACCCACTTCCCTGTCATCACAATGGTACACAACACCGTCATGAAAATGTTCCATGACTCCTGACATCACAATGTTCCATAACCCCTGTCATCAAAATGTTCCATGACAATTTTCATCAAATTGCTCCCCGACCCTGTCATCACAATGCTCCCTGCCCTTCACAAGAGAATTCACCACACACTTGTCATCAAAATGCTCCATGACCTTTGTCATCACAAAACTCCCTGACCCTTGGCATCACAATGCTCCATGCCCTTGTCATCACAATGCTCCAAAAACCTCTCATCACATCGTTCCAAGCCCTTGTCATCACAGTATCCATGATGCTTTTCATCTCAATGCTCGATGCCATTCTTCTCACAATGCTCCATGCGCTTGTCATTACAATCCTCCACGAACTATGTATCACAGTGTTCCGTGCCATTGTTATCACAATGCTCCTTGCCCGCTCTCATCACAATAATCCATGAAACATCTCAGACCAATATTCCATGCCCTTTTCATCACAGTGATCCAAGACTCTTCTAATCATAATGCTCCATGCCCCTTTTCATTTCAATGCTCCATAAACGCTGTCATCACAATGCACCAATGTGCATCATCATAATGCTTCATGCTATTGTCATTACAATGAAATCAAAATGCTCTATGACCTCTGTCATCACAATGCTCCAAATCCTTGTGATCACAATATTCCCTAACACTTATCATCACAGCTCCCCATAACGCTCGTCATCACAATTATCCATGGTCTTCTAATCACAATGCTCCATGACATTTGTCATCACAATGCTCAATACCCTTGTCATCACAATGGTCCCTGACACTTGTCATCAGTATGCTTCTTGAACCCTGTCATGACAAGGCTACATGCCGTTTTCATCACAGTGTTACATGCCATTTTCCTCACAGTGCTCCAAGACCCCTGTAATCACAATGCTCCATGCCCTTGTCATCACAAAGCTCCATGATGCATGTCATCAGAACACTCCATGACATTCTCATCCCAATGTTCAATGCCCTCGTCATCACAATGCTCCAAGACCCCTGTAATCACAATGCTCCATGACCCTTTTCATCAGAATGCTCCATGAGACTTGTCATCACATGGCTCCATGGTCTTCTCCTCACAGTGCTCCAGTACCTTGTCATCACAATGCTCCTTGATCCCTGTCATCACAATACTCCATGAACATTTTCAGCCCAATGCTCCATGACGTTCTCATCACAATGCTCCATGACCTCTGTCATAACAATGCTCCATGACCACTGTCATGACAACGCTCCATGAACCCTGACAACACAATGATCCGGGACGCTTGTCATCAAAATGCTCCATGCCCTAGTCATCCCAATTCTCCATGAACCCTTTAATCACAATGCTCCATGACACTTGGCATCACAGTGCTCCATGAACCTTGTCATCACAATGCCTTTGTCAGCAAAATGATACATAATCTTGTCATCACAATGCTCCATGTGCTTGTCATCACAATCCTCCATGACCCTTGGGATCATATTGCTTTATGCCCTTGTCATCTCTATCTTGCCTTTCTGGTTTTTACAGATTTTCGGATGCCCTTTTTGACCGGTGGGAAGAGACAATTCTCTGTAGTGTGGATTTGCGTTGTGTGCTTGCTTGATTGGCCAAAAAGGGCCTATGCCTTTTCTCCTGAATATATTCAGGAGAAAAGTCATACACAGTTTTTGGCCAAGTGCATCATTCTCGAAGTTGTGATGCCTTTCCTGTGCTTTAAAGGCGATTCCAATTTACCTCTTGAAATATGTTTTGTGCAATTCTGCCTCATTTTCAAGTCCGCTTTGTTGCCTTCCCTCAACAGATTTTTGGAAGAGAGTAGTCCTTTATAACTCTGCAGGTTTTTGATTTGCCTTGCCCCTGAGCTCCAATTTTCAAATCCCATTATTGGGAGCTGACCGCAAATCCACAATTTTGCTTCAGGAACTATACTGGTTCCAGGGGTGGCTATACTGGTTCCCTGTGGGTGGCTGAGGCTTTGGTTAAATCTTCTTCCTAATGGGAATTTAGAGTGACATGTGTCCGTCCAAAGGCCTACATCTACTCTCTGATTGGTTCTCCCTCTTCCCTTTCATCCTCTGCACAATTAGCAAACTGTGCGAACCAGGAGGTTATAGGGTATGACTCTCCTAAGTTGGGAGATTGATAGTAAAGTTGTTGGAATGCCAAACTGTAGCACAAGGAGAGGAAAAAGTAGGAGACTTTCAGAAACCTTTCGCCATCACAGGGTGTCCATTCTCTAGGTTTCCCATATATGTTATAACTGTAGTGATATTCCCTTCTACCTGGAAATTTGGGACCCATGGAATGGTGGCATGCATTACTACTTTAAAGGGTCTGCATTTTCTCTCCCAATCTCACCAGTCCTCTCAGTCCCAAGTGTCCAGCCTTATGTCTCATCCAGCTGTCTTTGCAGATAGGGTCATTCTAGGTTTCATCAGAACCCCTGAAGGAATTGTGTAAGAATTTCGCTGTTTTTTTGTTTTGTTTTTGAAATTCATTTTTATAATGGGGTTGAGCTGATTTTCCCTGACGTGTTTATGATGGTCTAGACACACTTGTTTCCCTTACAGAGGCATATCAATACATAGGTTTTAAGATTCTTACTAATCAGATATGTTCCTCTGTGGGGAATAGGGGTTTTGAGTCCCGTTCACTGAGGAAGGTGTAGGTCTTGTCTATTCTGTATTTGGTTTATGGAATGGTACCTGTGCTAATATCAAACTCTGGTTTTATGCATCACCCCACCTCTCCTTTCCCCTTAAGGAGGCATAAGAGTGTTTTCTAAATGTGAGACGCTGCTCCCTTTCCTAATTCAGTTCATGTGTTGTGATGTTGACATTCCCTCTGTAAGTGATATCTTATGATAAGATTCTTTTTCTGTGTGACTAATTTCCCTAAGAATCATCATACCTAAATCCTCTCATTATGCTTCTACTTGGCCTTATGAAATTGATATCACGTCTGAGTGATATTCCGTTGTACAAAATTACCACAAATTCTTTATGCATTTCTCTTTTTCCTGGGATACTTTAGGTGTACTGAAGTTGAGGTTCTTGTATGCAGAGCAGCCCTAAACTTTGTGGTGCCTGTGTCTTGTTGATATTTAGTCTTCCCAAGTTATATGTCCATGAGTTGAAGTCCCCTTTGCTCGGGGGCTTTGTATTTTAGATGTTTTAGGAAACAGCATACACTTCTTCAGAGTAGCTCTTGGATATTTATACCCCACCCATCAACGTGACTAGTCTCCCTGTTTTCCATGGCCTCTCCTGCATTTTTGATTTGTACACATTTTTTGGATGGCCTTTCTGAGCAGTGGAAATTGAGACTTCTTTATTGTGCGGATTTGCATTTCCCTCTTGCTTGGTTGGCCAAAAACTCTGTATGTGTTCTTTTTCTGAAGATATTCACGAAAAAAACGCATACACCCTTTTGCCCAACTGCATCATTTTAGAAATTCTGCTGCTTTTCATATGCTTTAAATGTGAGTACAATCTACCTTTTGAAATCTGTTTCCTGCAATTCTGCCTCTCATTCAGAACCTCTTTGTTGCCTTACCTGAATATATTTTTGGACGTTGGTTATCATTTATATCTTTGCAGGTCTTTGAATTGTCTGCTCCTGAGCTCCATTTTGCAACTCGCTTTTTTTGTGAGCTGACCGCCAAAGCATTGGATTGATTCCGGCCCTATTCTGGTTCTGGGGAGGCAGGCTGAGCCTTTGGTTAATTCTTCTTCTTAATGGGAAATTAGAGTGACATGTGCCTGTCAAAACTACTACAGCTAATGTCTCATTGGTTCCTCCTCTTCCCATTTATCCTCTGCAAAAATTGCAAACTGTGTGAAACAGGAGGTTAAAGGTGCTGATTCTCCAAGTGGGGAGATTGTTAGTAATGTGGCTGGAATGGCGAACCCCAGCACCAGGAGATCAAAAATGAGGTGCATTTTAGACACCTCTCCTGAGCACACGGTGTACATTCATCTCGGTTTCCCAGGCATGTTTTCACTGTCAGAAGATTCCCTTGAAAGGGCAGATTTGGGACCCATGGAATGGGTACCAGGCAGTATTACTTTAAAAGGTCTGCATTTCCTCACCCAGACTCTCTAACATCTCTTAGCGTGCATAGCTTCCAGCCTTATATATCATCCTGATGTGGGTCTACATGTGTTCAATCCATGTTACATCATAGCCCTTCAACAAAAGTTGTAAGAATTTTTGTCTGTCTCACTGTTTTTATAAATATTTTTAAATTTATTTTTATATTGGTTACAGCTGATTTTCAAAGCTCTGTTTTTTGCTGCTGTACATCCACTTGATTCATGTACTGTGAGACAACAATAAATTCTTTCTCAGATGCTTACGAGTCATATGTATTATTTTCCAGTGACTTGAGTGGACTGAGTGCAGTTCTTTGAGGTACCGTGTAGGCCTTGCCAGTTATTCAATTTGGTACTTGGAATGGTATCTTTGCTAATTTCAACCTCCTGGATAATACCTCACCATTCCCCACCTTTCCCATTTAGCAGCCTTATGTCTATTTTCTACATATTTGACTATGTTTCTGTTTTGTAGTTTATTTCATGTGTAGCCATTTTTGATTCCACCTTTAAGTGACCTCTTATGATATGTGTCTTTTTCTTTCTGACATGTGTCACTTAGAATGATCGTATGTAACTCCTCCAGAGTTGTTCCAACTGGCCTTATTTCATTGATTTCTGGATGAGTAATATTCCACTCTACATAAGTACCCCATCTCTTTTATCCATTTTATCCTTCCAGGGGCATTTAGGTTATATCCAAGTGGAGGCCCTTTTTAACAGAGAGGTGGTAAACGTTGGGGTGCCTGTTTTCTGTCATTTTTTGTTTTTCCCAAGGTATACGCCCATGAGTGCAAGTGCCCTATGCTCTGTAGCTCAGTTTTCAGATGTTTTAGCAAACACAATACACTTCTCCAGAGTGGCCGTTGGCACATTACATTTCCACTATCAGCCTCACAGGGCTCCCTTTTCTCCTCACCCTGTCCTGCATTTCTGGTGTTTACACTTTATGTGGATGGCCCTTCTGACTGATGTGAAGTGATACATTTTGTAGTATTGATTTCCAGTGCCCACCTGTTTGGTTGGATAAAAAGTGTGAATGGCCTTTACTTGAATATATTCAGAAAAAAATGCATACGCCCTTTTGGGTCAAGTGCATCATTGGCGATGTTCAGCCCCTTTTCTTGTGCTTTAATGGGGAGACCTTTCTACCTCTTTAAATCTGATTCCTTCCACTCTCCCTTGCTTATAAGTCCTTTTCTGTGACTTACCTCAAGACATTTTTCAACAATAGATATTTTCAACTCTGCAGTTTCATGAATTTTAGTACCCCTGAGTTCCATTTTTCAACTTGTGTTTTTGGAAACTTGACACAAAACAGCGGGATTTCCTCTAGCCCTATTCTGTTTCCATGGGCAATTATAGCCTTTGATGATTTGTCTTCCAGATAGGAAATTAGAGTGGCATTTGCCTGTCTGAACAACTAAGACTTGTCTCTAAATTTTTCTCATCCTTCCGCTTCATCCTCTGGACAGATTCCAAACTGTGTGCAACAGGATGTTGACGGTGCTGTTATCCCCAAGTGAGGAGATTGTTAGGAAAGATGCTGGAGGGGTGAACCCGAGCACCAGGCGATGAGGAGATGAGGTGCCTTTTCCAAACTCTTTCCGATTAAACGGTGTACCTCCTCTAGGTGTGACAGGCATGTTTTAGCTGTAGGAATGGTCCCGTGCATGGAAGGAGAACACCAGGGATTTTTACAAATCAGTGCCTCCCCGAACCCCAAACTGGGGAATTTTTAAGCTACGGCTACACATATGTCCATTAAGCGCCTTGGGAAATAGGCAGAGCCCAAACTTTAGATGATTGAAATCTTCAGGTTCAGAAGCACTCACCATGGGCCTTGCTTAGGTTACATTTTATCTGTCATTGATAGATGATGTCAATAAAAATATCGATTCTTTTTCAGATTATTTCCCCTTATAGGTTATTGCAAAATATTCAGTGTAGTTCCCTGTGCTATACAGTAGTTCCTTGTTGATGATCTATTTTATACATAGCAGTGTGTATGTGTTAATCCCACACTGTTAATTTATCCCTTCTCCTACCTTTCCCCTTTGGTAATAATAAATTATAAGATTTTATACTTATCAGAAATGGGGGAGCTGAAAGAGAGGTATCCTTTTCAATGGAAAAGCATTCAAAACAAGATTGAAGCTTCAGCCAAGTTTATTCGATGTACATCCATGGAAATAAATCACTTCATTTCTCTAATGTTGACCTGACAAATAAGACAGACGTCTTCAGTGAACTTGCTTATTGTAAAGTGATGGAAATATCAAATGTAAGTCTTAGAAAAATCTTATTTTACCCGAGCATTATACACTGCTCTATGTTAACTACAGTTTGGCTCACACATCTGTTCAATGAAGTTACAAAGTTCTCAATTTCTGTTACTGATCATCCAGAGGGGACACCAACAGTAGTCCCCGTGCCCAGTGTCATTGGAGCCAACAGATCAAGACTGAGTTTGGTTCAGAAGCAAAGGAAACATTATTTTGAAAACCGAATGGATAGGTGAGAGTGTGCACTCCCCCACGGGCTGTGGGCTGGGATGCTGAGTAGGGATCCCGGCAGCGTCAGTGGGAGTTATGGGATGGAGGTCTCGAGGGCTGGGTTGGCTGCAACTCAGGCTCTATGCCGTGCAGTCTGCATGGGACTCCGCTAGCTGAGGTGTCGACCCAGCCATTCTGCACTAGGAAGTCGGGTCTGAAGTGCCGGGCGTGGGACCTCTGCATGCGGAACCCTAGGAGCATGTGAAATTAGACAAAGCACAAAGGAAAAACAGGTTAGACTTTATTTTATTGCCCAGATTCTCTTTATATCTTCCAGGAATTTTTAATGAACGTTGCCAGAGATGAACACCTCCTCTGCTTTTTGTTCACTTCCTCATTCTTGGGGTGTTGAGGGTGAAGAACCCTCTTTTGTAACTGCTTCATGCTGTGGTGGGAGCCCTGATACCTAGGGGGAGGGGCAAAACATCTCCCCACCTGCCTCCAGGTGAGGTTGATTGTCCCAAAGCTTCCTGCCTCACTTCTCGTCCGCCTGAGCACCAGCTTTGGAAGTGTTATAGATTCTAATGACCTTTAAGTGTCCAGGAAAGAGATGTGCAGAGATGCTGTGGTGGCAGGTTTCACCCCACCCCACATTTGTTCAGTGACATTAGGCTGACTTTTTTGCCAGCTTAGATGCTCTGACCAGTAGTCTGTGTTTTCTTTAATTAGGTCCTGAATTAATGTACAAACAGCACCATGTGTCAGAGCCCTGCCCGTGCAACTCCCAGACAGTCCAGGGTCAGTGGTGATCCAGGACCATGACGTCCACTGAGTCAACGGCCTTTAGAAGTAGCCAGCAGTCCAGCTGGTCATATTGGCCACCATCACCGCGGTGTCTGTAGGGTTTTCTATGGTGAAAGCGTGATATACGTTTCCCCCGCCAAGCTTATTAGCTCCCTTCTGGGTGCAGTTAAGTCCTGCAAGCAGTAGTCTGCTCTTTCGGGGCACAGTCTTGTTGTTTTCTGAGAGAAACTCCAGGTCAAGTGATGGTCACACGAGTCATCTTGGGGGCCCGATGCCCCCATTTGTCTCTCTGGAGGTTGGAGTTGGAGGGCCTCCTCAATCGAGGTCAGTGTGTCCACAGAGCGACCCCTGCAACTTCAGGACATGATGGGTGGTTAGGATCACCACGTGGGGTCCTATTCCCTTAGGAGGGAGCTGGCCTTGTGGGCTGCTGATTTCCAGCTTTTTAGATACCCCAGTATCCTGGCCTGATGAGTCAGTGGGCAAAGCCCTTTGTGACCATAGTTTATCATACCTGAAAGGCATTCTTGTGTTGCTCCATTTCAAGTGGTCCCTGTTTTTGCACTAAGGCTCCAAGGGCGATTAACCTTTGACTGGGTATGTAAAGGTCAAAGGGTTTAGCTAAATTAGCGAGTTCCTGGGCAAGGATCTGAATTGACTGCTCTTTCCATTCTTGAAAGGCTGCTTCTGGATTCTATTCAAAAGGACCATCATCTTTTCGTGTCAGTGTTTCAGGTAGAGGCCCAGCTATTAGACTGTAGTTAGGGATCCAGATGCAGAAAACCTTGGCCTCCCCAGGAACCCCTAAGCTGTCTTCTAGTTTTAGAAGAGGTAAGGCTGCAAATCGCTTCTTCCCTATCCTGGGATGCGTTTCTCCAAATATCTGTGAGAATAAAGCCCAGGCGTGTCACCTGAGCCTGGGATATTTGAGCCTTTTTCTTGGACACCTTCTATCCTTTCTTGGCTAGGTAGTTCCGAGGCGTCTTTAGTAGGCGTGGCAATCAGAATGTCATCTGCATATTGAAGGAGGGTTCCCTTTTACAGAGGTAGAACGTTTAGGTCTTTAGAGGACATTTCCCCAATGATGGTGTGGGGATTTTTGAACCACTGGTGCAGGACGGCCCAGCATTATTGGTTTTGTTGCATGTTGTGTCCTGCCACTCACAAGCCAAAAATTCTTGTGACTCTGAGATGAATGGAATACAGAAGAAGGCATCATTGAAGTCTAATACATAATGCCATGGCCTGGTGGATGGTAGAATGAGCAGCAGGGTGTAGGAAATAGGATCTACTAGATGTAGATCCTCGGTGGCTTCACTGACTGTCCTGATATCCTTTACCAGGTCTCCAGCAGCCCATGGGGCTCTCGTGGTCAGGCCAATCCCAGGATGGAGCTCACCTGGGCTGCATCCCACACCCCACAGCCCACGGGGCTCTCGTGTTCAAGTCCCTCCCAGGGTACGGAGCTCACCTGTGCAGCTACCCAGCAGCCCATGGGGCTCTCATAGTCAGGTCCTTCCCAGGATCGGAACTCCCCTGGGCAGGTACCCCAGCAGGGCTGGACACACAGGAACTGTGCACATAGCCCACCTTGCTGAGAACCCCCAGCTCACCTGTCGCTCACAGCTGACACATAACACCTCAGAACAGGACTTGAACTAAGAAACAGTAGCTCTGACAGGTCTGTGACCCTGGCTATCACTCTGTGCAGCCTCTCTCTGCCTGGTCTTCCAGACACTTCCACTGCAGCCAGGGCACCAGGCCTCTGTCTCCACCCACCATCACTCCTCTCCCTGACTCCTGGGTTCCTCTCATTAGGATACGGTCTTCTTGAAATTGTTTTCCACTCATGGACCAAATAAAATGATAAGAAAACAAGCCTCAGCTGCAGCCCCTTGTCTATCCTGACTCTCAAGGCCCACACCTGTTCCTTGGGACTGACCCGTTTAGCAAGGTTCATGTTCTGCAACTGTGAGCCCCTGAGGGGTGAGGTTTGGCTGATTTGGGCAGCCTGACACTGCCTGCCAGCCCCCACCCCACAGGTGTGCCTGGGTTGAGGTCAATATAAACACCTCTCCAGTCAGCAAGAGCACCTGTAGCTGTGACTGACGCCATATTCTCTGCCCCGTCAGCAGTTTCGGGGCTGGGGTGGTGGGAGGGAGTGAGGGGCCGTGGCTTTGTGGGTGGCCCAGTGTGAGTGGGGCTCTGCTGGACTTTCTGCAGGAGTTGCCAGGCTGCCACCTGCTAAAGAAGAGGATGTGTCACCCATACCTGACACTGGAATTTCTCCCCAGGCAGAGGTGAGGAAGTAAAAAAGCAGTGGGGGCCGTGGCAGGAGGGGTATCTCAGGCAGGGAAATGGAAAGCTTCCAGAAGAGCATCTGGGGCCAGGACCATCCTGGCTGGCCTGCAGGCACCAAGTAGGCCTGCGTGTTCTGGCTAGTGTGGCTCCACAGCCCTTCCTCTAGGCTTGCAAGTGCTTGTACATATTCAGGTGTTTTACCTGGAAAGGGTGGGAAGAGTTCAGCTGCAGCAGGACTGGGGCTCAGCTCACATTTACTCACAGACGCCTCGACACAGTCCCCCAGCTTTGCAATGAGGATGCTCCTTGTGGGGGGGGAGCGCTGCTGACGGCATGGGAGATGATTTCCCACCTCTGACCAACTTAAGAATTTTTTACCACTGGAGCAAGTGCCCTGATACAATTTTCCTCTGTATAACTGGTGAGTTCTGTTTTTTTTTTTCTTTTATTCTTTTTGGTTCAAGTTAGATTTTGTTTATTCCTCTTTTTTTTAATTTGGAGATATAAACGTGGAAATAATGTATTAATATAAAGACGTCTATGTGAAGGGAAAAACTTTTTTCTGTTTTATTTTATTAAATGTTATTTATTTCTTTTTAATTTTTTAAAATTTATTTCTTTTATACAGCAGGTTCTTATTGGATAACTATTTTATACATATAAGTGTGCACATGTGAATCCCAGTCTCCCAAATCATCCCACCACCACCCTCACATGGCGTTCCCTCCTTGGTGTCCATATGTTTGTTCTCTACATCTGTCTCTATCTCTGCCCTGCAAACTGGTTCATCTGTACCATTTTTCTAGGTTCCACATATATGCATTAATATACAATATTTGTTTTTCTCTTTCTGACTTACTTCACTCTGTATGACAGTCTCTAGATCCATCGAGGTCTCTACAAATGACCCAATTTCATTCCTATGTATGACTGAGTAATATTCCGTTGTATATATGTTCCACGTCTTTATCCATTCGTCTGTCTGTGGGCACTTAGGTTGCTTTCATTACCTGTCTATTGTAAATAGTGCTGCAGTGAACATTGTGGTGAATGTGTCTTTTTGATTTATGGTTTTCTCTGGGTATATGCCCAGTAGTGGGATTGCTGGATTATATGGTAATTCTATTTTTGTTTTTTAAGGAACCTCCATACTCTTCTCCATAGAGACTGTATCGATTTACATTCCCACCAATAGTGGAATAAGGTTCCTTTTCTCCACACCCTCTCCAGCATTTGTAGTTTATAGATTTTCTGATGATGCCTATTCTAACAGGTGTGACGTGATACCTCATTGTAGTTTCGATTTCCATTTTTCTAATAATTAGTGATGTTCAGCAGATTTTCATGTGCGTACTGGCCATCTCTATGTCTTCTTGGAAGAAATATCTATTTAGATCTTCCATTTTGTATTGGGTTGTTTGTTTTATTAATATTGAGCTGCATGAGCTGTTTATATATATTGGAGATTAATCATTTGTCCATTGATTCGTTTGCAAATATTTTCTGCCATTCTGAGGGTTGTCTTTTCGTCTTGTTTGTAGTTTCCTTTGCTTTGCAAAAGCTTTTACGTTTCATTAGTCCCATCTGTTTAGTTTTCTTTTTTATTTCATTACTATAGGAGGTGAATCAAAAAAGATCTTGCTGTGATTTACGTCAGAGTATCCTTCGTAAGTTTTCCTCTCAGAGTTTTATACTGTCCGGTCTTACATTAAGGTCTCTAATCCATTTTGAATATATTTTTATGTATGGTGTTGGGGAGTGTTCTAATTTCATTCTTTTACATGTAGCTCTCCATATTTCCCAGCACCAATGATTGAAGAGACTGTCTTATCTGCATTGTATAGTCTTGCCTCCTTTCTCATAGATTAGTTGACCATAGTTGTGTAGGTTTATCCTTGGGCGTTGTTTTTTTTTTTTTTTTCCTTTTACACGTTTATTCGAGTATAATTGCTTTACAATGGAGTGTTCGTTTCTGCTGTATAACAAAGTGAATCAGCTATACATATACAAATATCACCAGATCCCCTCCCTCTTGCATCTCCCTCCCACACTCCATATCCCACCCCTTTATGTGGTCACAAAGCACCGAGCTGATCTCCCTGTTCTATGTGGCTGATTCTCAGTAGCTATCGGTGTTACATATGGTAATGTATTTATGTCCATGCCACTCTCTCACTTCGTCCCAGCTTACCCATCCCCCTTCCGGTGTCCTCAAGTCCTTTCTCTATGTCTGTGTCCTTAATCCTCTCCTGCCACTAGGTTCTTCAAAATCTTTTTTTTTTCTTCATTAGATTCCATATATCTCTGTTAACATACAGTAATTTTTTTTCCCTTTCTGACTTACTTCACTGTGTAGGACAGATTCTAAGTCCATCCACCTCAGTACAAATAACTCAGTTTTGCTTATTTTTATGGTTGAGTAATATTTGATTGTATATATGTGCCAGATGTTCTTTATCCATTTATCTGTCGATGGACACTTAGGTTGCTTCCATGTCCTGGCTAATGCAAATAGAGCTGCAATGAACATTTTTGTACATAACTCTTTTTGAATTATGGTTTTCGCATGGCAAATGCCCAGTACTTGGACTGTTGTGTCATATGGTACTTCTATTGTTAGTTATTTAAAGGAACCTCCGTACCGTTCTACCTAGTGCCCATATCAATATACATTCCCACCCACAGTGCAAGTGTGTTCCATTTTTTTCCAATAAAGGCCTCTCCAGCATTTATTGTTTTGTAGATTTTTTTGATGATTGCCACTCTGACTGCTGTGAGGTGATACCTCAGGGTAGTTTTGATTTGCATTTCTCTAATGATTAGTGATGTTCAGCATCCTTTCATGTGTTTCTTGGTAATCTGTATATCTTCTTTGGAGAAATGTCTATTTAGGTCTTCTGCCCGTTTTTGGATTGGGTTGTTTGTTTTTGTGATATTGAGCTACATGAGGTGCTTGTAAAGTTTGGAGATAAATCCTTTGTCAATTGCTTCATTTGAAAATATTTTCTCCCATTCTGAGGGTTGTTTTTGCATCTTGTTTATGTTTTCCTGTACTGTGTAAAAGCTTTTAAGTTTCATTAGGTCCCATTTGTTGATTTCTGTTTTTATTTCCATTTCTCTAGGAGGTGGGTCCAAAAGGATCTTGCTGTGATTTATGTCATAGAGTGTTCTGCCTATGGTTTCCTCTAAGTGTTTTATAGTGTCTGGTCTTATATTTAGATCTCTAATCAATTTAGAGTCTATTTTTGTGTATGGTGTTATGGAGTGTTCTAATTTCATTCTTTTATGTGTAGGGGTCCAGTTTTCCCAGCACCAATTACTGAAGAGACTGTCTTTTCTCCATTGTATATCCTTAGCTCCTTTGTCATAGATGAGATAGCCATAGGTATGTAGGTTTATCTCTGGGCTTTCTGTCCTGTTCCATTGATCTGTGTTTATGCCAATCTACATACACTTGATTCCATTATGGAGACATATAAATACATAGGTTTCAAGGTTATTACCAGTCAGATATATTCCTCTTCAGTGAATAGGGTGTTTTGTGTCCAGTTCATTGAGAAAGGAGTAGGTCTTGTCTATTACATATTTAGTATATGGAATGCGATCTGTGCTAATTTCAAACTCTGCTTTTACACATCACCCCACGTCACCTTTCCCCTTAAGGAGGCATAAGTGTGTTTTCTAAATGTGTAACTCTGTTCTCTTTTGAAATTCAGTTCATGTGTAGCCATGTTTACGTTTCCTCTATAAGTGATATATTACAATAAGTTTCTTTTTCTTTGTGGCTCATTTCACTTAGCATCATCGTACCTAAAGCGACTCATTATGCTGCTATTGGCCTTATGACATTGATTTTATTTCTGAGTGACATTCCATTGTATATAAGAACCACGATATCTATATGCATTTTTTTTTTCTTTCCTGGTATATATAAAGTGTACCGAAGTCGAGGTTCTTGTAAACATTGCAGCCCTAAAGTTTGGGCTGGCTGTGTGTTGTGGATTTTTAGTTTTCCCAATATACACGCCCATGAGTGGAAGTGTGCTATACTCTGTAGCTCTGTTTTAGAAAACAACATACAGTTCTCCAGAGAGGCTGTTGGCAATTTACATCCTGTCCATCGGCGTAACCAGGCTCCCTTTTCTCCATGGCCTGTCCTGCATTTGTGGCTTTTACACAATTTGTGGATGGCCCTTTTGACTGGAGGTAAGGGACACTTCTCTGTAGTGTGGATTTGCAATGCCTGATGGCTTGCTTGTCCAAAAAGGGCATATGCATTTTTTCCCGAATATATTCAAGAAAATACACATAATCCCTTTTCAGCCACGGGCAACATTGTCGAAATTCTGTCGCTTTTCATGTGCTTTAAAGACGACTCCAATCTACCTCTTGAAATCTGTTTCCTTCAATTCTGCCTTGCATTCAAATCCTTTCACTGCCTTTCCTCAATATATTTCTGGATGATAGTTGTCCTTTATAACTCTGCAAGTTTGTGAATTGCTGTGCCCCTGATTTCCATTTTTCAACTCGCCTCTTTGTGAGCTGGCTGCAATACCGCAGGATGGCTTTAGGCCCTAGTCTGGTTCCGGGGCTTCAGGCTGAGCCTTTGGTTAATTCTTCTTCCTGATGGGAAACTAGAGTGACATGTGCCCATCCAAACACCTACAGCTAATCTCTCATTTATTTCCCCTCTTCCTGTTCATCCTCTGCACAATTTGCAAACTGTGCATAACGGGAGTGTAAAGGTGCTGACACTCCAAGTGGGGAGATTTTGAGTAATGCAGATGGAATGGCGAAGCCGAGCATGACAAAAGGAAAAATGAGGTACCTTTTAGAAAACTTACCCAATTACACAGGGTACCATCCACTGGGTTTCCCATGCATGTTTTAACTGTAGGAAGATTCCCTTAAACCTGGAGAGTTGGGACCACTAGAATGGGTAGCACACAGTATTGCTCTAAGTAGTGTTCTTTTGCTCACACAACCTCAGCAATCTTGTCAGCCCCAAGTGTCCAGTCTTATGTCTCATCCAGCTGTGGATGTAAAGGTGGTCAATCTAGCTTGCATCACAGGCCCTGAACATAATTTTTAAAACTTTCTCTCTGTTTTTGCCTTTTGCTTTTGAAATTTATTTTTTAAATGGGTTTAACTGAATTTCAGTGCTGTGTTCATGCCGTTATACACACACATGATTCCTTTATGGAGACATGAGAATACATATGTTTTAAAATACTTAGAGTCAGACATATTCCTCTGCAATGAATAGGGGGTGTTGAGTCCAGTTCATTGTGCCGGGAGTAGGTGTTGTCTATTACATACATGGTTTATATAACGGTATCTGTGCTAATTTAAAACTGTGGTTTTATGCATCACCCCAACTCGGCTTTCCCATTAAGCAGGCAGAAGATGTTTTCTAAATGTGTGACTCTGTTGTGTTTGTAATTCAGTTCATGTGTAGTCATGTGTACATTCCCGCTATGAGTTATAACTTATGATAAGATTAGTTACTCTGTAATCTTTCCTAACTCAGTTCATTTGTAGCCATGTTTACAGGACTTTCATAAGTGATATCGTATGATAAGTTTCTTTTTCTGTGTGACTTATTTCACTTAGAATCATCGTACCCGAATCCACTCTTTTTGCTGCTACTGGCCTTATGACATTGATTTCATGGCTGAGCGATATTCCATCGTACGTAAGTACCACAATATCTTGAACCATTTTTGTCTTTCCTGGGATACTTAAGGTGTACCCAAGTTGAGGTTCTTGTAAGCAGTGCAGCGCTAAATTTTAGGGTGGCACTGTCTTATTGATTTTCAGTTTTCCCAAGGTATACTCCCTAGACTGGAACTGCCCTTGGCTGTGTAGCTCTGTTCTTTACTTGTTTTAGGGAACACAATGCACTCCTCCAGAGAGGCAGTTGGAAACTTACATCCCACCCATCAGCATAACAAGGCTCCCTGATCTCCAGGGCCTGTCTTGCCTTTCTGGTTTTTACACATTTTGTGGATGTCCCTTTTGACAGGTGGGAAGGGATACTTATTTGTAGTGCAGATTTGCATTGCTGCTTGCTTGCTTGGCCAAAAACGGCGTATGCATTTTCTCCTGAATATACTCAGGAGAAAACGCATACGCCCTTTTTGGCCAAGTGCATCATTGTCGAAGTTGTGCCCCTCTTCCTGTGCTTGAAATGTGATTCCAACGTACCTCTTGAAATCTGTTTCCTGCTATTCTGACTCGTTTTAAAGTCCGCCTCTCTGCCTTCCCTCAAAAGATTTTTGGACGATAGTTTTCCTCTATTACTCTGCCAGTTTGTAAATTGCTGTGCCCCTGAGCTCCATTTTTCAACTCGTTTTTGTGAGCTGACAGCAAATACAAAATTATGGTTCAAAACCTATACTGGTTCCCGGCGGGTGGCTGAGACATTGGTTAATTCTACTTCCTGCCGGGCAATTAAAGTGACATGTACCTGTTCAAATGCCTAACAGCTACTCTCTCATTGGTTCTCCCTCTTCCCTTTCATCCTCTGCCAAATTGGCAACCTGTGCGAACCAGGAGGTTTTACAGGCTATCGCTCCAAGTTGGGAGATTGATAGTAAAGCCGTTGGAAGTTCAAACTGGAGCACAAGGAGAGGAACTATATGTTGAGTTTTAGAAACATTTCATATTCACAGTGTGTCCATTCTCTAGGTTTCCCGTAAATGTTATGGCTGTAGTAATATTCCCTTACACATGGAGAGTTGGGACACATGGAATGGTTGCCACATATTATTGCTTTAAAGGGTCTGCATTTGCTCACCCAGTCTCACCAAACCTCTCAGTCTCAAGTGTCCAGCTTTATGCCACATCCACCTCTCGTTGTAGGTAGGGTCATTCCAGGTTTCATTAGAGCCCCTGAAGGAATTGTAAAGATTTTCCCTGTTTTTTTGTATTGTATTTGAAATTTCTTTTTTTACTGGCTTTGAGCTGATTCTCACTGTCATGTTTATGCCAGTTTAGACACACTTGATTCCCTTATGTTGACATATCAATACATAGGTTTTAAGATTCTTACTAGTCAGATATATACCTCTGCGCAGAATATTGGGTTTTGCGCCCCTTTCACTGATGAAGGTGTAGGTCTTGTCTATTCCGTATTTTGATTTTGGAATGGTACTAGTACTAATATCAAACTCTGGTTCTATGCATCACCCCACCTCTCCTTCCTCCTTAAACAGGCATAAGTGTGTTTTCTAAATGTGAGACGCTGTTCCCTTTCCTAAATCAGTTCATGTGTAGCCATGTTACAGAAAATTCATAAGTGCTATCTTATGATAAGTTTCTTTTTCTGTGTGACTTATTTCACTTAGAATCATCGTACCTGAATCCATTCATTTTCCTGTTACTGGCATTATGACATTGATTTCATGGCTGAGGGATAATCCATCGTACATAAGTACCACAATTTTTTGAATCATTTTTATCTATCCTGGGATATTTAGAGAGTACTCAATTTGAGATTCTTGTAAGTAGTGCAGGCCTAAATTTTGGGGTGGCTCTATCTTATTGATTTTCAGTTTTCCCAAGGTATATTCCCTAGAATGGAAGTGCCCTTGGCTCTGTAGCTCTGTTGTTTACTTGTTTTAGGGAACACAATGCACTTCTCCAGAGAGGCGGTTGGCAATTTACATCCCGCCCATCAGCATAACAAGGCTCCATGTTCTCCAGGGCCTCTCTAGGATTTCTGGTTTTTACACATTTTGTGGATGTCCCTTTTGACAGGTGGGAAGTGATACTATTTTGCGGTGCAGATTTGCATTGCGCGCTTGCTTGCTTGGCCAAAATGGGCGTATGCGTTTTCTCCTGAATATATTCAGGAGAAAATGCATACGCCCATTTTGGCCAAGTGCATTATTTTCGAGGTTGTGCCCCTCTTACTGTGCTTTACAGGTGATTCCAACGAACCACTTGAAATCTGTTTCCTGCTATTCTGCCTCGCTTTGAAGGTCACCTCGTTGCCTTCCCTTAACAGATTTTTTGAACGATATTTGTCCTTTATTACTGTGCCAGTTTGTGAATTGCTGTGCCCTTGAGCTCCATTTTCTAACTCGTTTTTTCTGAGCTAACCGCAAGTCCAAAATTTTGGTTCAGGACCTATACTTGTTCACGGCGGGTGGCTGAGACTTTGGTTAATTCTTCTTCCTGCCGGGCATTTAGAGTGACATGTGCCCGTCCAAATGCCTAACAGCTACGCTCTCATTGGTTTTCCCTCTTCCCATTCATTCTCTGCCAAATTGGAATCCTGTGCGAAACAGTAGGTTAAAGGTGCTGTCTCTCTAGGTAGGGAGATTGAGAGTAAAGCAGTTGGAAAATCAAACTGGAGCACCAGGAGAGGGAGTATTCGTTGAGTTTTAGAGAACTTTCGTATTCACAGTGTGTCCATTCTCTAGGTCTACCGTACATGTTATAGCTGTAGTAATATTCCCTTCAACCTGGAGAGTTGGGACCGAGGGAATGGGTGCCATGCATTATTGCTTTCAAGGGTCTGCATTTGCTCACCTAATCGCACCAATCCTCTCAGTCCCATGTGTCCAGCCTTATGCCACATCCAGCTGTCGTTGTAGATAGGGTCATTCCAGGTTTCATCAGAGACCCTGAAGGAATAGAAAAGTATTTCCCTGTTTTTTTGTTTTGTTTTTGAAATTCCATTTTATACTGGGTTTGAGCTTATTCTCACTGCCATGTTTATGCCAGTCTAGACACACTTGATTCCATTATGTGGACATATCAATACATACGTTTTAAGATTCTTACTATTAAGATATATCCCTCTGCATGGAATATGGGGAGTTGAGTCCTTTTCACTGAAGAAGGTTTATTTCTTGTCTATTCCCTATATGGTTTGTGGAACAGTACCAGAATTAATATCAAAATCTGGTTTAATGCATCACCCCACCTCTCCTTCCCCGTTAAGCAGGCATAAGAATGTTTTCTAAAGGTCAAACCCTCTTCTCTTTCCTAACTCAGTTCATGTGTAGCCATGTTTACAGGACCTTCATAAGTGAAATCTTATGATAAGTTTCTTTTTCTGTGTGACTTATTTCACTTAGAATCATCGTACCTGAATCTACTCATTTTGCTGCTACTGGTCTTATGACATTGATTTCATGGCTGAGGGATATTCCATCGTACGTAAGTACCACAATTTTTTGAACCATTTTTATGGTTCCAGGGATATTTAAGGTGTAGACAAGTTGAAGTTCTTGTAAGCAGTGCAGCCCTAAATTTTGGGCTGGCTCTGTCTTATTGATTTTCAGTTTGCCCAAGGTATATTCCTTAGACTGGAACTTCTCTTGGCTCTGTAGCTCTGTTGTTTACTTGTTTTAGGGAACACAATGAACTCCTCCAGAGAGGCAGGTGGCAATTTACATCCCGCCCATCAGCATAACAAGGCTCGCTGTTCTCCAATGCCTGTCTTGCCTTTCTGGTTTTTACATATTTTGTGGATGTCCCTTTTGACTGGTGGGAAGTGTTACTTCTTTGTAGTGCAGATTTGCATTGCCCACTTGCTTGCTTGGCCAAAAAGGGCATATGCGTTTTCTCCTGCATATATTCAGGAGAAAATGCATACACCCTTTTTGGCCAAGTGCATCATTGTCGAAGTTGTGCCCCTCTCCCTGTGCTTTACAGAGGACTCCAACGTAACTCTTGAAATCTATTTCCTGCTATTCTGCCTCGCTTTCCAGTCCACTTCGTTGCCTTCCCTCAACAGATTTCTGGACGATAGTTGGCCTTTATTACTCTGCCAGTTTGTGAATTGCTCTGCCCCTGAGCTCCATTTTTCAACTCGTTTTTTTTGATCTGAATGCAAGTCCAAAATTGTGGTTTAGGACCTATACTGTTTCACCGTGAGGGGCTGAGACTTTGGTTAATTCTTCTTCCTGCCGGGCAATTAGAGTGACATGTGCCCGTCCAAATGCCTAACAGCTACTCTCTCATTGGTTCTCCCTCTTCCCTTTCATCCTCTGACAAATTTGCAACCTGTGCGAACCAGGAGGTTAAAGAGGCAGTCTCTCCAAGTTGGGAGATTGATAGTAAAGCAGTTGGAAAGTCAAACCGGAGCACCAGGAGAGGGTTTATTCGTTGAGTTTTAGAAACCTTTTGTATTCACAGTGTGTCCATTCTCTAGGTTTCCCATACATGTTATAGCTGTAGTAACATTCCCTTCAACCTGGAGAGTTGGGACCCATGGAAAGAGTGCCATGAATTATTGCTTTAAAGGGTCTGCATTTGCTCACACAATATCACCAATCCTCTCAGTCCCAATTGTCCAGCCTTATGCCACATCCAGCTGTCACTGTAGACAGGGTTATTCCACGTTTCATCAGAGACCCTGAAGGAATTGTAAAGTATTTCCCTGTTTTTTTGTTTTGTTTTTGAAATTCCTTTTTATAGTGGGTTTGAGCTGATTCTCACTGCCATGATTATGCCAGTCTAGACACACTTGATTCCATTATGGGGACATATCAATACATATGTTTTAAGATTCTTACTAGTAAGTTATATCTCTCTGCATGGAATATGGGGAGTTGAGTCCCTTTCACTGAGGAACGTGTAGTTCTTGTCTATTCCGTATTTGGTTTTTGGAATGGTATCTGAACTAATATCAAAATCTGGTTTAATGCATCACCCCACCTCTCCTTCCCCCTTAAGCAGGCATAAGAATGTTTCCTAAAGGTCAAACTCTCTTCACTTTCCTAACTCAGTTCATGTGTAGGCATGTTTCCAGGGTCTTCGTAAGTGATACCTTATGATTAGCTTCTTTTTCTGTGTGACTTATTTCACTTAGAATCATCGTACGTGAATCCACTCATTTTGCTGCTACTGGTCTTATGACATTGATTTCATGGCTGAGGGATATTCCATCGTATGTAATTACCACAATTTTTTGAACCATTTTTATATTTCCTGCGATATTTGAGGTGTACCCAAGTTGAGGTTGTTGTAAGCAGTGCAGCCCTAAATTTGGGGGTGGCTCTGTCATATTGATTTTCCGTTTCCCAAGGTATATTCCCTAGACTGGAAGTGCCCTTGGCTCTGTAGCTCTGTTGTTTACTTGTTTTAGGGAACACAATGCACTCTTCCAGAGAGGCAGTTGGCAATTTACATCCCGCCCATCAGCATAACAAGGCTCCCTGTTCTCCAGGGCCTGTCTTGCCTTTTTGGGTTTTACCCATTTTGTGGATGTCCCTTTTGACCAGTGGGAAGTGATACTTCTTTGTAGTGCAGATTTGCATTGCCCGCTTGCTTGTTTGGCCAAAAAGGGCGTATGCGTTTTCTGCTGAATATATTCAGGAGAAAACATTTACGCCCCTTTTGTAAAAGTGCATCATTGTCGAAGTTGTGCCCCTCTTTCTGTGCTTTAAAGGCGATTCCATTGTACCTCTTGAAATCTGTTTCCTGCTATTCTGCCTCGCTTTCAAGTCCGCCTCTTTGCCTTCCTTCAACAGATTTTTGGACGATAGTTGTCCTTTATTACTCTGCCTGTTTGTGAATTGCTGGTCCCCAGATCTCCATTATTTAACTCGTTTTTTGTGAGCTGAACGCAAGTCCAATATTTTGGTTCAGGACCTATACTGGTACCCGGTGGGTGGCTGAGACTTTGGTTAATTCTTCTTCATCCCGGGAAACAAGAGTGACATGTGCCTGTCCAAATGCCTAACAGCTACTCTCTCATTGGTTCTCATTCTTCCGTTTCATCCTCTGCCAAATTGGCAACCTGTGTGAAACAGGAGGTTAAACGGGCTGTCTCTCCATGTTGGGAGATTGATAGTAAAGCAGTTGGAAAGTCAAACCGGAGGACCAGGAGAGGGACTATTTGAGTTTTAGTGACCTTTCATATTCTCAGTGTGTCGATTTTCTAGGTTTCCCGTACATGTTATAGATGTAGTAATATTCTCTACACCGTGGAGAGATGGGACCCATGCAATGGGTGCCATGCATTATTGCTTTAAAGGGTCTGCATTTGCTCACCCAATCTCACCAATCCTCTCAGTCCCATGTGTCCAGCCTTATGCCACATCCAGCTGTCGTTGCAGACAGGGTCATTCCAGGTTTCATCAGAGACCCTGAAGGAATTGAAAAGAATTTCCCTGTTTTTTTGTTTTGTTTTTGAAATTCCATTTTATAGTGGGTTTGAGCTGATTCTCACTGCCATGTTTATGCCAGTCTAGACACACTTGATTCCATTACGGGGACATATGAATACATAGCATTTAAGATACTTACTACTAAGATATATCCCTCTGCATGGAATATGTGGAGTTGAGTCCCTTTCACTGAGGAAGGTGTAGTTCTTGTCTATTCCGTATTTGGTTTTTGGAACGGTACCTGAACTAATATCAAAATCTGGTTTAATTCATCACCCCACCTTTCCTTCCCTCTTAAGCAGGCATAAGAATTTTTTCTAAATGTCAAACTCTCTTCTCTTTCCTAACTCAGTTCATGTGTAGCCATGTTTACAGGACCTTCATTAGTGATATCTTATGATAATTTCTTTTTCTGTGTGACTTATTTCACTTAGAATCATCGTACCTGAATCCACTCATTTTGCTGCTGCTGGTCTTATGACATTGATTTCATGGCTGAGGGATATTCCATCGTACGTAAGTACCACAATGTTTTGAACCATTTTTATGTTTCCAGGGATATTTATGGTGTAGACAATTTGAGGTTCTTGTAAGCAGTGCAGCCCTAAATTTTGGGCTGGCTCTTTCTTATTGATTTTCAGTTTGCCCAAGGTATAATCCCTAGACTGGAAGTGCTCTTGGCTCTGTAGCTCTGTTGTTTACTTGTTTTGGGGAACAAAATGCAATCCTCCAGAAAGGCAGTTGAAAACTTACATCCCGCCCATCAGCATAACAAGGCTCACTGTTCTCCAAGGCCTGTCTTGCCTTTCTGGGTTTACCCATTTTGTGGTTTTCCCTTTTGACCGGTGGGAAGTGATACTTCTTTGTAGTGCAGATTTGCATTGCCCGCTTGCTTGCTTGGCCAAAAAGGGCGTATGCGTTTTCTCCTGCATATATTCAGGAGAAAATGCATACGCCCTTTTTGGCCAAGTACATCATTGTCGAAGTTGTGCCACTCTTCCTGTGCTTTACAGACGATTCCAACGTACCTCTTGAAATTTGTTTCCTGCTATTCAGCCTGAATTTCAAGTCTGCTTCGTTGCCTTCCCTCAACAGATTTCTGGACGATAGTTGGCCTTTATTAGTCTGCCAGTTTGTGAATTGTTCTGCCCCTGAACTCCATTTTTCAACTCGTTTTTTGTGAGCTGAATGCAAGTCCAAATTTTGGTTCAGGACCTCTACTGTTTCCCGGTGAGTGGCGGAGACTTTGTTTAATTCTTCTTCCTGCCGGGCATTTAGAGTGACATGTGCCCGTCCAAAGGCCTAACAGCTACTCTCTCATTGGTTTTCCCTACTCCCTTTCATCCTCTGCCAAATTGGCAACATGTGCGAACCAGGAGGTTAAAGGGGCTGTCTCTCCAAGTAGGGAGATTGATAGTAAAGCAGTTGGAAAGTCAAGCCAGAGCACCAGGAGAGTGACTATTCGTTGAGTTTTAGAAACCTTTCGTACTCACAGTGTGTCCATTCTCTAGGTTTCCCATCCATGTTATAGCTGTAGTAATATTCCCTTCAACCTGGAGAGTTGGGACCCATGGAATGGGTGCCATGCATTATTGCTTTAAAGGGTATGCATTTGCTCACCCAGTCTCACCTATCCTCTCAGTCCCAAGTGTCCAGCCATTTGCCACATCCAGCTGTTATTGTAGACAGGGTCATTCCACATTTCATCAGAAACCCTGAAGGAATTGTACAGAATTTCCCTGTTTTTTTGTTTTGTTTTTGAAATTCCTTTTTATAGTGGGTTTGAGCTAAATCTCGCTGCCATGTTTATGCCAGTCTAGACACACTTGATTCCCTTACAGAGACATATCAGTACATAGGTTTTAAGATTCTTACTAGTCAGATATATTCCTCTGCGGGAAATATGGGGTTTTGAGTCCCTTTCACTGAGGAAGGTATAGGTTGGTCTTGTCTATTCCATAGTTGGTTTTTGGAACGGTACCTGTGCTTATATCAAACTAAGGTTTTATGCATCACCCCACCTCTCCTTCCCCCTTAAGCAGGCATAAGAGTGTTTTCTAAATGTGAGACACTGTTCTATTTCCTAACTCAGTTCATGTGTAGCCATGTTTACAGGATCTTCATAAGTGATATCTTATGATAAGCTTCTGTTTCTATGTGACTTATTTCACTTAGAATCATCGTACCTGAATCCACTCATTTTGCTGCTACTGGTCTTACGACATGGATTTCATGGCTGAGGGATATTCCATTGTACGTAAGTACCATAATTTTTTGAACCAATTTTATATTTCCTGGGATATATAAGGTGTACCCAAATTGAGGTTCTTGTAAGCAGTGCAGCCCTAAATTTCGGGGTGGCTCTGTCTTATTGATTTTCAGTTTTCCCAAGGTATATTCCCTAGTCTGGACGTGCCCTTGGCTCTGTAGCTCTGTTGTTTACTTGTTTTAGGGAACACAATGCACTCCTCCAGAGAGGCAGTTGGCAATTTACATCCCGCCCATCAGCATAACAAGGCTCCCTGTTCTCCAGGGCATGTCTTGCCTTTCTGGGTTTTACCCATTTTGTGGATGTCCCTTTTGACCAGTGGGAAGTGACACTTCTTTTTAGTGCAGATTTGCATTGTCCGCTTGCTTGTTTGGCCAAAAAGGGCGTATGCGTTTTCTGCTGAATATATTCAGGAGAAAACGCATACGCCCTTTTTGGCCAAGTGCATCATTGTCGAAGTTGTGCCCCTCTTTCTGTGCTTTAAAGGCGTTTCCAACCTACCTCTTGAAATCTGTTTCCTGCTATTCTGCCTCACTTTCAAGTCCGACTCGTTGCCTTCCCTCAACAGATTTTTGGACGATAGTTGTCCTTTATTTCTCTGCCTGTTTGTGAATTGTTGTGCCCCAGAGCTCCATTATTTAACTCGTTTTTTGTGAGCTGAATGCAAGTCCAATATTTTGGTTCAGGACCTATACTGGTACCCGGTGGGTGGCTGAGACTTTGATTAATTCTTCTTCCTGCCGGGGAAACAAGAGTGACATGTGCCCGTCCAAATGCCTAACAGCTATTCTCTCATTGGTCCTCCCTCTTCCGTTTCATCCTCTGCCAAATTGGCAACCTGTGTGAAACAGGAGGTTAAAGGGGCTGTCTCTCCAAGTTGGGAGATTGATAGTAAAGCAGTTGGAAAGTCAAACCGGAGCACCAGGAGAGGGACTATTTGTTGAGATTTAGAGACCTTTCGTATTCACAGTGTGTCCATTCTCTAGGTCTCCTGTACATGTTATAGCTGTAGTAATATTCCCGTCACCCTGGAGAGTTGGGACCCATGGAATGGGTGCCATGCATTATTGCTTTAAAGGGTCTGCATTTGCTCACCCAATCTCACCAATCCTCTCAGTCCCATGTGTCCAGCCTTATGCCACATCCAGCTGTCATTGTAGATAGGGTCATTCCAGGTTTCATCAGAGACCCTGAAGGAATTGTAAAGAATTTCCCTGTTTTTTTGTTTCGTTTTTGAAATTCTTTTTATAGTGGGTTTGAGCTGATTCTCACTGCCATGTTTATGCCTGCCTAGAAACATTTGATTCCATTACGGGTACATATCAATACATAGGTTTTAAGATTCTTACTAGTAAGATATATCCCTCTGCATGGAATATGGGGGGTTGATTTCCTTTCACTGAGGAAGGTGTAGTTCTTGTCTATTCCCTAATTGGTTTTTGGAATGGTACCAGAACTAATATCAAAATCTGGTTTAATTCATCACCCCACCTCTCCTTCCACCTTAAGCAGGCATAAGAATGTTTTCTAAATGTCAAACTCTCTTCCCTTTCCTAACTCAGTTCATGTGTAGCCATGTTTACAGGACCTTCATAAGTGATATCTTATGATAAGTTTCTTTTTCTATGTGACTTATTTCACTTAGAATCATCGTACCTGAATCCACTCATTTTGCTGCTACTGGTCTTACAACATGGATTTCATGTCTGACGGATATTCCATCGTATGTAAGTACCACAATGTTTTGAACCATTTTTATATTTCCTGGGATATTTAAGGTGTACCCAAGTTGAGGTTCTTGAAAGCAGTGCAGCCCTAAATTATGGGGTGGCTCTGTCTTATTGATTTTCAGTATTCCCAAGGTATATTCCCTAGACTGGAAGTGTCCTTGGCTCTGTAGCTATGTTGTTTACTTGTTTTAGGGAACACAATGCACTCCTCCAGAGAGGCAGTTGGCAATTTACATCCCGCCCATCAGCATAACAAGGCTCCCTGTTCTCCAAGGCCTGTCTTGCCTTTCTGGTTTTTACACATTTTGTGGATGTCCCTTTTGACCGGTGGGAAGTGATACTTCTTTGTAGTGCAGATTTGCATTGCCCGCTTGCTTGCTTCGCCAAAAAGTTTGTATGCGTTTTCTCCTGCATATGTTCAGGAGAAAATGCATACGCCCTTTTTGGCCAAGTGAATCATTGTCGAAGTTGTGCCCCTCTTCCTGTGCTTTACAGACCATTCCATCGTACCTCTTGAAATCTGCTTCCTGCTATTCGGCCTGACTTTCAAGTCCGCTTCGTTGCCTTATCTCAACAGATTTCTGGACGATAGTTGGCCTTTATTACTCTGCCATTTTGTGAATTGCTCTGCCTCTGAGCTCCATTTTTCAACTCGTTTTTTGTGAGCTGAATGCAATACAAAGTTTTTGTTCAGGACCTATAGTGTTTGCAGGTGAGTGGCTGAGACTTTGGCTAATTCTTCTTCCTGCCGGGCAATTAGAGTGACATGTGCCCGTCCAAATGCCTAACAGCTACGCTCTCATTGATTCACCCTCTTCCCTTTCATCCTCTGCCAATTTGGCAAACAGTGAGAACCAGGAGGTTAAAGGGGCTGTCTCTCCAAGTTGGGAGAGTGATATTAAAGCAGTTGGAAAGTCAAACCAGAGCACCAGGAGATGGACTATTCGTTGAGTTTTAGAAACCATTCGTTTTCACAGTGTGTCCATTTGCTAAGTTTCCCATACATGTTACAGCTGTAGTAATATTCCCTTCAACCTGGAGAGTTGGGACCCATGGATTGGGTGCCATGCATTATTGCTTTAAAGGGTCTGCATTTGCTCACCCAATCTCACCAATCCTCTCAGTCCCAAGTGTCCAGCCTTATGCCACATCCAGCTGTCATTGTAGACAGTGTCATTCCAGGTTTCATCATAGACCCTGAAGGAATTGTAAAAAAAATCCCTGTTTTTTTGTTTTGTTTTTGAAATTCCTTTTTATAGTGGGTTTGAGCTGATTCTCGCTGCCATGTTTATGCCAGTCTAGACACACTTGATTCCCTTACAGAGACATATCAATACATAGGTTTTAAGATTCTTACTAGTCAGATATATTCCTCTGCGGGAAATATGGGGTTTTGAGTCCCTTTCACTGAGGAAGGTATAGGTAGGTCTTGTCTCTTCCATAGTTGGTTTTTGGAACGGTACCTGTGCTTATATCAAACTCTGGTTTTATGCATCCCCCCACCTCTCCTTCCCCCTTAAGGAAGCATGAGAGTGTTTTCTAAATGTGAGACTCTGTTCTCTTTCCTAACTCAGTTCATGTGTAGACATGTTTACAGGATCTTCATAAGTGATATCTTATGATAACCTTCTTTTTCTTTGTGACATTACACTTAGAGTCATCGTACCTGAATCCACTAATTTTGCTGCTAATGGTCTTACGACATGGATTTCATGGCTGAGGGATATTCCATCGTACGTAAGTACCACAATTTTTTGAACCATTTTTATGTTTCCAGGGATATTTAAGGTGAAACCATGTTGAGGTTCTTGTAAGCAGTGCAGCCCTAAATTTTGGGGTGGCTCTGTCTTATTGATTTTCAGTTTTCCCAAGGTATATTCCCTAGACTTGAAGTGTCCTTGGCTCTGTACCTCTGTTGTTTACTTGTTTTAGGGAACACAACGCACTCCTCCAGAGAGGCAGTTGGCAATTTACATGCCGCCCATCAGCATAACAACGCTCCCTGTTCTCCAGGGCCTGTCTTGCCTTTCTGATTTTTACCCATTTTGTGGATGTCCCTTTTGACCGGTGGGAAGTGATACTTCTTTGTAGTGCAGATTTGCATTGCTCGCTTGCTTGTTTGGCCAAAACGGCCGTATGCGTTTTCTGCTGAATATATTCAGGAGAAAATGCATACGCCCTTTTTGGCCAAGTGCATCATTGTCAAAGTTGTGCCGCTCTTCCTGTGCTTTACAGACGATTCCAACGTACCTCTTGAAATCTGTTTCCTGCTATTCGGCCTGACATTCAAGTCTGCTTCGTCACCTTCCCTCAACAGATTTCTGGACGATAGTTGGCCTTTATTACTCTGCCAGTTTGTGAATTGCTCTCCCCCTGAGCTCCATTTTTCAACTCGTTTTTAGTGAGATGAACGCATGTCCAAAATTTTGGTTCAGGACCTATATTGGTTCCCGGTGGGTGGCTGCGGCTTTGATTAATTATTTTTCCTGCTGGGAAATTAGAGTGACATATGCCCGTCCACATGCCTAACAGCTTCTCCCTCATTGGTTCTCCCTCTTCCCTTTCATCCTCTGCCAAATTGGCAAACTGTGAGAACAAGGAGATTAAAGGCGCTGTCTCTCCAAGTTGGGAGATTGATAGTAAAGCAGTTGGAAAGTCAAACTGGAGCACCAGGAGAGGGACTATTCGTTGAGTTTTAGAAACCTTTCGTATTCACAGTGTGTCCATTCTCTAGGTTTCCCGTATATGTTATAGCTGTAGTAATATTCCCTTCAACCTGGAGAGTTGGGACCCATGGAATGGGTGCCATGTATTATTGCTTTAAAGGGTCTGCATTTGCTCACCCAATCTCACTAATCCTCTCAGTGCCAATTGTCCAGCCTTATGCCACATCCAGCTGTCATTGTAGACAGTGTTATTCCACGTTTCATCAGAGACCCTGAAGGAATTGTAAAGAATGTCCCTGTTTTTTTGTTTTGTTTTTGAAATTCCTTTTTATAGTGAGTTTGAGCTGATTCTCACTTCCATGTTTATGCCAGTCTAGACACACTTGATTTCCTTATGGAGACATATCAATACATAAGTTTGAAGATTCTTACTAGTCAGATATATTCCTCTGAGGGAAGTATGGAGTGTTCATTCCTTTTCAGTGAGGAAGGTGTAGATCTTTTCTATTCTGTATTTGGTTTCTGGAATGGAGCCTTTACTAATATCAATCTCTGGTTTTATGCAACACCCCACCTCTCCTTACCCCTTAAGCAGGTGTAAGAGTGTTTTCTAAATGTGAGACTCTCTTCTCTTTACTAACTCAGTTCATGTGTAGCCATGTATACATGACCTTTATAAGTGATATCTTATGATAAGTTTATTTTACTCTGTGACTAATTTCACTTAGAATCCTCGTAACTGAATCCACTAAATTTGCTGCTACAGGCCTGATGACATTGATTTCATGGCAGAGAAATATTCCATCGTATGTAATTACCACAATCTCTTGAAAAATTTTTGTCTTTCCTGGGATATTTAAGGTGTAGCCTAGTTGAGGTTCTTGTAAGCAGTGCAGCCCTAAATTTTGGGGTGGCTCTGTCTTACTGATTTTCAGTTTTCCCAAGGTATATACCCTAGACTGGAAGTGCCCTTGTCTCTGTAGCTCTGTTGTTTACTTTTTCTAGGGAACAAAATGCACTCATCCAGAGAGGCAGTTGTCAATTTACATCCCGCCCATCAGCATAACAAGGCTCCCTGTTCTCCAGGCCCTGTCTTGCCTTTCTGCTTTTTACCCATTTTGTGGATATCCCTTTTGACCTGTGGGAAGTGATACTTCTTTGTAGTGCAGATTTGCATTGCCCGCTTGCTTGCTTGGCCAAAAAGTGCGTATACGTTTTCTCCTGAATATACTCAGGAGAAAACGCATACGCCCTTTTTGGCCAAGTGCATCATTGTCGAAGTTGTGCCCCTCTTCCTGTGCTTTAAAAGCGATTCCAACCTATCTGTTGAAATCTGTTTCCTTCTATTCTGCCTCGCTTTCAATTCCGCCTCGTTGCCTTCCCTCAACAGATTTTTGGACGATAGTTGTCCTTTATTACTCTACCAGTTTTTGAATTGCTGTGCCCCTGAGCTCCATAATTTAACTCGTTTATTGTGAGCTGAATGCAAGTCCAATATTTTGGTACAGGACCTATACTGGTTCGCGGTGGGTGGCTTAGACTTTGGGTAATTCTTCTTCCTTCTGGGAAATAAGAGTGACATGTGCCCGTCCAAATGCCTAACAGCTACTCTCTCATTGGTTCTCCCTCTTCCCTTTCATCCTCTGCCAAATTGGCAACCTGTGCGAAACAGGAGGTTAAAGGTGCAGTCTCTCCAAGCTGGGAGTTTGATAGTAAAGCAGTTGGAAAGTCAAACCTGAGCACCAGGAGAGGGACTATTCATTGAGTTTTAGAGACCTTTCGTATTCACAGTGTGTCCAGTCTCTAGGTTTCCCATACATTTTATAGCTGTAGTAATATACTCTTCAACCTGGAGAGTTGGGACCCATGGAATGGTTGCCATGCATTATTGCTTCATAGGGTCTGCATTTGCTCACCCAATCTCACCAATCCTCTCAGTCCCATGTGTCCAGCCTTATGCCACATCCAGCTGTCATTGTAGATAGGGTCATTCCAGGTTTCATCAGAGAACCTGAAGGAATTGTAAAGAATTTCCCTGTTTTTTTGTTTTGTTTTTGAAATTCCCTTTTATAGTGGGTTTGAGATAATTCTCGCTGCCATGTTTATGCCAGTCTAGACACGCTTGATTCCCTTACGGAGACATATCAATACATAGGTTTTAAGATTCTAACTAATCCAATATATTCCTCTGTGGGAAATATGGGGTTTTCAGTCCCTTTCACTGAGGAAGGTGTAAGTCTTGTCTATTCCATTGTTGGTTTTTGAATGGTACCTGTGCTTATATCAAACTCTGGTTTTATGCATCAACCCACCTCTCCTTCCCCCTTAAGCAGGCATAAGAGTGTTTTCTAAATGTGAGACTCTGTTCGCTTTCCTAACTCTGTTCAGGTGTAGCCATGTTTAGAGGACCTTCATAAGTGATATCTTATGATAAGTTTCTTTATCTGTGTGACTTATTTCAGTTAGAATCATTGTACCTGAATCCACTCATTTTGCTGCTACTGGTCTTATGACATTGATTTCATGGCAGAGGGATATTCCATCGTACGTAAGTACCAAAATATTTTAAACCATATTTATATTTCCTGGGATATTTAAGCTGTACGCAATTTGAAGTTCTTGTAAGCAGTGCAGCCCTAAATTTTGGGTTGGCTCTGTCTTATTGATTTTCAGCTTTCCCAAGGTATATTCCCCAGACTGGAAGGGCCATTGACTCTGTAGCTCTGTTGTTTACTTGTTTTAGGGAACACAATGCACTCCTCCAGAGAGGCAGTTGGCAATTTACATCCCGCCCATCAGCATAACAAGGCTCCCTGTTCTCCAGGGCCTGTCTTGCCTTTCTGGTTTTTACCCATTTTTTGGATGTACCTTTTGACAATTGGGAATTGATACTTTGTAGTGCAGATTTGCATTGCCAGCATGCTTGCTTGGCCAAAAAGGGCATATGCGTTTTCTCCTGAATATATTCAGGAGAAAACGCATATGCCCTTTTTGGCCAAGTGCATCATTGTCGATGTTGTGCCCCTCTTCCTTTGCCTTAAAAGCCATTCCAACGTACCTCTTGAAGTCTGTTTCCTGCTATTCTGCCTCGCTTTCAAGTCCACTTCGTTGCCTTCCCTCAACAGATTTTTATACGATAGTTGTCCTTTATTACTCTGCCTGTTTGTGAATTGTTGTTCACTGAGCTATATTATTTAACTCGTTTTTTTGTGAGCTGAACGCAAGTCCAATATTTTGGTTCAGGACCTATACTGGTTCCCGGTGGGTGGCTGAGGCTTTGGTTATTTCTTCTTCTTCCCGAGATGTAAGATGACATGTGCCCGTACAAATGTCTAACAGCTACTCTCTCACTGGTTCTCCCTTTTCCCTTTCATCCTCTGCCAAATTGGCAACCTGTGCGAACCAGGAGGTTAAAGGTGCTGTCTCTCCAAGTTGGGAGATTGATAGTAAAACAGTTGGAAAGTCAAATGGGATCACCAGGAGTGGGACTATTCGTTGAGTTTTAGAAACCTTTCGTATTCACTGTGTCCATTCTCTAGGGTTCCCGTACATATTATAGCTGTAGTAATATGACCTTAAACCTGGCCTGTTGGGACCCATGGAATGGGTGCCACACATTATTGCTTTAAAGGGTCTACATTTGCTCACCCAATCTCACCAATCCTCTCAGTCCCAAGTGTCCAGCCTTATGCCACATCCAGCTGTCGTTGTAGATATGGTCATTCCAGGTTTCATCAGCCACCCTGAAGGTATTGTGTAAGAATTGTTCTGCTTTTATGTTTTGTTTTGAAATTCATTTTTATATTGGGTTTGAGCTGATTCTCCCTGCCATGTTTATGTCATTCTAGGCACACTTAGTTACCTTACGGAGACATATCAATACATAGGTTTTAAAATTCTTACTAGTCAGATATATTTCTCTGTGGGGAATTGGGATGTTGAATTCCGTTCACTGAGGAAGGAGTAGGGCTTGTCTCTTTTGTTTTTGGATTATGGAACGGTACCTGTGCTAGTATCAGTCTTTTGTTTTGTGCATCTCCCCACCTGTCTTTCCCCTTAAGCAAGCGTTAGAGTGTTTTCTAAATCTGAGACTCTGTTCTCTTCCCTAAATCAGTTCATATGTAGCCATGTTTACATTCCCTTCATAAGTGATATCTTATGTCAGAATGCACCATGGCCCTTGTCATAATAATGCTTCATGACCCCTGTCATCACAATGATCCATGCCCTGGTTATCAAAATGCTCCATGTCCCTTGTCATCAAAATTCTCCACGTACTTGTCATCACAGTGCTACATGACACTTCTCATCAAAATGTTACATGCTCTTGTCATCACAATTCTCCATTCTCTTGACATTGCAATGCTCCATGCCCTTGTCATCACAATGCTCCATGCCTTTGTCATCACATTGCTCCATGACCCCTGTCATCAAATTGCTCCCTGACACCTGTCATTACAATGCTTCATGCCCATTGTCATTACAGTGCTCCATGATGCTCGACATCACAATTACCCAAGGTCTTCTCATCACAATGCTCCACGGTTTTGCCATCACCATGCTCCATGCCTTGTCATCTCAAAGCTCAATGTCCCTTGTCCTCAGAATTCTCCACGTCCTTGTCATTACAATGCTCCATGGCACTTCACATCACAATGTTATATGCTCTTGTCATCACAATACTCCATGCACTTGTCATCGCAATGCTCCATGACCCCTGTCATAGGAAGCTCCATGCGCTTTTCATCAAAATGTTTCACGACCAGGACATTAAAATTCTCAATGGCCCTTGATATCACAATGCTCCATGCCCTTGTCATCACAATGCTCCTTTACTTTGTCACAACAATCCTCCATAACAATTGGCATCACAATGCTCCATGATATTGTCATCAAACTGGAACATGACATATTTCATCACAATGCTCCCTGACACCTTTCTTCACAATAATCCATGACCTTGTCATCACAGTGCTCCATGACCTTGTCATCACAATGTGCCATGCCCATTCTTATCACAATAATCCAAGAAACTTGTCAGACCAATGCTCCATGCCACTTTTCATCACAATGCTCCATGAACGCTGTCATCAAAATGCACCATGCCCATCATCATAATGCTTCATGCTATTGTCATCACAATGGAATCAAAAAGCTCCATGACATCTGTCATCACAATGCAGCAAACCCTTGTGATCACAATGTCCCATAACACTTGTCATCACAATGCCCCATGACGCTGGTCACCACAGTTATCCATGGGCTTCTCATCACAATGCACCATGACTTTTGTCAACACAATGCTCAATACCCTTGTCAACACAATGCTCTCTGATTCTTGACCTCAGTATGCACCGTGCACTCTTTCATGACAAGGCTCCATGCCTTTTTCATCACAATGATCCATGCCCTTCTCATCAAAATGTTCCAAAACACCTGTGATCACAATGCTCCTTGCACTTGTCATCACAAAGCTCCATGACGAATGTCATCAGAATGCTCCATGGCCTTCTCATCATAATGTTCCATGCCCTTGTCATCACAATGCTCCAAGACCCCTGTAATCAAAATGATCCCTGCGCTTTTTCATCAGAATGCTCCATGAGACTTGTCATCACAAGGTTCCATGGTCTTCACATCACAGTGCTCCAGGACCTTGTCATCACAGTGCTCCATTCCCTTGTCATCACAATGCAACATGACCACTGTCATCACAATAATCCATGAAAATTTTCAGCCCAATGCTCCACGAAATTCTCATCACAATGCTCCATAGCCCATATCACCACAATGCTCCATGACCACTGTCATCAAAACACTCCATGACACCTGACAACACAATGATCCGGGACACTTTTCATCACAGTGCTCCATTCCCTAGTCATCACAATGCTCCATGACCCCTGTCATCACAATGCTCCATGCCTTTGTCAGCAAAATGTTACATGACCTTGTCATTACAATACTCTATGCGCTTGTCATCAAAATACTCCATTTCCATTGTCATCACAATCTTCCATGAACCTTGGGATCACATTGCTTCATGCCAATTTCTACACAATGCTCCATTCTCCTAGAAATCAAAATGATCCATGACCTCTGTCATCACAATGCTCCAAAAGCTTGTGATCACAATGTTCCATAACACTTGTCATCACAATGCTCCATGACCCCTGTCATCACAACACTCCATGAACATTTTCAGCCCAGTACTCCATGACCCTTGTCATCACAATGATCCATGCCCTTGCCATCTAAATGCTCCATGACCTTTGTCATCACAAAGATCCATGACTTTTGGCATCACAATGCTCCATGTCATTGTCATCACCATGCTCCATGAACAATCTCATCACATTGATCCATGCCCTTGTCTTCACAAAGCTCCATGACACATGTCATCAGAATGCTCCATGGCCTTCTAATCACAATGTTCCATGCCCTTGCCATCACAATGCTCCATTACCCAAGTCATAACAATGCTCCATGACCCCTGCCATCACGATGTTCCATGGTCTTGTCATCACAAAGCTCCATGACCCTTCTAATCACAATGCTTCAAGAACCCTGTAATCACAATGCTCTATGCCCTTTTTCATCTCAATGATCCATGAACCCTGTCATCACAATGCACCATGCCCATCATCATAATGCTTCATGCTATTGTCATCACAATGAAATCAAAATGCTCCATGACCTCTGTCATAACAGTGCTCCAAACCCTTGTGATCACAATATTCCCTATCACTTGTCATCACAATGCCACATGACACTCATCATCACAATTATCAATGGTCTTCTCATCACAATGCTCAATACACTTGTCATCAAAATGCTCCCTGACACTTGTTGTCTGTATGCTCCTTGAACCCTGTCATGACAAGGCTCCATGCCTTTTTCATCACAATGATCCATGCCCTTTTCATCACAATGCTCCAAGACCCATGTAATCACAATGCTCCATGTCCTTGTCATCACAAAGCTCAATGACGCATGCCATCAGAATGCTCCTTGGTCTTCTCCTCACAATGCTCCATGCCCTTGTCATCACAATGTGCCAAGACCCCTCTAATAACAATGCTCCATGCCCCTTTTCATCAGTATGCTCCATGAGACTTTTCATCACAAGGCTCCATGGTTTTGCCATCACAATGCTCCAGAACATTGTCATCACAATGCTTCTCGACATTTTCATGAAAATTTTCTATGGCCCTTGTCATCATAATGCTCCAAGCCCTAATGATCAAAATGCTCCATTATATTTGTCATCACAATTCTCCATTACATTTTGCATCACAATGCTCCATGCCATTGTAATCGCAGTGGACCATGACATATATCATCACAATGCTCTTGACACCTGTCTTCACAATACTCCATGACGTTCTCATCAGAATGCTCCAGGCCCTGGTCATCAAAATGCACCATGCCCACTGTCATCACAATAATCTATGAAACTTGTCAGACTAATGCTCCATGCCCCTGTCATCATAAAGCTCCATGCCCTTATCATTACAAAGCTACATGACCCCTGTCTTCACAATGCTCCGTGACTCCAGTCATCACAATGTTTCATAACGTTTGTCATCACAGTGGTCCATGCCCGCATCATCACAAGGCTCTGTGACCATTGTAACCACAATGCTCCATGAACTTTTCATCACATTGCTCTTTGACCCTCGTCATCACAATGCTCTATGATTGTCAGCACAATGCTCCATGACACATGTCATCACAATGCACCATGAGCTTGTCATCACAGTGCTCCACAATCTTGTCATCACAATGCTCCTTAAAATTTGTCATCACAATGCTCCATGCACTTCTCATCAAAATGCTCTCTCACCACAGATATCACAATGCTACATCACTATTTGTCACAATACTCCTTCACCCCTGTCATCACAATGTTCCATGACTCCTGTCATCACGATGCTACATGCACTTATCACAATGTTCGATGACCCCTGACATCACAGTGTTCCATAACACCTGTCATCAAAATGTTCCATGACACTTTTCATCAAATTGCTCCAAGACCCTGTCATCAGAATGCTCCCTGCCCTTCTCATCGCAATGCACAACGCCCTTGCCATCTAAATGCTCCGTGATCTTTGTCATCACAAAGATCCATGACCCCTGTCTTCACAATACTCCGTGACTCCTGTCATCACAATGTTTCATAACGTTTCTCATCACAGTTGTCCATGCCCGTGTCATCACAAGGCTCTGTGACCTTTTTAAACACAATGCTCCCTGAAATTTTCATCACAATTCTCTGTGACCCTTGTCATCATAATGCTCCATGTCTTTTTCACAACAATGCTCCATGACCATTGTCATCACAACGTGCCACACGATTTCCATCACAACGCTCCACAACCTTGTCATTGAAATGCTCCATAAACCTTGTAATCACAATGCTCCATGCACTTCTCATCAAACTAATCTCTCACACGAGATATCACAATGTTCCATCACTAGTCATCACAATACTCTCTCACCCCTATAATCACAATGTTCCATAAACCTGTCATCACAATGCTACATCCACTTATCATCACAATGTTCCATGACCCTGACATCACAATGTTCCATAACCCCTGTCATCAAAATGCTCCATGACGCTTTTCATCCCAAAGCTCCAAGACCCCTGACATCACAATGTTCTATAACCCCTGCCATCAAAATGTTCCATTACACTTTTCATCAAATTACTGCATGACCCGGTCATCAAAATGCTCCCTGCCCTTCTCATCACAATGCACCATGCCCTTGTCATCAAAATGCTCCATGACTTGTCATCATAAAGCTCCATGACCCTTGGCATCACAATGCTCCATGTCATTGTCATCACAATGCTCCATAAACACTCTTATCACATTGCTCCATGCCCTTTTCATCACAAAGATCCCTGATACTTGTCATCACAATGCTCGATGCCCTTCTCATCATAATGCTCCATGCTCTTGTCATTTCCATTCTGAATGACCCATGTATCACAGTGCTCCGTGCCCTTGTCATCACAATGCTCCATGCCCACTCTCATCACAATAATCCATGAAATATTTCTGACCAAAGTTCCATGCCCTTCTCATCAAAATGCTCCATTACCCCTGTCATAACAATGCACCATGACCCTTGCCATCAAAATATTCCTCAGCCTAGTCATCACAAGGTTCCATGACACTTGTCATCACAATGCTTAAGACCCCTGAAATCACAATGCTCCATGACCTTGTCATCAGAAAGCTCCATGACGCATGTCATCAGAATGTTTCATGGCCTTTTCATCACAATGCTCCATGCCCTTGTCATCACAATGCTCCATGACCCTTGTAATCACAATGCTCCATGCCCCTTTTCATCTCAATGCTCCATGAACCCTGTCATCACAATGCACCATGCCCATCATCATAATGCTTCAGGCTATTGTCATCACAATGAAATCAATATTCTCCATGACCTCTGTCATAATAATGCTCCAAACCCTTGTGATCACAATGTTCCATAACACTTATCATCACAACACCCCATGACGCTCATCACCACAATTATCCATGGTTTTCTCATCACAATGCTCCATGATCTTTGTCATCACAATGCTCAATACACTTGTCGTCACAATGCTCCCTGACACTTGTCGTCAGTATGCTCCTTGAACCCTGTCATGACAAGGCTCCATGCCTTTTTCATAACAATGATCCATGCCCTTTTCATCACAATGCTCCAAGATCCCTGTAATCACAATGCTCCATGCACATCTCATCAAAATGCTCTCTCACCAGATATATCACAATGTCCCTTCACTAGTCATCACAATACTCCCTCACCCCTGTAATCACAATGTTCCATGACACTGTCATCACAATGCTACATCCCCTTATCATCACAATGTTCCATGACCCCTGACATCACAATGTTCCATAACCCCTGTCATCAAAATGCTCCATGACCCTTTTCTTCCCAAAGTTCCAAGACCCCTGACATCACAATGTTTTATAACCCCTGCATCAAAATATTCCTTTACACTTTTCATCAAATTGCTGCATGAACCGGCCATCAAAATGCTCCCTGACTTTCTCATCACAATGCACCATGCCCTTGTCATCAAAATGCTCCATGACTTGTCATCACAAACTCCATGACCCTTGGCATCACAATGCTCCATGTCACTGTCATCACAATGCTCCATAAACGCTCTTATCACATTGCTCCATGCCCTTGTCATCACAAAGCTCCCTGACACTTGTCATCAGAATGCTCCTTCAACCCTGTCACGAAAAGGCTACATGCCTTTTTCATCACAATGCCCAATGCCATTTTGTTCTCAATGCTCCATGCCATTCTCATTAAAATACTCCACAAGCTTGTCATCAGAATGCTCCATGACCCTTGTCATCACAGTTCTACATGCACTTGTCAGCACAATGTTCCCTGACCCTTGTCATCACAATGCTCCAAGCCATTGTCATCACAATGCTCCATTACCTTTGTCATCAGAATCCTCCATGACACTTGGCATCACAGTGCTCCATGCCATTGTCATCACATTGGGCCATTACATAAGTCATCACAATGCTTCCTGACACCTGTCTTCACAATACTGCATGACCTGGTCATCACATTGTTCCATGCCCTTGTCATCACAATGCGCCATTCCAACTGTCATCACAATAATCCATGAAACTTATTAGACCAATGTTCCATGCCCTTGTCATCACAATGCTCCATGCCCTTGTCATCACAAAACTCCATGACGCATGTCATCAGAATGCTCCATGGCCTTCTCATCACATTGCTCCATGCCCTAGTCATCACAATGCTCCAAGAACCCTGTAATAACAATGCTCCATGCCCATTTTCATCACAATTCTCCATGAGATTTGTCATCACAATTCTCCATGGTCTTCTCATCACAATGATCCAGGACATTGTCATCACCATGCTCCAATCCCTTGTCATCATAATGCTCCATGACCACTTTCATCACAACACTCCATGACACCTGACAACACAATGATCCTTGACTCTTGTCATCACAATTCTCCATTCCCTAGTCATCACAATGCTGCATGACCCGTGTCATCACAACACTCCATGAACATTTTCAGCCCAGGGCTCCATGACCCTTGTCATCACAATATTCCATGCCCTTGTCATCCCAATGGTCCATGACCCCTATATTCACAAAGCTCCGTGACGCTTGTCATCACAGTGCTCCATGACACATGTCATCACAATGCTCCATGCCTTTGTCAGCAAAATGCTACATGACCTCTCCATTACAATGCTCTATGTGCTTGTCATCACAATACTCCATTTCCATTGTCATCACAATCCTCCATGAACTTTGGGATCACATTGCATCATGCGCTTGTCATTACAATGCTCCATGCTCGTTGAAATCAAAATGATCCATGACCTCTCTCATCTCAATGCTTCAAACCCTTGTGATCACAGTGTTCCATAACACTTGTCATCACAACGCTCCATGATGCCTGTCATCAAAATACTCCATGCCCTTTTCATCACAATGTTCCATGCCATTGTCATCAAAATACTCCACAAGCTTGTCATCAGAATGCTCCATGACCCTTGTCATCACAATACCCATGCACTTTTCAGCACAATGCTCCCTGTCCCTTGTCATCACAATGCTCCAAGCCATTGTCATCACAATGCTCCATTACCTTTGTCATCAGAATCCTCCAAGACACTTGGCCTCACAATGCTCCATGCCATTGTCATGACAATGGGCCATTACATATGTCATCACAATGCTCCCTGACACCTGTCTTCACAATACTGCATGACCTGGTCATCACAAGGCTCCATGCCCTTGTCATCACAATGCACCATTCCAAAAGTCATCACAATAATACATGAAACATATTAGACCAATGATCCATGCCCTTGCCATCACAATGCTCCATTACCCCAGTCATAACAATGCTCCATGACCCCTGCCATCACGATGTTCCATGGCCTTGTCATCACAAGGCTCCATGACCATTTTCATCACAATGCTCCAAGACCACAGTAATCAGAATGCTCCACAACCTTCTCATCACAATGCTCCATGGCCAATATCATCAAAATGCTCCATAACAACTGTCATCACAACACTCCATGACACCTGACAACCCAATGATCCGGGACTCTTGTCATCACAGTGCTCCATTCCCTAGTCATCACAATGCTCCACGACCCCTGTCATCACAACACTCCATGAACATTTTCAGCCCATTGCTCCATGACCCTTGTCATCACAATGATCCATGCCCTTGTCTTCCCAATGCTCCATGACCACTGTATTCACAATGATCCGTGACGGTTGTCATCACAGTGCTCCATGACACCTGTCATCACAATGCTCCATGCCTTTGTCAGCAAAATGCTACATGACCTTGTCATTACAATGCTCTATGCGCTTGTCATCACAATACTCCATTTCCATTTTCATCACAATCCTCCATGAAAGTTGGGATCACATTGCTTCATGCCCTTTTCATCACAATTCTCCATGTTCCTTGAAATCAAAATGATCCATGACCTCTGTCATCACAATGCTCCAAACCCTCGTGATCACAGTGTTCCATAACACTTGTCATTACAACACTCCATGATGCCTGTCATCACAATACTCCATGCACTTTTCATCACAATGCTACATGACTTTGGTCATCACAATGCTCGATACACTTGTCATCAAAATGCTCCCTGACACTTGTTGTCTGTATGCTCCTTGAACCCTGTCATGACAAGGCTCCATTCCTTTTTCATCACAATGATCCATGACCTTTTCATCACAATGCTTCAAGACCAATGTAATCGCAATGCTCCATGCCATTGTCATCACAAAGCTCAATGACGCATGTCATCAGAATGCTCCATGTCCTTCTCATCACAATGATCCATGCCCTAGTCATCACAATGCTCCAAGACCCCTGTAATCACAATGCTCCATGCCCCTTTTCATCAGAATGTTCCATGAGACTTGTCATCACAAGTCTTCATAGCCTTCTCATCACAATGCTCCAGGACCTTGTAATCCCCATGCTCCATTCCCTGGTCTTCAAAATGCTCCATGACCACTGTCATCACAACACTCCATGACACCTGACAACACAATGATCCGGGACTCTTGTCATCACAATGCTCCATTCCCTAGTCATCACAATGCTCCATGACCCGTGTCATCACAATACTTCATGAACATTTTCAGCCAAGTGCTCCATGACCCTTGTCATCCCAATGATCCATGCCCTTCTCATCCCAATGCTCCATGACCGGTGTATTCACAATGCTCCGTGACGCTTGTCATCACAGTGCTCCATGACACATGTCATCACAATGGTCCATGCCTTTGTCAGCAAAATGCTCCACGACCTTGTCATTATAATGCTTTATGCGCTTGTCATCTCAATACACCATCTCCATTGTCATCACAATCCTCCATGAACGTTGTAATCACATTGCTTCCTGCCCTTGTCATCACAATGCTCCATGCTCCTTGAAATCAAAATGATCCATGACCTCTGTCATCACAATGCTCCAAACACTTTTGATCACATTGTTCCATAACACTTGTCATCACAACGCTCCATGATGCCTGTCATCACAATACTTCATGCCCTTTTCATCCCAATGCTCCATGACCTTTGTCATCACAATGCTCAATACACTTGTCATCACAATGCTCCCTGACACTTGTCGTCAGAATGCTCCTTGAACCCTGTCATGACAATGATCCATGACTTTTTCATCACAATGCCCCATGCCGTTTTCATCACAGTGCTCCATGTCATTGTCATCAAAATACTCCACAAGCTTGTCATCAGAATGCTCTATGACAGTTTTCATCACAATTCTCCATGCACTTGTCAGCACAATGCTCCCTGACCATTTTCATCACAATGCTCCAAGCCATTGTCATCACAATGCTCCATTACCTTTGTCATCAGAATCCTCCATGACACTTGGCATCACAATGCTCCATGCCATTGTCATCACTATGGGCCATGACATATGTCATCACAATGCTCCCTAACACCTCTCTTCACAATAATGCATGACATGGTCATCACAATGCTCCATGCCCTTGTCATAAAAATGTGCCATTCCTACTGTCATTGCAATAATCCATGTAACTTATTAGACCAATGTTCCATGCCCTTGTCATCACAATGCTCCATGCCCTTGTTATCACAATGCTCCATGACCCCTGTCATCACAATGCTCCGTGACTCCAGTCATCACAATGCTTCATGACCTTTGTCATCACAATGGTCCATGCCCTCGTCATCAACAGTCTCTGTGACCTTTTTAACCACAATGGTCCATGAACTTTTCTTCACAATGCTCTTTGACACTTGTCATCATAATGCTCCATGTGCTTGTCAGCACAATGCTCCATGACACATGTCATTACAATGCACCATACGCTTGTCATCACAGTGCTCCACAATCTTTTCATCACAATGCTCCTAAAAATATGTCATCACAATGCTCCATGCACTTCTCATCAAAATGCTCTCTCACCACTGATATCACAATGCTACATCACTATTTGTCACAATACTCGCTCAACCCTTTCATCACAATGTTCCATGACTCCTGTCATCACAATGTTACATGCACTTATCATAACAATATTCGATGACCCCTGACATCACAATGTTCCATAACACCTGTCATCAAATTGTTCCATGACACTTTTCATCAAATTGCTCCATGACCCTGTCATCAGAATGCTCCCTGCACTTCTCATCACAATGCACAATGCCCTTGCCATCAAAATGCTCCATGACTTTTGTCATCACAAAGATCCATGACCCTTGGCATCACAATGCTCCATGTCATTGTCATCACAATGATCCATGAACGCTCTCATCACATTGCTCCAGGCCCTTGTCTTCACAAAGCTCCATGACACATGTCAACAGAATGCTCCATGGCCTTCTCATCACAATGCTCCATGCCCTTGCCATCACAATGCTCCATTACCCCTCTCATAACAATGCTCCATGAACCCTGCCATCACGATGTTCCATGGTCTTGTCATCACAAAGCTCCATAACCCTTCTCATCACAATGCTCCAAGAACCCTGTAATCACAATGCTCTATGCCCTTTTTCATCTCAATGATCCATGAACCCTGTCATCACAATGCACCATGCCCATCATCATAATGCTTCATGTTATTGTCATCACAATGAAATCAAAATGCTGCATGACCTCAGTCATAACAATGCTCCAAACCCTTGTGATCACAATATTCCGTAACACTTGTCATCACAAAGCTCAATGACGCATGCCATCAGAATGATCCTTGTTCTTCGCCTCACAATGCTTCATGCCCTAGTCATCACAATGTTCAAAGACCCCTGTAATCACAATGCTCCTTTCACTTGTCATCAAAAAACTCCATGACGCATGTCATCAGAATGTTCCATGGCCTTCTCATCACAATGCTCCATGCCCTAGTCATCACAATGCTACAAGACCCATGTAATCACAATGTTCCATTTCCGTTTTCATCAGAATGCTCCCTGAGACTTGTCATCACAAGTCTCCATGGTCTTCTCATCACAATGCTCCAGGACCTTGTCATTACCGTGCTCCCTTCCCTTGTCATCACAATGCTCTATGACCCATGTCATCACAATAATCTATGAATATTTTCAACCAAATGCTCCACGAACTACTCATCACAATGCTCCATGTCCAATATCATCACAATGCTCCATGACCACTGTCATCACAACACTCCATGACACCTGACAACACAATGATCCGGGACACTTTTCATCACAATGCTCCATTCCCTAGTCATCACAATGCTCCATGACCCCTGTCATCACAACACTCCATGAACATTTTCAGCCCATTGCTCCATGACACTTGTCATCACAATGATCCATGCCCTTGTCTTCCCAATGCTCCATGACCCCTGTATTCACAATGTTCCGTGACGGTTGTCATCACAATGCTCCATGACACCTGTCATCACAATGCTCCATGCCTTTGTCAGCAAAATGCTACATGACCTTGTCATTATAATGCTCTATGCGCTTGTCATCTCTATACTCCATTACCATTGTCCTCACAATCCTCCATGAACCTTGGGATCAGATTGCTTCATGCAGTTTTCATCACAATGCTCCATGCTCCTTGAAATAAAAATGATCCATGACCTCTCTCATCACAATGCTCCAAACCCTTGTGATCACAATGTTCCATAACACTTGTCATCACAACGCTCCATGATGCCTGTCATCACAATACTCCATGCTCTTTTCATCACAATGCTCCATGACCTTTGTCATCACAATGCTCAATACACTTGTCATCACAATGCTCCCTGACACTGGTCATCAGAATGCTCCTTGAAACCTGTCATGACAAGGCTCCATGCCATTTTCATCACAATGCCCCATGCGGTTTTCATCACAATGCTCCATGTCATTGTCATCAAAATACTCCACAAGCTTGTCATCAGAATGCTCCATGACCCTTGTCATCACAATTCTCCATGCACTTGTCAGCACAATGCTCCCTGACCCTTATCATCACAATGCTCCAAGCCATTGTCATCACAATGCTCCATTACCTTTGTCATCAGAATCCTCCATGACAATTGGCATCACAATGCTCCATTGAACATTGAATAATCCATGAATATTTTCAGCCCAATGCTTCACGACCTACTCATCACAATGCTCCATGGCCAATATCACAAACCTCCATGACCACTGTCATCAAAACACTCCATGACTCCTGACAACACAATGATCCGGGACAATTGTCATCACAATGCTCCAGTCCCTAGTCATCACAATGCTCCATGACCCCTGTCATCACATTGAACCATGCCCTTGTCATCCCAGTGCTCCATGACACCTGTATTCACAATGCTCCATGACTCCAGTCATCACAATGCTTCATAAGGTTTGTCTACACAACGTTCCATGCCCGCATCATCACAAGGCTCTCTGACCTTTGAAACCACAATGCTCCATGAACTTTTCATCACAATTCTCCGTGACGCTTGTCATCACAATGCTCCATGCGTTTTTCAGAACAATGCTCCATGACCCTTGTCATCACAATGTGCCATGCGCTTTTCATCACAATGATCCACAGCCTTGTCATTGCTATGCTCCATAAACCTTGTAATCACAATGCTCCATGCACTTCTCATCCAAATGCTCTCTCACATGAGATATCACAATGTTCCATCACTAGTCATCACAATCCTCCCTCACCCATGTTATCACAATGTTCCATGACACCTGTCATCACAATGCTACATCCCATTATCAGCACAATGTTCCATGACCCCTGACATCACAATGTTCCATAACCCCTGTCATCAAAATGCTCCATGACCCTTTTCATCCCAAAGCCCCAAGACCCCTGGCATCACAATGTTCTATAAGCCCTGTCATCAAAATGTTCCATTACACTTTTCTTCAAATTGCTGCATGACCCGGTCATCAAAATGCTCCCTGCCCTTCTCATCACAGTGCACCACACCCTTGTCATCAAAATGCTCCATGACCTTTGTCATCACAAAGCTCCATGACCCTTGGCATCACAATGCTCCATGTCATTGTCATCACAATGCTCCATGAAACCTCTCATCACATGTCTCCATGCCCTTGTCATCACAAAGATCCATGACACTTGTCATCACAATGCTCGATACCCGTCTCATCACAATGCTCCATGCCCTTGTCATTACAATCCTCCATGACTCATGTATAACAGTGTTCCGTGCCCTTGTCATCACAATGCTCCATTACCTCTGTCATAACAATGCTCCATGACCCCTGCCATCACAATGTTCCATGGCTTTGTCATCACAAGGCTCCATGACCCTTGTCATCACAATGCTCCAAGACCACTGTAATCACAATGCTCCATGCCCTTGTCATCACAAAGCTCTATGACACATGCCATCAGAATATTCCATGGCCTTCTCATCACAATGCTCCATTCCCTTGTCATGACGATGCTGCAAGACCCCTGTAATCACAATGCTCCATGCCTTTTTTCATCTCAATGCTCCATGAACACTGTAATCAAAATGCACCATGCCCATCATCATAATGCTTCAGGCTCTTGTCATCACAATGAAATCAAATTTCTCCATGACCACTGTCATCATAATGCTCCAAACCCTTGTGATCACAATGTTCCTTAACACTTATCATCACAACACCCTATGACGCTCATCATCACAATTATCCATGGTCCTCTCATCACAATGCTCGACGCCCTTGTCATCACAAAGCTCCATGACGCAAGTCATCAGAATGCTCCATGGCCTCCTCCTCACAATTCTCCATGCACTTGTCATCACAATGCTCCAAGTCCCGTGTAATCACAATGCTCCATGACCCTTTTCATCAGAATGCTCCATGAGATTTGTCATCACAAGTCTCCATGGTCATCTCATCACAATGCTCCAGGACCTTGTCATCACCATGCTCCATTCCCTTGTCATCACAATGCTCCATGACCCCTCTCATCACAATACTCCATGAACATTTTCAGCCCAGTGCTCCATGAACTTCTCATCACAATGCTCAATGACAAATATCATCAAAATACTCCATGACCACTGTCATCACAACACTCCATGACACCTGACAACACAATGACCCGGGAATCTTGTCATCACAATGCTCCATTCCCTACTCATCACAATGCTCCATGACCCCTGTCATCACAGTACTCCATGAACATTTTCAGCCCAATGCTCCATGACCCTTGTCATCACAATCATCCATGCCCTTGTCATCCCAATTCTCCATGACCCTTGTAATCACAATGCTCCAAGAACCCTTAATCAAAATGCTCCATGCCCCTGTCATCACAAAGCTCCATGACGCATGTCATCAGAATGTTCCATGGGATTCTCCTCACAATGTTCCATGCCCTTGTCATCACAATGATCCATGACCCCTGAAATCACAATGCTCCATGCCCCTTTTCATCTCAATGCTCCATGAACCCTGTCATCACAATGCATCATGCTTATCATCATAATGCTTCCGGCTATTGTCAGCACAATGAAATCAAAATTCTCCATGACCTCTGTCATCACAATGCTCCATGACCCCTGTCATCCCAATACTCCATGATCATTTTCAGCCCAATGCTCCATGACACTTGTCTGCACAATGATCCATGCCCTTGTCATCCCAATTCCCCATGACCCATGTATTCACAATGTTCCGTGACACTTCTCATCACAGTTCTCCATGACACGTGTCATCACCATGCTCCAGGCCTTTGTCAGCAAAATGCTACGTGACCTTTTCATTGCAATGCTCTATGCGCTTGTCATCACAATACTCCATTACCACTGTCATCACATTCCTCCATGAACCTTAGGATCACATTGCATCATGCCCTTGACATCACAATGCTCCATGCTCCTTGAAATCAAAATGATCCATGGCCTCTGTCATTGCAATGCTCCAAAACCTTGTGATCACAATGTTCCATAACACTTGTCATCACAACGCTCCATGATGCCTGTCATCACAATACTCCATGCCCTTTTCATCACAATGTTCCATGAACTTTGTCATCACAATTCTCAATACACTTGTCATCACTATGCTCCCTGACTCTTGTCGTCAGAATGCTCCTTGAAACCTGTCACGAAAAGGCTCCATGCCTTTTGCATCACAAAGACCCATTCCATTTCCTTCACAATGCTCCATGCCATTGTCTTCAAAATACTCCTCAAGATTGTCATCAGAATGCTCCATGACCCTTGTCATCACAATTCTCCATGCACTTGTCAGCCCAATGCTCCCTGACCCTTGTCATCACAATGCTCCAAGCCATTGTCATCACAATGCTCCATTACCTTTGTCATCAGAATCCTCCATGACATTTTGCATCACAATGCTCCATGCCATTGTCATCACAATGGTCCATTACATATGTCATCACAATGTTCCCTGATAACTCTCTTCACAATACTGCATGACCTGGTCATCACAATGCTCCAAGCCATCGTCATCACAATGCTCCATTACCTTTGTCATCAGAATCCTCCATGACACTTGGCTTCACAATTCTCCATGCCCTTGTCATCACAATGTTCCAAGACCCCTGTAATCAGAATGCTCCCTGCCCCTTTTCATCAGTATGCTCCATGAGACTTGTCATCACAAGGCTCCATGGTTTCTCATCACAATGCTCAAGGACCTTGTCATCACAATGCTTCTCGACATTGTCATGAAAATTTTCATTGGCCCTTGTCATCATAATGCTCCAAGCCCAAGTAATGACAATGCTCCATTATATTTGTCATCACATCCTCCATTACATTTGACATCACACTGCTCCATGCCATTGTCATCGCAATGGACCATGGCATATGTCATCAAAATGCTCCCTGACACCTGTCTTCACAGTACTCCATTCCCTTGTCTTCACAATGCTCCATGCCCTTGTCATCAAAATGCACGATGTCCACTGTCATCACAATAATCAATTAAACTTGTCAGATCAATGCTCCATGCACCTGTCATCACAATGCTCCATGCCCTTGTCATCACAATGCTCCATGACCCCAGTCATCACAATGCTTCATAACGTTTGCCATCACAACGGTCCATGCCCATATCATCACAAGGTTCTGTGACCTTTGTAACCACAATGCTCCATGAACTTTTCACCACAATGCTCCGTGATCCTTGTCATCACAGTGCTCCATGCCTGTGTCAGTACAATGCTCCATGACCCTTGTCATCACAATGTGCCAGGCGCTTTTCATCACAATGATCCACAACCTTGTCATCGCTATGCTCCATAAATCTTGTAATCACAATGCTCCATGCACTTCTCATCCATATGCTCTCTCTCATGAGATATCTCAATGTTCCATGACTAGTCATCACAATCCTCCCTCACCCCAGTTATCACAATGTTCCATGACCCCTATCATCACAATGATATATCCCCTTGTCAGCACAATGTTCCATGACCCCTGACATCACAATGTTCCATAACCCCTGTCATCAAAGTGATCCATGACCCTTTTCATCACAAAGTTCCATGAACCCTGGCATCACAATGTTCTATAACCCCTGTCATCAAAATATTCCATTACACTTTTCATCAAATTGCTGCATGACCCTGTCATCAAAATGCTCCCTGCAGTTCTCATCACAATGTACCACACACTTGTCATCAAAATGCTCCATGACATATGTCATCACAAACTCCATGACCGTTGGCATCACAATGCTCCATGTCATTGTCATCACGATGCTCCATGAAACCTCTCATCACAATGCTCCATGCCCTTGTCATCACAAAGCTCTATGACACTTGTCATCAAAATGCTCGATGCCCTTCTCATCACAATGCTCCATGCCCTTGACATTACAATCGTCCATGACCCAAGTATCACAGTGTTCCGTGCCTTTCTCATCAAAATGCTCCATATCCAATCTCATCACAATAATCCATGAAACATTTCAGTCCAATGCTCAATGCCCTTCTCATAACAATGCTCCATTACCTCTGTCATAACAATGCTCCATGACCCCTGCCATCACAATGTTCCACGGCCTTGTCATCACAAGGCTCCATGACCCTTGTCATCACAATGCTCCAAGACCCCTGTAATCACAAAGCTCCATGCCCTTGTCATCACAAAGCTCCATGACACATATCATCAGATGGTTCCATGGCCTTCTCGTCACAATGCTCCATGCCCTTGTCATCACAAAGCTCCAAGACCCCTGCAGTCACAGTGATCCATGCACCTTTTCATCAGAATGCTCCATGAAACTTGTCATCACAAGTCTCCATGGTCATCTCATCACAATGCTCCAGGACATTGTCATCACCATGCTCCATGCAGTTGTCATCACAATGCTCCAAGACCCCTGTAATCACAATGCTCCCTGCCCCTTTTCATCAGAATGCACCATGAGACTTGTCATCACAAGTCTCCATTGTCTTCTCATCACAATGATCCAGGACCTTTTAATCACCATGCTCCATTCCCTTGTCATCCCAATGCTCTATGACCCCTGTCTTCACAATACTCTATGAATATTTTCAGCCAAATGCTCCATGACCTTCTCATCACAATGATCCATGACCAATATCATCACAATGCTTCATGACCACTGTCATCACAACACTCCTTGACACCTGAAAACACAGCGATCCGGGACTCTTGTCATCACAATGCTCCAAGGCCCCTGTAATCAGAGTGATCCATGACCCCTGTCATCACAATAATCCATGAACATTTTCAGCCCAATGCTCCATGACCCTTGTCATCACAATGATCCATGCCCTTCTCATCCCAATGCTCCATGACCCCTGTATTCACAGTGCTCCGTGACGCTTTTCATCACAGTGCTCCATGACACCTGTCATCACAATGCTCCATGCCTTTGTCAGCAAAATGCTACATGACCTTGTCATTACAATGCTCTATGTGCTTGTCATCAGAATACTCCATTACCATTGTCATCACAATCCTCCATGAAACTTGGAATCACATTGCTTCATGCCCTTGTCATCACAATGCTCCATGCTCCTTGAAATCAAAATGATCCATGACCTCTGTTATCACAGTACTCCAAACACTTGTGATCACAATGTTCCATAACACTTGTCATCACAATGATCCATGATGCCTGTCATCACAATACTCCATGCCCTTTTCACCACAATGCTCCATGACCTTTGTCATCACAATGCTCAATATACATGTCATCACAATGCTCCCTGACACTTGTCATCAGAATGCTGCTTGAACCCTGTAACGAAAAGTCTCCATGCCTTTTTCATCACAAAGTCCCATGCCATTTTCATCACAATGCTCCATGCCATTGTCATCAAAATGCTCCACATGCTTGTCATCAGAATGCTCCATGACCCTTGTCATCACAATTCTCCATGCACTTGTCAGCACAATGCTCCCTGACCCTTGTCATCACAATGCTCCAAGCCATTGTCATCACAATGCTCCATTACCTTGGTCATCAGAATCCTCCATGACACTTGGCATCACAATGCTCCATGCCATTGTCATCACAATGGGCCATTACATATATCATCACAATGCTCCCTGACACCTCTCTTCACAATACTGCCTGACCTGGTCATCACAAAGCTCCATGCCCTTGTCATCACAATGCGCCATTCCAACTTTCTTCACAATAATCCATGAAACTTATTAGACCAATGCTCCATGCCCTTGTCATCACAATGCTCCATGCCCTTGTTATCACAATGTTCCAAGACCCATGTAATCAGAATGCTCCATGCCCCTTTTCATCAGTATGCTCCATGAGATTTGTCATCACAAGGCTCCATGGTATTTTCATCACAATGCTCCATGCCCTTGTCATCTCAATGCTCCATGACCCCTGTCATCACAATGCTCCGTGACTCCAGTCATCACAATGCTTCATAACGTTTGTCATCACAGTGTTCCATGCCCGCGTCATCACAAGGCTCTGTGACATTTGTAAACACAATTCTCCATGAATTTTTCATCACAATGCTCCGGACAATTGTCATCACAATGCTCCATGCCTTTGTCAGAACAATGCTCCATGACCCTTGTCATCACAATGCGCCATGCACTTTTCATCACAATGATCCACAACCTTGTCATCGCTATGCTCCATAAACCTTGTAATCACAATGCTCCATGCACTTCTCATCCAAATGCTCTCTCACATGGGATATCACAATGTTCCATCACTAGTCATCACAATCCTCTCTCACCCCTGTTATCACAATGTTCCATGACCCCTGTCATCACAATGCTACATTTGCTTATCAGAACAATGTTCCATGACCCCTGACATCACAATGTTCCATAACCCCTGTCATCAAAATGCTCCATGACCATTTTCATCTCAAAGCTCCATGACGCCTGGCATCACAGTGTTCTATAACCACAGTCATCAAATTGTTCCATTACAAATTTCATCAAATTGCTGCATGACCCGGTCATCAAAATGCTCCCTGCCCTTCTCATCACAATGCACTGCACACTTGTCATCAAAATGCTCCATGACTTTGGTCATCACAAAGCTCCATGACCCTTGGCATCACAATGTTCCATGTCATTGTCATCACAATGCTCCATAAACCCTCTCATCACATTGCTCCATGCCCTTGTCATCACAAAGCTCCATGACACTTGTCACCACAATGCTCGATGCCCGTCTCATCACAATGCTCCATGCCCTTGTCATTAAAATCCTCCATGACCCATGTATCACAGTGTACTGTGCCCTTGTCATCACAATGCTCCATGCCCACTCTCAGAGCAATAATCCATGAAATATTTCAGACCAATGCTCAATGCCCTTCTCATCACAATGCTCCATTACCTTTGTCATAACAATGCTCCATGACCACTGCCATCACAATGTTCCACGGCCTTGTCATCACATGGTTCCATGACCCTTGTCATCACAATGCTCCCAGATCCATGTAATCACAGAGCTCCATGCCCTTGTAATCACAAAGCTCCATGACGCATGTATTCAGAATGTTCCATGGCCTTCTCCTCACAATGCTCCATGCCCTTGTCATCACAATGCTCCAAGACCCGTATAATCACAATGCTCCATGCCACTTTTCATCAGAATGCTCCATGAGACTTGTCATCACAAGTCTCCATTGTCATCTCATTACAATGCTCCAGGAACTTGTCATCACCATGCTCCATTCCCTTGTCATCACAATGCTCCATGACCCCTGTCATCACAATACTCCATGATCATTTTCAGCCCAATGCTCCATGACATTCTCATCACAATGCTCCTTGACCAATATCATCACAATGCTCCATTACTTTTGTCATCAGAATCCTCCATGACACTTGCCATCACAATGCTCCATGCAGTTGTCATCACAATGGGACATTACATATGTCATCACAATGCTCCCTAATACCTCTCTTCACAATACTGCATGACATGGTCATCACAATGCTCCATGCCCTTGTCATTAAAATGTGCCATTCCAACTGTCATCACAATAATCCATGAAACTTATTAGACCAAAGCTCCATGCCCTTGTCATCACAATGCTCCATGCACTTGTTATCACAATGTTTCAAAACCCCTGTAATAAGAATGTTCCATGCCCCTTTTCATCAGTATGCTCCATGAGACTTGTCCTCACAAGGCTCCATGGTTTTCTCATCACAATGCTCCAGGACCTTGTCATCACAATGCTTCACGACATTGTCATGAAAATTCTCAATTGCCCTTGTCATCATAATGCTCCAAGCCCTATTCATCACAATGCTCCATTATATTTGTCATCACAATCCTCCATTACATTTGGCATCATAATGCTCCATGCACTTGTCATCACAGTGCTCCACAATCTTGTCATCACAATGCTCCATAAACGTTGTCATCACAATGCTCCATGCACTTCTCATCAAAATGCTCTCTCACCACTGATATCACAATGATACATCACTATTCGTCACAATACTCCATCACCCCTGTCATCACAATATTCCATGACTCCTGTCATTCACAGTGCTAAATGCACTAATCATCACAATGTTCGATGACCGCTGACATCACAATGTTACATAACCCCTGTCATCAAAATGCTCCATGACCCTTTTCATCAAAATGCTCCATGACCCCTGACATCACAATGTTCCATAAACACTGTCATCAAAATGTTCCATGACCCTTTTCATCAAATTGCTCCATGACACTGTGATCACAATGCTCCTTGCCCTTCTCATCACAATGCACAATGACATTGTCATCAAAATGCTCCCTGACACTTGTTGTCTGTATGCTCCTTGAACCCTGTCATGAAGAGGCTCCATGCCTCTTTCATCACAATGATCCATGCCCTTTTCTTCACAGTCCTCCAAGACCCCTCTAATCACAATGCTCCATGCCCTTGTCATCACAAAGCTCAATGACGCATGTCATCAGAATGCTTCTTGTCCTTCTCTTCAAAATGCTCCATGCCCTTGTCATCACAATGTTCCAAGACCCCTGTATTCACAATGCTCCATGCCCCTTTTCATCAGTATGCTCCATGAGACTTGTCATCACAAGGCTCCATGGTTTTCTCATCACAATGCTCCAGGACATTGTCATCACAATGCTTCACGACCTTGTCATGAAAATTCTCAATGGCCCTTGTCTTCATAATGCTCCAAGCCCTAGTCATCACAATGCTCCATTATATTTGTCATCACAATCCTCCATTACATTTGGCATCAAAATGCTCCATGCCATTGTCATCGCAATGGACCATGACATATATCATCCCAATGCTCGCTGACACCTGTCTACACAATACTCCATGACATTCTCATAACAATGCTGCATGTCCTTGTCATCGCAGTCGACCATGACATAGGTCATCACAATGCTCCCTGACACCTGTCTTCACAATAATCCATGACCTTCACATCACAATGCTGCATTCCCTTGTCATCACAATGCACCATGCCCACTGTCATCACAATAATCTATGAAACTTTTCAGACCAATGCTCCATGCACCTGTCATCACAATGCTCAATGTCCTTGTCATCACAATGCTCCATGACCCCTGTCATCACAATGCTCCGTGACTCCAGTCATCACAATGCTTCATAACGTTTGTCATCACAATGCTCCATGCCCCAGTCATCACAAGGCTCTGTGACCATTGTAACCACAATGCTCCATGAAATATTCATCACAATGCTCCATGACACTTGTCATCACAGTGTTCCTTGCCTTTGTCCGAACAATGCTCCATGACCCTTGTCATCACATTGTGCTACACGCTTTTCATTACAAAGGTTCACAATCTTGTCATTGCTATGCTCCATAAACCTTGTAATCACAGTGATCCATGCACTTCTCATCAAAATGCTCTCTCACCAGATATATCACAATGTTCCATCACTAGTCATCACCATACTACCTCATCCCTGTAATCACAATGTTCCATGACCCCTGTCATCTCAATGCTACATCCACTTATCATCACAATGTTCCATGACACCTGACATCACAATGTTCCACAACCCCTGTCAACAAAATGCTCCATGACCCTTTTCAACCCAAAGCTCCATGACCAAAGACATCACAATATTCTATAACCCCTCTCATCAAAATATTCCATTACACTATTCCTCAAATTGCTGCATGACACTGTCATCAAAATGCTCCCTGCCCTTCTCATCACAATGCACCACGCCCTTGTCATCAAAAGGCTCCATAACCTTTGTCTTCACAAAGCTCCATGATCCTTGACATCACTATGCTCCATGTCATTGTCATCACAATGCTCCATGAACCCTCTCATCACATTGCTCAATGCCCTTGTCATCAGAAAGCTCCATGACACTTGTCATCACAATGCTCTATGCCCTTCTCATCACAATGCTCCATGCCGTTGTCTTTACATTCCTCCATGACCCATGTAACAGTGTTCCGTGGCCATGTCATCACAATGCTTCATGCCCACTCTCATCACAATAATCCATGAAATATTTCAGACCAATGTTCAGTGCTCTTCTCATCACAATGCTCCATTACCTCTGTCATAACAATGCTCCATGACGCCTGCCATCACAATTTTCCACGGCCTTGTCATAACAAGGCTCCATGACCCTTGTCATCACAATGCTCCTAGACCCCTGTAATCACAATTCTCCATGCCCTTGTCATCACAAAGCTCCATGTCGTATGTCATCAGAATATTCCATGTCTTTCTCATCACATTACTAAATGCCCGCTTCATCACAATGCTCTAAGACCCCTGTAATCACAATGCTTCATGCCCTTTTTCATCAGTATGCTCCATGAGACTTGTCATCACAAGGCTCCATGGTCTTCTCATCACAATGCTCCATGCCCTTGTCATTACACTGCCCCATGACCCCTGTCATCACAATGCTCCGTGACTCCATTCATCACAATGCTCCATGACATTTGTCATCACAATGGTCCATTACCGAGTCATCAAAAGTCTCTGTGATATTTTTTACCAAAATGTTCCATGAAATTTTCATCACAGTGCTCCACGCCTTTGTCAGAACAATGCTCCATGACCCTTGTCATCACAATGTGCCACGTGCTTTTCATCACAACGGTCCACAACCTTGTCATCGATATGCTCCATAAAACTTATAATCCCAATGCTCCATGCACTTCTCATCAAAATGCTCTCTCACATGAGATATCATAATGTTCCATCACTAGTCATCACATTACTCCCTCACCCCTGTAATCACAATGTTCCATGACCCCTGTCATCACAATGCTACCTCCCCTTATCATCACAATATTCCATGACCCCTGGCATCACAATGTTCCACAACCCGTCATCAAAATGCTCCATGACCCTTTTCATCCCAAAGCTCCATGACCCCTGACATCACAATGTTCTATAACCCATGTCATCAAATTGTTCCATTACAATTTTCATCAAATTGCTGCATGACCCTGTCCTCAAACTCCTCCCTGCCCTTCTCATCACAATGCACCACGCCCTTTTCATCAAAATGCTCCATGACTTTTGTCATCACAAAGCTCCATGACCCTTGACATCACAATGCTCCATGTCATTGTCTTCACAATGCTCCATGAACCCTCTCATCACATTGCTCCATGCCCTTGTCATCACAAAGCTCCATGACACTTGTCATCACAGTGCTCGATGCCCTTCTCATCACAATGCTCCATGCCTTTGTCATTACAATCCTCCATGACCAATGTATCACAGCGTTCCGTGCTCTTGTCATCACAATGCTCCATGCCCACTCTCATCACAATAATCCATGAAATATTTCACAACAATGCTTCCTGCCCTTCTCATCACAATGCTCCATTACACCTGTCATAACAATGTTTCATGACCCCTGCCATCACAATGTTCCACGGCCTTGTCATTCACAAGGCTCCATGACACTTGTCATCACAATGTTCCAAGAACCCTGTAATCACAATGCTCAATGCCCTTGTCATCACAATGCTCCAAGACCCTTGTTATCAAAATGCTCGATGCCCCTTTTCATCTCAAAGCTCCATGAATCCTATCATCACAATGCACCATGCCCATCATCATAATGCTTCAGGCTATTGTCATCACAATGAAATCAAAATGCTCCATGACCTCTGTCATCACAATGCTCCAAACCGTTGTAATCACAATATTCCATAACACTTATCATCACAACACCCCATGATGCTCATAATCTCAGTTATCCATGGTCTTCTCATCACTATGCTCCATAACCTTTGTCATCACAATGCTCAATACACTGGTCATCACAATGCTCCCTGACTCTTGTCGTCAGTATGCTCCTTGAACACTGTCAGGACAAGGCTCCATGCCTTCTTCATCACAATGATCCATGCCCTTTTCATCACAGTGCTCCAAGACACCTGTAATCACAATGTTCCATGCACTTGTCATCACAGTGCTCCATGACACATTCATCAGAATGCTCCATGTCCTTCTCTTCACAATGCTCCATGCCCTTGTCATAACAATGCTCCAAGACCCCTGTAATCACAATGGTCCATGCCCCTTTTCAGAAGTATGCTCCATGAGATTTCTCATCACAAGTCTCTATGGATTTCTCATCACAATGCTCCAGGACAATGTCATCACAATGCTTCACGACCTTGTTCTGAACATTCTCAATGGCCCTTGTCATCATAATGCTCCAAGCCCTAGTCATCACAATGCTCCATTATATTTGTCAACAAAATCCTCCATTACATTTGGCATCACAATGCTCCCTGCCATTGTCATTGCAATGGACCATGACATATGTCATCACAATGCTCCCTGACACCTGTCTTCACAATACTCCATGACCTTCTCATCACAATGATCCATGCCCTTGTCATCACAATGCACAATGTCCAATGTCATCAAAATAATCTATGAAACATGTCAGACCAATGCTACATGCCCCTGTCACCACAATGCTCCATGCCCTTGTCATCACAATGCTCCATGACCACAGTCATCACAATGCTCCGTGACTCCAGTCATCACAATGCTTCATAACATTTGTCATCACAATGGTCCATGCCAGCGTCATCACAAGGCTCTGTGACCTTTATAACCACAATGCTCCATGAACTTTTCATCACAATGCTCCGTGACCCTTGTCATCAAAATGCTCCATGCGTTTGTCAGAAAAATGCTCCATGACCCTTGTCATCACAATGTGCTACGTGATTTTCATCACAACGATCCACAAATTTGTCATGGTAATGCTCCATAAACCTTGGAATCACAATGCTCCATGCCCTTCTCATTACAGTGCTCCATTACTCCTGTCATAACAATGCTCCATGACCCCTGCCATCACAATATTCCACGGCCTTGTCATCACAAGGCTCCATGACACTTGTCATCACAATGCTCCAAGACCCCTGTAATCACAATGCTCCATGCCCTTGTCATCACAAAGCTCCATGACACATGCCATCAGAATGTTCCATGTCCTTCTCATCAAAATGCTCCATGCCCTTTTCATCACATTGCTCCAAGACCCCAGTAATCACAATGCTCCATGCCCCTTTTCATCTCAATTCTCCATGAAACCTGTCATCACAATGCACCAAGCCCATCATCATAATGCTTCCGGCTATGGTCAGCACAATTAAATCAATATTCTCCATGACCTCTGTCATCACAATGCTCCATGACCCCTGTCATCACAATAATCCATGAACATTTTCAGCCCAATGCTCAATGACCCTTGTCATCACAATGATCCAAGCCCTTGTCATCCCAATGCTCCATGACCCCTGTATTCACAATGCTCCGTGACGCTTTTCATCACAGTGCTCCATGACACCTGTCATGACAGTGTTCCATGCCTTTGTCAGCAAAATGCTACATGACTTTGTCATTACCATGCTCTATGCGCTTGTCATCACAATACTGCATTACAATTGTCATCACAATCCTCCATGAATCTTGGGATCACATTGCTACATGCCCTTGTCATCACAATGCTCCATGCTCCTTGAAATAAAAATGATCCATGACCTCTGCCATCACAATGCTCCAAACACTTGTGATCACAATGTTCCATAAAAATTGTCATCCCAACGCTCCATGATGCCTGTCATCACAATACTCCATGCACTTTTCATCACAATGCTCCATGACCTTTGTCATCACAATTCTCAATACACTTGTCATCAAAATGCTCCCTGACACTTGTCGTCAGAATGCTCCTTGAACCCTGTCACTAAAAGGCTCCATGCGATTTTCATCACAATGCCCTAAGCCGTTTTCATCACAATGCTCCACGCCACTGTCAGCAAAAAACTCCACAAGCTTATCATGAGAATGTTCCATGACCCTTGTCATCACAATTCTCCATGCACTTTTCAGCACAATGCTCCCTGACCTTGTCATCTCAATGCTCCAAGGCACTGTCATCACAATGCACCATTACCATAGTCATCAGAATCCTCCATGACACCTGGCATTACAATGCTCCATGCGATTGTCATCACAATGGGCCATTACATATGTTATCACAATGCTCCCTGACACCTCTCTTCACAATACTGCATGACCTGGTCATCACAATGCTCCATGCCCTTGTCACCACAAGGCACCATTCCAACAGTCATCGCAATAATCCATGAAACTTATTAGACCAATGCTCCATGCCCTTGTCATCACAATGCTCCATGACCCTTGTAATCACAAGGCTCCATGAACTTTTCATCACAATGCTCTTTGTTCCTTGTCATCACAATGCTCTACGGCTTTCTCAGGGCATTGCTCCGTGACCCTTGTCATCACAATGCTCCATGCGCTTGTCAGCACGTTGCTCCATGACACATGTCATCATAATGCACCATGCGCTTGTCATCACAGTGCTCCACAAGCTTGTCATCACAATGCTCCATAAACCTTGTCATCACAATGCTCCATGCACTTCTCATCAAAATGCTCTCTCACCACAGATATCACAATGTTACATCACTATTCGTCACAATACTCACTCACCCCTGTTATCCCAATGTTCCATGACCCCTGTCATCACAATGCTACATGCACATATCATCACAATGTTCGATGACCCCTGACATCACAATACTCCAAAACCCCTGTCATCACAATGCTCCTTGACCCTTTTCATCATAATGCTCCATGACCTCTGACATCACAATGTTCCATAACCCCTGTCATCTAAATGTTCCATGACCCTTTTCATCAAATTGCTCCATGACACTGTCATCACAATGCTCCCTGCCCTTCTCATCACAATGCACAACGCCCTTGTCATCAAAATCCTCCATGACCTTTGTCATCACAAAGATCCATGACCCTTGGCATCACAATGCTCCATGTCATTGGCATCACAATCCTTCATGAACACTCTCATCACATTGCTCCATGCCCTTGTCATCACAAAGCTCCATGACAGATGTCATCAGAATGCTCCATGGCCTTCTCATCACAATGCTCCATGCCCTTGCCGTCACAATGCTCCATTACCCCTGTCATAACAATGCTCCATGACCCCTCCCATCACGATGTTCCGTGGCCTTGTCATCACAGTGCTCCATGACACCTGTCATCACAATGCTCCATGATATTTCAGCAAAATGCTACATGACCTTGTCATTACAATGCTCTATGCGCTTGTCAACACAATACTCCATTTCCATTTCATCACAATCCTCCATGAACCTTGAGAGCACATTGCTTCATGCCCTTGTCATCACAATGCTCCATGCTCCTTGAAATCAAAATGATCCATGTCCTCTGTCATCACAATGCTCCAAACCCTTGTGATCCCAGTGTTCCATAACACTTGTCATCACAATGCTCCATGATGCCGGTCATCACAAAATTCCATGCCCTTTTCATCACAGTGCTCCATGACATATGGCATCAAAATGCTCAGTACACTAGTCATCACAATGCTCCCTGAAACTTGTCATCAGAATGCTCTTTGAATCCTGTCACGAAAAGGCTCCATGCCTTTTTCATCACAATGCCCCATTCCGTTTTCATCACAATGCTCCGTGACCATTGTCATCAAAATGCTCCATGACTTTGTCTGAAAAATGTTCCATGACCATTGTCATCACAATGTGCCATTCGCTTTTCATCACAACGGTCCAGAAAATTTTCATTGCAATGCTCCATAAACCTTGTAATCACAATGATCCATACACTTCTCATCAAAATGCTCTCTCACCAGAGATATCACAGTGTTCCAACACTAGTTGTCACAATACTCCCTCACTACTGTAATCACAATATCCCATGACCCCTGTCATCACAATGCTACATCCCTTTATCATCACAATGTTCCATGACCCCTGACATCACAATATTCTATAACCCCTGTCATCAAAATGTTCCAATACACTTTCCATCATATTGCTGAATGACCCTGTCATCAAAATACTCCCTGCCCTTATCATCACAATGCACCATGCACTTGTCATCAAAATGCTCCATGACCTTTGTCATCACAAAGCGCCATGACACTTGGCATCACAATGCTCCATGAACCCTCTCATCACATTGCTCCATGCCCTTGTCATCACAAAGCTCCATGACACTTGTCATCAAAATGCTCGATGCCCTTCTCATCACAATGCCCCATGACCTTGTCATTACAATCCTTCATGACCCATGTATCACAGTGTTCCATGCCCTTATCATCACAATGCTCTATGCCCACTCTCATCACAATAATCCATGAAACTTATTAGACCAATGCTCCATTCCCTTGTCATCACAAGGCTCCATGCCCTTGTTATCACAATGTTCCATGACCCCTGTCATCACAATGCTCCATGCCTCCATTCATCACAATGCTTCATGACTTTGTCATCAAAACGGTCCATGCCCTCGTCATCAGCAGTCTCTGTGACCTTTTTAACCACAATGCTCCATGATCTTTTCATCACAATGCTCTTTGACCCTTGTCATCACAATGCTCTATGCCTTTCTCAGCACAATGCTCCATGACCCTCATCATCACAATGCCCCATGACCCATGTCATCACAATGCACCCTGCACTTTTCATCACAGTGCTCCACAATCTTGTCACCACAATGCTCCATAAAACTTGTCATCACAATTCTCCATGCACTTCTCATCAAAATGCTCTCTCAACACTGATATCACAATGTTACATCACTATTCATCACAATACTCCCTCACCCCTGTCATCACAATATTCCATGACTTCTGTCTTGCAATGCTACATGCACATATCATCACAAAGTTCGATGACCCCTGATATCACAATGTTCCATAACCCCTGTCATCAAAATGCTCCATAACAATTTTCCTCAAAATGCTCAATGACCCCTGACATCACAATGTTCCATAACAACTGTCATCAAAATATTCCATGACCCTTTTCATCAAATTGCTCTATAACCCTGTCATCACAATACTCCCGGCCCTTCTCATCTCAATGTACCACGCCCTTGTCATCAAAATGCTCCATGACCTTTGTCATCACAAGGATCCATGACCCATGGCATCTCAATGCTCCATGCCATTGTCATCACAAAACTCCATGAACCCTCTAATCACAATGATCCATGCACATTTGCATCTCAATGCTCCATGAACCCTTTCATCAAAATGCACCATGCCCATCATCATAATGCTTCAGGCTATTGTCATCACAATGAAATCAAAGTATTTGATGATCTATCTCATCACAATGCTCAAAATCCTTGTGATCCCAATGTTCCATAACACTTATCATCAAAATGTCCCATGTCGCTCATCATCACAATTATCCATGGTCTTCTCATCACAGTGCTTCATGACCTTTGTCATCACAGTGCTCTATACACTTGTCATCACAATGCTCCCTGACACTTGTCATCAGTATGCTCCTGGAACCCTGTCATGACAAGGCTCCATACCATTTTCATAACAATGATCCATGCCAATTTCATCACAATGCTCCAAGACACCAGTAATCACAATGCTCCATGCCCTTTTCATCACAATGCCCCAAGACCCCTGTAATCACAATACTCCATGCCCCTTTTCATCAGAATGCTCCATGAGACATGTTATTACCAGGCTCCATGGTCTTCTCATCACAATTCTCCAGGAACTTCTCTTCACAGTGCTCCATTCCCTTGTCATCACAATGCTCCATGACCCCTGTCCTCACAATACTTCCTGAACATTTTCAGTCCAATTCTCCAGGAACTTCTCATCACAATGCTTCATGATCCCTATCATCACAATGCTCCATGACCACTGTCATCACAACGCTCCATGACCCCTGAAAACACAGTGATCCGGGACTCTTGTCATCACAGTGCTCCATTCCCTAGTCATCACAATGCTCCATGAAAATTTTCAGCCCAATGCTCCATAACCGTTGTCATCACAATGATCCATGACCTTGTCATCCCAATGCTCCATGACCCCTGTAATCACAATGATCCGTGATGCTTCTCATCACAGTGCTCTATGACCCTTATCATCACAATGCTCCATGCCTGTGTCAGCAAAATGCTACATGACCTTGTCATCAAAATGCTGCATTTGCTTGTCATCACAATACTCCCTTACCATTGTCATCACAATCCTCCATGAATCTTGGGATCACATTGCTTCATGCCCTTGTCATCCCAATGCTCCATGCTCCTTGAAAACAAAATGATCCATGACTTCTATCATCACAATGCTCCAAACCCTTGTTATCACAAACTTCCATAACACTTGTCATCACAACGCTCCATGATGCCTGTCATCACAATACTCCATGTCCTTTTCGTTAAAATGCTCCATGATCTTTTTCATCACAATTCTCAATACACTTGTCATCACAATGTTCCCTGACATTTGTCATCAGAATGCTCCTTGAAACCTGTCATGAAATGGCTTCATGCCTTTTTCATCACAATGCTCCATGCCCTTTTCATCACAATGCTCCATGCCATTATCGTCACAATACTCCACAAGTTGTCATCAGAATACTCCATGACACTTGTCATCACAATGCTCCATGGCCACTGTCATCACAATGCTCCATACCCCTTGTCATTACTGTGCTCCATGACGCTCGTCATCACAATTATCCATGGTCTTCTCATCACAATGCTCTACGCCCTTGTCATCAAAATGCTCCATGACCCTTGTCATCACAAAGCTCCATGGCCACTGTCATCACAATGCTCCATTCCCCTTGTCATTACAGTGCTCCATGACGCTCGTCATCACAATGCTCCACGGGCTTGCCATCACAATGCTCCATTCCCTGGTCATCACAATGCTCCATGCCCTGGTCATCACAATGCTCCATGTCCCCTGTCATCACAATTCTCCTCGTTCTTGGCACCACTATGCTCCATGACAGTTCTCATCACCGTGTTACATGATTTGTCATCACAATTCTCTATGCACTTGTCATCGCAATGCTCCATGACCCCTGTCATAGGAAGCTCCATGTGCTTCTCATCACAATGCTTCATGTACTTTTCATCAAAATTCTCAATGGCCCTTGTCATCACAATGCTCCATGCCCTTGTCATCACAATGCTCCATGTCCCTTGTCATCACAATGCTCCAAGCCCTTGTCATCAAAATGCTCCATTACATTTGTCATCACAATCCTCCATGACATTTGGCATCACAATGTTCCATTTTATTGTCATCACAATGGACCATGACATATGTCATCACAATGCTCCCTGAGACCTGTCTTCAAAATACTCCATGACCTTCTCATCACAGTGCTCCATGCCTTGTCATCACATTGCACCATGCCCACTGTCATCACAATAATCCATGAAACATGTCAGGCCAATGCTCCATGCCCCTGTCATCACAATGATCATTGCCTTTTCATCACAATGCTCTATGAACCCTGTCATCACAATGCTCCATGACTCCAGTCATCACAATGCTTCATGACCTTTGTCATCACAATGGTCCATGCCCTCGTCATCACAAGGCTCTGTGACCTTTGTCACCAAAATGCTCCATGAAATTTTCATCACAATGCTCGTTGACCCTTCTCATCACAATGCTCCATGCCTTTGTCAGCACAGGGCTCCATGACCCATGTCATCACAATGCGCCATGTGCTTGTCATAACAATGCTCCACAACCTTGTCATCACATTGCTCCATAAAACTTGTCATCACAATGCTCCATGCACTTCTTATCAAAATGCTCTCTCACGAATGATATCAAAATGTTCCCTCAGTAGTCATCACAATACACCCACTTCCCTGTCATCACAATGGTACACAACACCGTCATGAAAATGTTCCATGACTCCTGACATCACAATGTTCCATAACCCCTGTCATCAAAATGTTCCATGACAATTTTCATCAAATTGCTCCCCGACCCTGTCATCACAATGCTCCCTGCCCTTCACAAGAGAATTCACCACACACTTGTCATCAAAATGCTCCATGACCTTTGTCATCACAAAACTCCCTGACCCTTGGCATCACAATGCTCCATGCCCTTGTCATCACAATGCTCCAAAAACCTCTCATCACATCGTTCCAAGCCCTTGTCATCACAGTATCCATGATGCTTTTCATCTCAATGCTCGATGCCATTCTTCTCACAATGCTCCATGCGCTTGTCATTACAATCCTCCACGAACTATGTATCACAGTGTTCCGTGCCATTGTTATCACAATGCTCCTTGCCCGCTCTCATCACAATAATCCATGAAACATCTCAGACCAATATTCCATGCCCTTTTCATCACAGTGATCCAAGACTCTTCTAATCATAATGCTCCATGCCCCTTTTCATTTCAATGCTCCATAAACGCTGTCATCACAATGCACCAATGTGCATCATCATAATGCTTCATGCTATTGTCATTACAATGAAATCAAAATGCTCTATGACCTCTGTCATCACAATGCTCCAAATCCTTGTGATCACAATATTCCCTAACACTTATCATCACAGCTCCCCATAACGCTCGTCATCACAATTATCCATGGTCTTCTAATCACAATGCTCCATGACATTTGTCATCACAATGCTCAATACCCTTGTCATCACAATGGTCCCTGACACTTGTCATCAGTATGCTTCTTGAACCCTGTCATGACAAGGCTACATGCCGTTTTCATCACAGTGTTACATGCCATTTTCCTCACAGTGCTCCAAGACCCCTGTAATCACAATGCTCCATGCCCTTGTCATCACAAAGCTCCATGATGCATGTCATCAGAACACTCCATGACATTCTCATCCCAATGTTCAATGCCCTCGTCATCACAATGCTCCAAGACCCCTGTAATCACAATGCTCCATGACCCTTTTCATCAGAATGCTCCATGAGACTTGTCATCACATGGCTCCATGGTCTTCTCCTCACAGTGCTCCAGTACCTTGTTATCACAATGCTCCTTGATCCCTGTCATCACAATACTCCATGAACATTTTCAGCCCAATGCTCCATGACGTTCTCATCACAATGCTCCATGACCTCTGTCATAACAATGCTCCATGACCACTGTCATGACAACGCTCCATGAACCCTGACAACACAATGATCCGGGACGCTTGTCATCAAAATGCTCCATGCCCTAGTCATCCCAATTCTCCATGAACCCTTTAATCACAATGCTCCATGACACTTGGCATCACAGTGCTCCATGAACCTTGTCATCACAATGCCTTTGTCAGCAAAATGATACATAATCTTGTCATCACAATGCTCCATGTGCTTGTCATCACAATCCTCCATGACCCTTGGGATCATATTGCTTTATGCCCTTGTCATCTCTATCTTGCCTTTCTGGTTTTTACAGATTTTCGGATGCCCTTTTTGACCGGTGGGAAGAGACAATTCTCTGTAGTGTGGATTTGCGTTGTGTGCTTGCTTGATTGGCCAAAAAGGGCCTATGCCTTTTCTCCTGAATATATTCAGGAGAAAAGTCATACACAGTTTTTGGCCAAGTGCATCATTCTCGAAGTTGTGATGCCTTTCCTGTGCTTTAAAGGCGATTCCAATTTACCTCTTGAAATATGTTTTGTGCAATTCTGCCTCATTTTCAAGTCCGCTTTGTTGCCTTCCCTCAACAGATTTTTGGAAGAGAGTAGTCCTTTATAACTCTGCAGGTTTTTGATTTGCCTTGCCCCTGAGCTCCAATTTTCAAATCCCATTATTGGGAGCTGACCGCAAATCCACAATTTTGCTTCAGGAACTATACTGGTTCCAGGGGTGGCTATACTGGTTCCCTGTGGGTGGCTGAGGCTTTGGTTAAATCTTCTTCCTAATGGGAATTTAGAGTGACATGTGTCCGTCCAAAGGCCTACATCTACTCTCTGATTGGTTCTCCCTCTTCCCTTTCATCCTCTGCACAATTAGCAAACTGTGCGAACCAGGAGGTTATAGGGTATGACTCTCCTAAGTTGGGAGATTGATAGTAAAGTTGTTGGAATGCCAAACTGTAGCACAAGGAGAGGAAAAAGTAGGAGACTTTCAGAAACCTTTCGCCATCACAGGGTGTCCATTCTCTAGGTTTCCCATATATGTTATAACTGTAGTGATATTCCCTTCTACCTGGAAATTTGGGACCCATGGAATGGTGGCATGCATTACTACTTTAAAGGGTCTGCATTTTCTCTCCCAATCTCACCAGTCCTCTCAGTCCCAAGTGTCCAGCCTTATGTCTCATCCAGCTGTCTTTGCAGATAGGGTCATTCTAGGTTTCATCAGAACCCCTGAAGGAATTGTGTAAGAATTTCGCTGTTTTTTTGTTTTGTTTTTGAAATTCATTTTTATAATGGGGTTGAGCTGATTTTCCCTGACGTGTTTATGATGGTCTAGACACACTTGTTTCCCTTACAGAGGCATATCAATACATAGGTTTTAAGATTCTTACTAATCAGATATGTTCCTCTGTGGGGAATAGGGGTTTTGAGTCCCGTTCACTGAGGAAGGTGTAGGTCTTGTCTATTCTGTATTTGGTTTATGGAATGGTACCTGTGCTAATATCAAACTCTGGTTTTATGCATCACCCCACCTCTCCTTTCCCCTTAAGGAGGCATAAGAGTGTTTTCTAAATGTGAGACGCTGCTCCCTTTCCTAATTCAGTTCATGTGTTGTGATGTTGACATTCCCTCTGTAAGTGATATCTTATGATAAGATTCTTTTTCTGTGTGACTAATTTCCCTAAGAATCATCATACCTAAATCCTCTCATTATGCTTCTACTTGGCCTTATGAAATTGATATCACGTCTGAGTGATATTCCGTTGTACAAAATTACCACAAATTCTTTATGCATTTCTCTTTTTCCTGGGATACTTTAGGTGTACTGAAGTTGAGGTTCTTGTATGCAGAGCAGCCCTAAACTTTGTGGTGCCTGTGTCTTGTTGATATTTAGTCTTCCCAAGTTATATGTCCATGAGTTGAAGTCCCCTTTGCTCGGGGGCTTTGTATTTTAGATGTTTTAGGAAACAGCATACACTTCTTCAGAGTAGCTCTTGGATATTTATACCCCACCCATCAGCGTGACTAGTCTCCCTGTTTTCCATGGCCTCTCCTGCATTTTTGATTTGTACACATTTTTTGGATGGCCTTTCTGAGCAGTGGAAATTGAGACTTCTTTATTGTGCGGATTTGCATTTCCCTCTTGCTTGGTTGGCCAAAAACTCTGTATGTGTTCTTTTTCTGAAGATATTCACGAAAAAAACGCATACACCCTTTTGCCCAACTGCATCATTTTAGAAATTCTGCTGCTTTTCATATGCTTTAAATGTGAGTACAATCTACCTTTTGAAATCTGTTTCCTGCAATTCTGCCTCTCATTCAGAACCTCTTTGTTGCCTTACCTGAATATATTTTTGGACGTTGGTTATCATTTATATCTTTGCAGGTCTTTGAATTGTCTGCTCCTGAGCTCCATTTTGCAACTCGCTTTTTTTGTGAGCTGACCGCCAAAGCATTGGATTGATTCCGGCCCTATTCTGGTTCTGGGGAGGCAGGCTGAGCCTTTGGTTAATTCTTCTTCTTAATGGGAAATTAGAGTGACATGTGCCTGTCAAAACTACTACAGCTAATGTCTCATTGGTTCCTCCTCTTCCCATTTATCCTCTGCAAAAATTGCAAACTGTGTGAAACAGGAGGTTAAAGGTGCTGATTCTCCAAGTGGGGAGATTGTTAGTAATGTGGCTGGAATGGCGAACCCCAGCACCAGGAGATCAAAAATGAGGTGCATTTTAGACACCTCTCCTGAGCACACGGTGTACATTCATCTCGGTTTCCCAGGCATGTTTTCACTGTCAGAAGATTCCCTTGAAAGGGCAGATTTGGGACCCATGGAATGGGTACCAGGCAGTATTACTTTAAAAGGTCTGCATTTCCTCACCCAGACTCTCTAACATCTCTTAGCGTGCATAGCTTCCAGCCTTATATATCATCCTGATGTGGGTCTACATGTGTTCAATCCATGTTACATCATAGCCCTTCAACAAAAGTTGTAAGAATTTTTGTCTGTCTCACTGTTTTTATAAATATTTTTAAATTTATTTTTATATTGGTTACAGCTGATTTTCAAAGCTCTGTTTTTTGCTGCTGTACATCCACTTGATTCATGTACTGTGAGACAACAATAAATTCTTTCTCAGATGCTTATGAGTCATATGTATTATTTTCCAGTGACTTGAGTGGACTGAGTGCAGTTCTTTGAGGTACCGTGTAGGCCTTGCCAGTTATTCAATTTGGTACTTGGAATGGTATCTTTGCTAATTTCAACCTCCTGGATAATACCTCACCATTCCCCACCTTTCCCATTTAGCAGCCTTATGTCTATTTTCTACATATTTGACTATGTTTCTGTTTTGTAGTTTATTTCATGTGTAGCCATTTTTGATTCCACCTTTAAGTGACCTCTTATGATATGTGTCTTTTTCTTTCTGACATGTGTCACTTAGAATGATCGTATGTAACTCCTCCAGAGTTGTTCCAACTGGCCTTATTTCATTGATTTCTGGATGAGTAATATTCCACTCTACATAAGTACCCCATCTCTTTTATCCATTTTATCCTTCCAGGGGCATTTAGGTTATATCCAAGTGGAGGCCCTTTTTAACAGAGAGGTGGTAAACGTTGGGGTGCCTGTTTTCTGTCATTTTTTGTTTTTCCCAAGGTATACGCCCATGAGTGCAAGTGCCCTATGCTCTGTAGCTCAGTTTTCAGATGTTTTAGCAAACACAATACACTTCTCCAGAGTGGCCGTTGGCACATTACATTTCCACTATCAGCCTCACAGGGCTCCCTTTTCTCCTCACCCTGTCCTGCATTTCTGGTGTTTACACTTTATGTGGATGGCCCTTCTGACTGATGTGAAGTGATACATTTTGTAGTATTGATTTCCAGTGCCCACCTGTTTGGTTGGATAAAAAGTGTGAATGGCCTTTACTTGAATATATTCAGAAAAAAATGCATACGCCCTTTTGGGTCAAGTGCATCATTGGCGATGTTCAGCCCCTTTTCTTGTGCTTTAATGGGGAGACCTTTCTACCTCTTTAAATCTGATTCCTTCCACTCTCCCTTGCTTATAAGTCCTTTTCTGTGACTTACCTCAAGACATTTTTCAACAATAGATATTTTCAACTCTGCAGTTTCATGAATTTTAGTACCCCTGAGTTCCATTTTTCAACTTGTGTTTTTGGAAACTTGACACAAAACAGCGGGATTTCCTCTAGCCCTATTCTGTTTCCATGGGCAATTATAGCCTTTGATGATTTGTCTTCCAGATAGGAAATTAGAGTGGCATTTGCCTGTCTGAACAACTAAGACTTGTCTCTAAATTTTTCTCATCCTTCCGCTTCATCCTCTGGACAGATTCCAAACTGTGTGCAACAGGATGTTGACGGTGCTGTTATCCCCAAGTGAGGATATTGTTAGGAAAGATGCTGGAGGGGTGAACCCGAGCACCAGGCGATGAGGAGATGAGGTGCCTTTTCCAAACTCTTTCCGATTAAACGGTGTACCTCCTCTAGGTGTGACAGGCATGTTTTAGCTGTAGGAATGGTCCCGTGCATGGAAGGAGAACACCAGGGATTTTTACAAATCAGTGCCTCCCCGAACCCCAAACTGGGGAATTTTTAAGCTACGGCTACACATATGTCCATTAAGCGCCTTGGGAAATAGGCAGAGCCCAAACTTTAGATGATTGAAATCTTCAGGTTCAGAAGCACTCACCATGGGCCTTGCTTAGGTTACATTTTATCTGTCATTGATAGATGATGTCAATAAAAATATCGATTCTTTTTCAGATTATTTCCCCTTATAGGTTATTGCAAAATATTCAGTGTAGTTCCCTGTGCTATACAGTAGTTCCTTGTTGATGATCTATTTTATACATAGCAGTGTGTATGTGTTAATCCCACACTGTTAATTTATCCCTTCTCCTACCTTTCCCCTTTGGTAATAATAAATTATAAGATTTTATACTTATCAGAAATGGGGGAGCTGAAAGAGAGGTATCCTTTTCAATGGAAAAGCATTCAAAACAAGATTGAAGCTTCAGCCAAGTTTATTCGATGTACATCCATGGAAATAAATCACTTCATTTCTCTAATGTTGACCTGACAAATAAGACAGACGTCTTCAGTGAACTTGCTTATTGTAAAGTGATGGAAATATCAAATGTAAGTCTTAGAAAAATCTTATTTTACCCGAGCATTATACACTGCTCTATGTTAACTACAGTTTGGCTCACACATCTGTTCAATGAAGTTACAAAGTTCTCAATTTCTGTTACTGATCATCCAGAGGGGACACCAACAGTAGTCCCCGTGCCCAGTGTCATTGGAGCCAACAGATCAAGACTGAGTTTGGTTCAGAAGCAAAGGAAACATTATTTTGAAAACCGAATGGATAGGTGAGAGTGTGCACTCCCCCACGGGCTGTGGGCTGGGATGCTGAGTAGGGATCCCGGCAGCGTCAGTGGGAGTTATGGGATGGAGGTCTCGAGGGCTGGGTTGGCTGCAACTCAGGCTCTATGCCGTGCAGTCTGCATGGGACTCCGCTAGCTGAGGTGTCGACCCAGCCATTCTGCACTAGGAAGTCGGGTCTGAAGTGCCGGGCGTGGGACCTCTGCATGCGGAACCCTAGGAGCATGTGAAATTAGACAAAGCACAAAGGAAAAACAGGTTAGACTTTATTTTATTGCCCAGATTCTCTTTATATCTTCCAGGAATTTTTAATGAACGTTGCCAGAGATGAACACCTCCTCTGCTTTTTGTTCACTTCCTCATTCTTGGGGTGTTGAGGGTGAAGAACCCTCTTTTGTAACTGCTTCATGCTGTGGTGGGAGCCCTGATACCTAGGGGGAGGGGCAAAACGTCTCCCCACCTGCCTCCAGGTGAGGTTGATTGTCCCAAAGCTTCCTGCCTCACTTCTCGTCCGCCTGAGCACCAGCTTTGGAAGTGTTATAGATTCTAATGACCTTTAAGTGTCCAGGAAAGAGATGTGCAGAGATGCTGTGGTGGCAGGTTTCACCCCACCCCACATTTGTTCAGTGACATTAGGCTGACTTTTTTGCCAGCTTAGATGCTCTGACCAGTAGTCTGTGTTTTCTTTAATTAGGTCCTGAATTAATGTACAAACAGCACCATGTGTCAGAGCCCTGCCCGTGCAACTCCCAGACAGTCCAGGGTCAGTGGTGATCCAGGACCATGACGTCCACTGAGTCAACGGCCTTTAGAAGTAGCCAGCAGTCCAGCTGGTCATATTGGCCACCATCACCGCGGTGTCTGTAGGGTTTTCTATGGTGAAAGCGTGATATACGTTTCCCCCGCCAAGCTTATTAGCTCCCTTCTGGGTGCAGTTAAGTCCTGCAAGCAGTAGTCTGCTCTTTCGGGGCACAGTCTTGTTGTTTTCTGAGAGAAACTCCAGGTCAAGTGATGGTCACACGAGTCATCTTGGGGGCCCGATGCCCCCATTTGTCTCTCTGGAGGTTGGAGTTGGAGGGCCTCCTCAATCGAGGTCAGTGTGTCCACAGAGCGACCCCTGCAACTTCAGGACATGATGGGTGGTTAGGATCACCACGTGGGGTCCTATTCCCTTAGGAGGGAGCTGGCCTTGTGGGCTGCTGATTTCCAGCTTTTTAGATACCCCAGTATCCTGGCCTGATGAGTCAGTGGGCAAAGCCCTTTGTGACCATAGTTTATCATACCTGAAAGGCATTCTTGTGTTGCTCCATTTCAAGTGGTCCCTGTTTTTGCACTAAGGCTCCAAGGGCGATTAACCTTTGACTGGGTATGTAAAGGTCAAAGGGTTTAGCTAAATTAGCGAGTTCCTGGGCAAGGATCTGAATTGACTGCTCTTTCCATTCTTGAAAGGCTGCTTCTGGATTCTATTCAAAAGGACCATCATCTTTTCGTGTCAGTGTTTCAGGTAGAGGCCCAGCTATTAGACTGTAGTTAGGGATCCAGATGCAGAAAACCTTGGCCTCCCCAGGAACCCCTAAGCTGTCTTCTAGTTTTAGAAGAGGTAAGGCTGCAAATCGCTTCTTCCCTATCCTGGGATGCGTTTCTCCAAATATCTGTGAGAATAAAGCCCAGGCGTGTCACCTGAGCCTGGGATATTTGAGCCTTTTTCTTGGACACCTTCTATCCTTTCTTGGCTAGGTAGTTCCGAGGCGTCTTTAGTAGGCGTGGCAATCAGAATGTCATCTGCATATTGAAGGAGGGTTCCCTTTTACAGAGGTAGAACGTTTAGGTCTTTAGAGGACATTTCCCCAATGATGGTGTGGGGATTTTTGAACCACTGGTGCAGGACGGCCCAGCATTATTGGTTTTGTTGCATGTTGTGTCCTGCCACTCACAAGCCAAAAATTCTTGTGACTCTGAGATGAATGGAATACAGAAGAAGGCATCATTGAAGTCTAATACATAATGCCATGGCCTGGTGGATGGTAGAATGAGCAGCAGGGTGTAGGAAATAGGATCTACTAGATGTAGATCCTCGGTGGCTTCACTGACTGTCCTGATATCCTTTACCAGGTCTCCAGCAGCCCATGGGGCTCTCGTGGTCAGGCCAATCCCAGGATGGAGCTCACCTGGGCTGCATCCCACACCCCACAGCCCACGGGGCTCTCGTGTTCAAGTCCCTCCCAGGGTACGGAGCTCACCTGTGCAGCTACCCAGCAGCCCATGGGGCTCTCATAGTCAGGTCCTTCCCAGGATCGGAACTCCCCTGGGCAGGTACCCCAGCAGGGCTGGACACACAGGAACTGTGCACATAGCCCACCTTGCTGAGAACCCCCAGCTCACCTGTCGCTCACAGCTGACACATAACACCTCAGAACAGGACTTGAACTAAGAAACAGTAGCTCTGACAGGTCTGTGACCCTGGCTATCACTCTGTGCAGCCTCTCTCTGCCTGGTCTTCCAGACACTTCCACTGCAGCCAGGGCACCAGGCCTCTGTCTCCACCCACCATCACTCCTCTCCCTGACTCCTGGGTTCCTCTCATTAGGATACGGTCTTCTTGAAATTGTTTTCCACTCATGGACCAAATAAAATGATAAGAAAACAAGCCTCAGCTGCAGCCCCTTGTCTATCCTGACTCTCAAGGCCCACACCTGTTCCTTGGGACTGACCCGTTTAGCAAGGTTCATGTTCTGCAACTGTGAGCCCCTGAGGGGTGAGGTTTGGCTGATTTGGGCAGCCTGACACTGCCTGCCAGCCCCCACCCCACAGGTGTGCCTGGGTTGAGGTCAATATAAACACCTCTCCAGTCAGCAAGAGCACCTGTAGCTGTGACTGACGCCATATTCTCTGCCCCGTCAGCAGTTTCGGGGCTGGGGTGGTGGGAGGGAGTGAGGGGCCGTGGCTTTGTGGGTGGCCCAGTGTGAGTGGGGCTCTGCTGGACTTTCTGCAGGAGTTGCCAGGCTGCCACCTGCTAAAGAAGAGGATGTGTCACCCATACCTGACACTGGAATTTCTCCCCAGGCAGAGGTGAGGAAGTAAAAAAGCAGTGGGGGCCGTGGCAGGAGGGGTATCTCAGGCAGGGAAATGGAAAGCTTCCAGAAGAGCATCTGGGGCCAGGACCATCCTGGCTGGCCTGCAGGCACCAAGTAGGCCTGCGTGTTCTGGCTAGTGTGGCTCCACAGCCCTTCCTCTAGGCTTGCAAGTGCTTGTACATATTCAGGTGTTTTACCTGGAAAGGGTGGGAAGAGTTCAGCTGCAGCAGGACTGGGGCTCAGCTCACATTTACTCACAGACGCCTCGACACAGTCCCCCAGCTTTGCAATGAGGATGCTCCTTGTGGGGGGGGAGCGCTGCTGACGGCATGGGAGACGATTTCCCACCTCTGACCAACTTAAGAATTTTTTACCACTGGAGCAAGTGCCCTGATACAATTTTCCTCTGTATAACTGGTGAGTTCTGTTTTTTTTTTTCTTTTTTTCTTTTTGGTTCAAGTTAGATTTTGTTTATTCCTCTTTTTTTTAATTTGGAGATATAAACGTGGAAATAATGTATTAATATAAAGACGTCTATGTGAAGGGAAAAACTTTTTTCTGTTTTATTTTATTAAATGTTATTTATTTCTTTTTAATTTTTTAAAATTTATTTCTTTTATACAGCAGGTTCTTATTGGATAACTATTTTATACATATAAGTGTGCACATGTGAATCCCAGTCTCCCAAATCATCCCACCACCACCCTCACATGGCGTTCCCTCCTTGGTGTCCATATGTTTGTTCTCTACATCTGTCTCTATCTCTGCCCTGCAAACTGGTTCATCTGTACCATTTTTCTAGGTTCCACATATATGCATTAATATACAATATTTGTTTTTCTCTTTCTGACTTACTTCACTCTGTATGACAGTCTCTAGATCCATCGAGGTCTCTACAAATGACCCAATTTCATTCCTATGTATGACTGAGTAATATTCCGTTGTATATATGTTCCACGTCTTTATCCATTCGTCTGTCTGTGGGCACTTAGGTTGCTTTCATTACCTGTCTATTGTAAATAGTGCTGCAGTGAACATTGTGGTGAATGTGTCTTTTTGATTTATGGTTTTCTCTGGGTATATGCCCAGTAGTGGGATTGCTGGATTATATGGTATTTCTATTTTTGTTTTTTAAGGAACCTCCATACTCTTCTCCATAGAGACTGTATCGATTTACATTCCCACCAATAGTGGAATAAGGTTCCTTTTCTCCACACCCTCTCCAGCATTTGTAGTTTATAGATTTTCTGATGATGCCTATTCTAACAGGTGTGACGTGATACCTCATTGTAGTTTCGATTTCCATTTTTCTAATAATTAGTGATGTTCAGCAGATTTTCATGTGCGTACTGGCCATCTCTATGTCTTCTTGGAAGAAATATCTATTTAGATCTTCCATTTTGTATTGGGTTGTTTGTTTTATTAATATTGAGCTGCATGAGCTGTTTATATATATTGGAGATTAATCATTTGTCCATTGATTCGTTTGCAAATATTTTCTGCCATTCTGAGGGTTGTCTTTTCGTCTTGTTTGTAGTTTCCTTTGCTTTGCAAAAGCTTTTACGTTTCATTAGTCCCATCTGTTTAGTTTTCTTTTTTATTTCATTACTATAGGAGGTGAATCAAAAAAGATCTTGCTGTGATTTACGTCAGAGTATCCTTCGTAAGTTTTCCTCTCAGAGTTTTATACTGTCCGGTCTTACATTAAGGTCTCTAATCCATTTTGAATATATTTTTATGTATGGTGTTGGGGAGTGTTCTAATTTCATTCTTTTACATGTAGCTCTCCATATTTCCCAGCACCAATGATTGAAGAGACTGTCTTATCTGCATTGTATAGTCTTGCCTCCTTTCTCATAGATTAGTTGACCATAGTTGTGTAGGTTTATCCTTGGGCGTTGTTTTTTTTTTTTTTCCTTTTACACGTTTATTCGAGTATAATTGCTTTACAATGGAGTGTTCGTTTCTGCTGTATAACAAAGTGAATCAGCTATACATATACAAATATCACCAGATCCCCTCCCTCTTGCATCTCCCTCCCACACTCCATATCCCACCCCTTTATGTGGTCACAAAGCACCGAGCTGATCTCCCTGTTCTATGTGGCTGATTCTCAGTAGCTATCGGTGTTACATATGGTAATGTATTTATGTCCATGCCACTCTCTCACTTCGTCCCAGCTTACCCATCCCCCTTCCGGTGTCCTCAAGTCCTTTCTCTATGTCTGTGTCCTTAATCCTCTCCTGCCACTAGGTTCTTCAAAATCTTTTTTTTTTCTTCATTAGATTCCATATATCTCTGTTAACATACAGTAATTTTTTTTCCCTTTCTGACTTACTTCACTGTGTAGGACAGATTCTAAGTCCATCCACCTCAGTACAAATAACTCAGTTTTGCTTATTTTTATGGTTGAGTAATATTTGATTGTATATATGTGCCAGATGTTCTTTATCCATTTATCTGTCGATGGACACTTAGGTTGCTTCCATGTCCTGGCTAATGCAAATAGAGCTGCAATGAACATTTTTGTACATAACTCTTTTTGAATTATGGTTTTCGCATGGCAAATGCCCAGTACTTGGACTGTTGTGTCATATGGTACTTCTATTGTTAGTTATTTAAAGGAACCTCCGTACCGTTCTACCTAGTGCCCATATCAATATACATTCCCACCCACAGTGCAAGTGTGTTCCATTTTTTTCCAATAAAGGCCTCTCCAGCATTTATTGTTTTGTAGATTTTTTTGATGATTGCCACTCTGACTGCTGTGAGGTGATACCTCAGGGTAGTTTTGATTTGCATTTCTCTAATGATTAGTGATGTTCAGCATCCTTTCATGTGTTTCTTGGTAATCTGTATATCTTCTTTGGAGAAATGTCTATTTAGGTCTTCTGCCCGTTTTTGGATTGGGTTGTTTGTTTTTGTGATATTGAGCTACATGAGGTGCTTGTAAAGTTTGGAGATAAATCCTTTGTCAATTGCTTCATTTGAAAATATTTTCTCCCATTCTGAGGGTTGTTTTTGCATCTTGTTTATGTTTTCCTGTACTGTGTAAAAGCTTTTAAGTTTCATTAGGTCCCATTTGTTGATTTCTGTTTTTATTTCCATTTCTCTAGGAGGTGGGTCCAAAAGGATCTTGCTGTGATTTATGTCATAGAGTGTTCTGCCTATGGTTTCCTCTAAGTGTTTTATAGTGTCTGGTCTTATATTTAGATCTCTAATCAATTTAGAGTCTATTTTTGTGTATGGTGTTATGGAGTGTTCTAATTTCATTCTTTTATGTGTAGGGGTCCAGTTTTCCCAGCACCAATTACTGAAGAGACTGTCTTTTCTCCATTGTATATCCTTAGCTCCTTTGTCATAGATGAGATAGCCATAGGTATGTAGGTTTATCTCTGGGCTTTCTGTCCTGTTCCATTGATCTGTGTTTATGCCAATCTACATACACTTGATTCCATTATGGAGACATATAAATACATAGGTTTCAAGGTTATTACCAGTCAGATATATTCCTCTTCAGTGAATAGGGTGTTTTGTGTCCAGTTCATTGAGAAAGGAGTAGGTCTTGTCTATTACATATTTAGTATATGGAATGCGATCTGTGCTAATTTCAAACTCTGCTTTTACACATCACCCCACGTCACCTTTCCCCTTAAGGAGGCATAAGTGTGTTTTCTAAATGTGTAACTCTGTTCTCTTTTGAAATTCAGTTCATGTGTAGCCATGTTTACGTTTCCTCTATAAGTGATATATTACAATAAGTTTCTTTTTCTTTGTGGCTCATTTCACTTAGCATCATCGTACCTAAAGCGACTCATTATGCTGCTATTGGCCTTATGACATTGATTTTATTTCTGAGTGACATTCCATTGTATATAAGAACCACGATATCTATATGCATTTTTTTTTTCTTTCCTGGTATATATAAAGTGTACCGAAGTCGAGGTTCTTGTAAACATTGCAGCCCTAAAGTTTGGGCTGGCTGTGTGTTGTGGATTTTTAGTTTTCCCAATATACACGCCCATGAGTGGAAGTGTGCTATACTCTGTAGCTCTGTTTTAGAAAACAACATACAGTTCTCCAGAGAGGCTGTTGGCAATTTACATCCTGTCCATCGGCGTAACCAGGCTCCCTTTTCTCCATGGCCTGTCCTGCATTTGTGGCTTTTACACAATTTGTGGATGGCCCTTTTGACTGGAGGTAAGGGACACTTCTCTGTAGTGTGGATTTGCAATGCCTGATGGCTTGCTTGTCCAAAAAGGGCATATGCATTTTTTCCCGAATATATTCAAGAAAATACACATAATCCCTTTTCAGCCACGGGCAACATTGTCGAAATTCTGTCGCTTTTCATGTGCTTTAAAGACGACTCCAATCTACCTCTTGAAATCTGTTTCCTTCAATTCTGCCTTGCATTCAAATCCTTTCACTGCCTTTCCTCAATATATTTCTGGATGATAGTTGTCCTTTATAACTCTGCAAGTTTGTGAATTGCTGTGCCCCTGATTTCCATTTTTCAACTCGCCTCTTTGTGAGCTGGCTGCAATACCGCAGGATGGCTTTAGGCCCTAGTCTGGTTCCGGGGCTTCAGGCTGAGCCTTTGGTTAATTCTTCTTCCTGATGGGAAACTAGAGTGACATGTGCCCATCCAAACACCTACAGCTAATCTCTCATTTATTTCCCCTCTTCCTGTGCATCCTCTGCACAATTTGCAAACTGTGCATAACGGGAGTGTAAAGGTGCTGACACTCCAAGTGGGGAGATTTTGAGTAATGCAGATGGAATGGCGAAGCCGAGCATGACAAAAGGAAAAATGAGGTACCTTTTAGAAAACTTACCCAATTACACAGTGTACCATCCACTGGGTTTCCCATGCATGTTTTAACTGTAGGAAGATTCCCTTAAACCTGGAGAGTTGGGACCACTAGAATGGGTAGCACACAGTATTGCTCTAAGTAGTGTTCTTTTGCTCACACAACCTCAGCAATCTTGTCAGCCCCAAGTGTCCAGTCTTATGTCTCATCCAGCTGTGGATGTAAAGGTGGTCAATCTAGCTTGCATCACAGGCCCTGAACATAATTTTTAAAACTTTCTCTCTGTTTTTGCCTTTTGCTTTTGAAATTTATTTTTTAAATGGGTTTAACTGAATTTCAGTGCTGTGTTCATGCCGTTATACACACACATGATTCCTTTATGGAGACATGAGAATACATATGTTTTAAAATACTTAGAGTCAGACATATTCCTCTGCAATGAATAGGGGGTGTTGAGTCCAGTTCATTGTGCCGGGAGTAGGTGTTGTCTATTACATACATGGTTTATATAACGGTATCTGTGCTAATTTAAAACTGTGGTTTTATGCATCACCCCAACTCGGCTTTCCCATTAAGCAGGCAGAAGATGTTTTCTAAATGTGTGACTCTGTTGTGTTTGTAATTCAGTTCATGTGTAGTCATGTGTACATTCCCGCTATGAGTTATAACTTATGATAAGATTAGTTACTCTGTAATCTTTCCTAACTCAGTTCATTTGTAGCCATGTTTACAGGACTTTCATAAGTGATATCGTATGATAAGTTTCTTTTTCTGTGTGACTTATTTCACTTAGAATCATCGTACCCGAATCCACTCTTTTTGCTGCTACTGGCCTTATGACATTGATTTCATGGCTGAGCGATATTCCATCGTACGTAAGTACCACAATATCTTGAACCATTTTTGTCTTTCCTGGGATACTTAAGGTGTACCCAAGTTGAGGTTCTTGTAAGCAGTGCAGCGCTAAATTTTAGGGTGGCACTGTCTTATTGATTTTCAGTTTTCCCAAGGTATACTCCCTAGACTGGAACTGCCCTTGGCTGTGTAGCTCTGTTGTTTACTTGTTTTAGGGAACACAATGCACTCCTCCAGAGAGGCAGTTGGCAACTTACATCCCACCCATCAGCATAACAAGGCTCCCTGATCTCCAGGGCCTGTCTTGCCTTTCTGGTTTTTACACATTTTGTGGATGTCCCTTTTGACAGGTGGGAAGGGATACTTATTTGTAGTGCAGATTTGCATTGCTGCTTGCTTGCTTGGCCAAAAACGGCGTATGCATTTTCTCCTGAATATACTCAGGAGAAAACGCATACGCCCTTTTTGGCCAAGTGCATCATTGTCGAAGTTGTGCCCCTCTTCCTGTGCTTGAAATGTGATTCCAACGTACCTCTTGAAATCTGTTTCCTGCTATTCTGACTCGTTTTAAAGTCCGCCTCTCTGCCTTCCCTCAAAAGATTTTTGGACGATAGTTTTCCTCTATTACTCTGCCAGTTTGTAAATTGCTGTGCCCCTGAGCTCCATTTTTCAACTCGTTTTTGTGAGCTGACAGCAAATACAAAATTATGGTTCAAAACCTATACTGGTTCCCGGCGGGTGGCTGAGACATTGGTTAATTCTACTTCCTGCCGGGCAATTAAAGTGACATGTACCTGTTCAAATGCCTAACAGCTACTCTCTCATTGGTTCTCCCTCTTCCCTTTCATCCTCTGCCAAATTGGCAACCTGTGCGAACCAGGAGGTTTTACAGGCTATCGCTCCAAGTTGGGAGATTGATAGTAAAGCCGTTGGAAGTTCAAACTGGAGCACAAGGAGAGGAACTATATGTTGAGTTTTAGAAACATTTCATATTCACAGTGTGTCCATTCTCTAGGTTTCCCGTAAATGTTATGGCTGTAGTAATATTCCCTTACACATGGAGAGTTGGGACACATGGAATGGTTGCCACATATTATTGCTTTAAAGGGTCTGCATTTGCTCACCCAGTCTCACCAAACCTCTCAGTCTCAAGTGTCCAGCTTTATGCCACATCCACCTCTCGTTGTAGGTAGGGTCATTCCAGGTTTCATTAGAGCCCCTGAAGGAATTGTAAAGATTTTCCCTGTTTTTTTGTATTGTATTTGAAATTTCTTTTTTTACTGGCTTTGAGCTGATTCTCACTGTCATGTTTATGCCAGTTTAGACACACTTGATTCCCTTATGTTGACATATCAATACATAGGTTTTAAGATTCTTACTAGTCAGATATATACCTCTGCGCAGAATATTGGGTTTTGCGCCCCTTTCACTGATGAAGGTGTAGGTCTTGTCTATTCCGTATTTTGATTTTGGAATGGTACTAGTACTAATATCAAACTCTGGTTCTATGCATCACCCCACCTCTCCTTCCTCCTTAAGCAGGCATAAGTGTGTTTTCTAAATGTGAGACGCTGTTCCCTTTCCTAAATCAGTTCATGTGTAGCCATGTTACAGAAAATTCATAAGTGCTATCTTATGATAAGTTTCTTTTTCTGTGTGACTTATTTCACTTAGAATCATCGTACCTGAATCCATTCATTTTCCTGTTACTGGCATTATGACATTGATTTCATGGCTGAGGGATAATCCATCGTACATAAGTACCACAATTTTTTGAATCATTTTTATCTATCCTGGGATATTTAGAGAGTACTCAATTTGAGATTCTTGTAAGTAGTGCAGGCCTAAATTTTGGGGTGGCTCTATCTTATTGATTTTCAGTTTTCCCAAGGTATATTCCCTAGAATGGAAGTGCCCTTGGCTCTGTAGCTCTGTTGTTTACTTGTTTTAGGGAACACAATGCACTTCTCCAGAGAGGCGGTTGGCAATTTACATCCCGCCCATCAGCATAACAAGGCTCCATGTTCTCCAGGGCCTCTCTAGGATTTCTGGTTTTTACACATTTTGTGGATGTCCCTTTTGACAGGTGGGAAGTGATACTATTTTGCGGTGCAGATTTGCATTGCGCGCTTGCTTGCTTGGCCAAAATGGGCGTATGCGTTTTCTCCTGAATATATTCAGGAGAAAATGCATACGCCCATTTTGGCCAAGTGCATTATTTTCGAGGTTGTGCCCCTCTTACTGTGCTTTACAGGTGATTCCAACGAACCACTTGAAATCTGTTTCCTGCTATTCTGCCTCGCTTTGAAGGTCACCTCGTTGCCTTCCCTTAACAGATTTTTTGAACGATATTTGTCCTTTATTACTGTGCCAGTTTGTGAATTGCTGTGCCCTTGAGCTCCATTTTCTAACTCGTTTTTTCTGAGCTAACCGCAAGTCCAAAATTTTGGTTCAGGACCTATACTTGTTCACGGCGGGTGGCTGAGACTTTGGTTAATTCTTCTTCCTGCCGGGCATTTAGAGTGACATGTGCCCGTCCAAATGCCTAACAGCTACGCTCTCATTGGTTTTCCCTCTTCCCATTCATTCTCTGCCAAATTGGAATCCTGTGCGAAACAGTAGGTTAAAGGTGCTGTCTCTCTAGGTAGGGAGATTGAGAGTAAAGCAGTTGGAAAATCAAACTGGAGCACCAGGAGAGGGAGTATTCGTTGAGTTTTAGAGAACTTTCGTATTCACAGTGTGTCCATTCTCTAGGTCTACCGTACATGTTATAGCTGTAGTAATATTCCCTTCAACCTGGAGAGTTGGGACCGAGGGAATGGGTGCCATGCATTATTGCTTTCAAGGGTCTGCATTTGCTCACCTAATCGCACCAATCCTCTCAGTCCCATGTGTCCAGCCTTATGCCACATCCAGCTGTCGTTGTAGATAGGGTCATTCCAGGTTTCATCAGAGACCCTGAAGGAATAGAAAAGTATTTCCCTGTTTTTTTGTTTTGTTTTTGAAATTCCATTTTATACTGGGTTTGAGCTTATTCTCACTGCCATGTTTATGCCAGTCTAGACACACTTGATTCCATTATGTGGACATATCAATACATACGTTTTAAGATTCTTACTATTAAGATATATCCCTCTGCATGGAATATGGGGAGTTGAGTCCTTTTCACTGAAGAAGGTTTATTTCTTGTCTATTCCCTATATGGTTTGTGGAACAGTACCAGAATTAATATCAAAATCTGGTTTAATGCATCACCCCACCTCTCCTTCCCCGTTAAGCAGGCATAAGAATGTTTTCTAAAGGTCAAACCCTCTTCTCTTTCCTAACTCAGTTCATGTGTAGCCATGTTTACAGGACCTTCATAAGTGAAATCTTATGATAAGTTTCTTTTTCTGTGTGACTTATTTCACTTAGAATCATCGTACCTGAATCTACTCATTTTGCTGCTACTGGTCTTATGACATTGATTTCATGGCTGAGGGATATTCCATCGTACGTAAGTACCACAATTTTTTGAACCATTTTTATGGTTCCAGGGATATTTAAGGTGTAGACAAGTTGAAGTTCTTGTAAGCAGTGCAGCCCTAAATTTTGGGCTGGCTCTGTCTTATTGATTTTCAGTTTGCCCAAGGTATATTCCTTAGACTGGAACTTCTCTTGGCTCTGTAGCTCTGTTGTTTACTTGTTTTAGGGAACACAATGAACTCCTCCAGAGAGGCAGGTGGCAATTTACATCCCGCCCATCAGCATAACAAGGCTCGCTGTTCTCCAATGCCTGTCTTGCCTTTCTGGTTTTTACATATTTTGTGGATGTCCCTTTTGACTGGTGGGAAGTGTTACTTCTTTGTAGTGCAGATTTGCATTGCCCACTTGCTTGCTTGGCCAAAAAGGGCATATGCGTTTTCTCCTGCATATATTCAGGAGAAAATGCATACACCCTTTTTGGCCAAGTGCATCATTGTCGAAGTTGTGCCCCTCTCCCTGTGCTTTACAGAGGACTCCAACGTAACTCTTGAAATCTATTTCCTGCTATTCTGCCTCGCTTTCCAGTCCACTTCGTTGCCTTCCCTCAACAGATTTCTGGACGATAGTTGGCCTTTATTACTCTGCCAGTTTGTGAATTGCTCTGCCCCTGAGCTCCATTTTTCAACTCGTTTTTTTTGATCTGAATGCAAGTCCAAAATTGTGGTTTAGGACCTATACTGTTTCACCGTGAGGGGCTGAGACTTTGGTTAATTCTTCTTCCTGCCGGGCAATTAGAGTGACATGTGCCCGTCCAAATGCCTAACAGCTACTCTCTCATTGGTTCTCCCTCTTCCCTTTCATCCTCTGACAAATTTGCAACCTGTGCGAACCAGGAGGTTAAAGAGGCAGTCTCTCCAAGTTGGGAGATTGATAGTAAAGCAGTTGGAAAGTCAAACCGGAGCACCAGGAGAGGGTTTATTCGTTGAGTTTTAGAAACCTTTTGTATTCACAGTGTGTCCATTCTCTAGGTTTCCCATACATGTTATAGCTGTAGTAACATTCCCTTCAACCTGGAGAGTTGGGACCCATGGAAAGAGTGCCATGAATTATTGCTTTAAAGGGTCTGCATTTGCTCACACAATATCACCAATCCTCTCAGTCCCAATTGTCCAGCCTTATGCCACATCCAGCTGTCACTGTAGACAGGGTTATTCCACGTTTCATCAGAGACCCTGAAGGAATTGTAAAGTATTTCCCTGTTTTTTTGTTTTGTTTTTGAAATTCCTTTTTATAGTGGGTTTGAGCTGATTCTCACTGCCATGATTATGCCAGTCTAGACACACTTGATTCCATTATGGGGACATATCAATACATATGTTTTAAGATTCTTACTAGTAAGTTATATCTCTCTGCATGGAATATGGGGAGTTGAGTCCCTTTCACTGAGGAACGTGTAGTTCTTGTCTATTCCGTATTTGGTTTTTGGAATGGTATCTGAACTAATATCAAAATCTGGTTTAATGCATCACCCCACCTCTCCTTCCCCCTTAAGCAGGCATAAGAATGTTTCCTAAAGGTCAAACTCTCTTCACTTTCCTAACTCAGTTCATGTGTAGGCATGTTTCCAGGGTCTTCGTAAGTGATACCTTATGATTAGCTTCTTTTTCTGTGTGACTTATTTCACTTAGAATCATCGTACGTGAATCCACTCATTTTGCTGCTACTGGTCTTATGACATTGATTTCATGGCTGAGGGATATTCCATCGTATGTAATTACCACAATTTTTTGAACCATTTTTATATTTCCTGCGATATTTGAGGTGTACCCAAGTTGAGGTTGTTGTAAGCAGTGCAGCCCTAAATTTGGGGGTGGCTCTGTCATATTGATTTTCCGTTTCCCAAGGTATATTCCCTAGACTGGAAGTGCCCTTGGCTCTGTAGCTCTGTTGTTTACTTGTTTTAGGGAACACAATGCACTCTTCCAGAGAGGCAGTTGGCAATTTACATCCCGCCCATCAGCATAACAAGGCTCCCTGTTCTCCAGGGCCTGTCTTGCCTTTTTGGGTTTTACCCATTTTGTGGATGTCCCTTTTGACCAGTGGGAAGTGATACTTCTTTGTAGTGCAGATTTGCATTGCCCGCTTGCTTGTTTGGCCAAAAAGGGCGTATGCGTTTTCTGCTGAATATATTCAGGAGAAAACATTTACGCCCCTTTTGTAAAAGTGCATCATTGTCGAAGTTGTGCCCCTCTTTCTGTGCTTTAAAGGCGATTCCATTGTACCTCTTGAAATCTGTTTCCTGCTATTCTGCCTCGCTTTCAAGTCCGCCTCTTTGCCTTCCTTCAACAGATTTTTGGACGATAGTTGTCCTTTATTACTCTGCCTGTTTGTGAATTGCTGGTCCCCAGATCTCCATTATTTAACTCGTTTTTTGTGAGCTGAACGCAAGTCCAATATTTTGGTTCAGGACCTATACTGGTACCCGGTGGGTGGCTGAGACTTTGGTTAATTCTTCTTCATCCCGGGAAACAAGAGTGACATGTGCCTGTCCAAATGCCTAACAGCTACTCTCTCATTGGTTCTCATTCTTCCGTTTCATCCTCTGCCAAATTGGCAACCTGTGTGAAACAGGAGGTTAAACGGGCTGTCTCTCCATGTTGGGAGATTGATAGTAAAGCAGTTGGAAAGTCAAACCGGAGGACCAGGAGAGGGACTATTTGAGTTTTAGTGACCTTTCATATTCTCAGTGTGTCGATTTTCTAGGTTTCCCGTACATGTTATAGATGTAGTAATATTCTCTACACCGTGGAGAGATGGGACCCATGCAATGGGTGCCATGCATTATTGCTTTAAAGGGTCTGCATTTGCTCACCCAATCTCACCAATCCTCTCAGTCCCATGTGTCCAGCCTTATGCCACATCCAGCTGTCGTTGCAGACAGGGTCATTCCAGGTTTCATCAGAGACCCTGAAGGAATTGAAAAGAATTTCCCTGTTTTTTTGTTTTGTTTTTGAAATTCCATTTTATAGTGGGTTTGAGCTGATTCTCACTGCCATGTTTATGCCAGTCTAGACACACTTGATTCCATTACGGGGACATATGAATACATAGCATTTAAGATACTTACTACTAAGATATATCCCTCTGCATGGAATATGTGGAGTTGAGTCCCTTTCACTGAGGAAGGTGTAGTTCTTGTCTATTCCGTATTTGGTTTTTGGAACGGTACCTGAACTAATATCAAAATCTGGTTTAATTCATCACCCCACCTTTCCTTCCCTCTTAAGCAGGCATAAGAATTTTTTCTAAATGTCAAACTCTCTTCTCTTTCCTAACTCAGTTCATGTGTAGCCATGTTTACAGGACCTTCATTAGTGATATCTTATGATAATTTCTTTTTCTGTGTGACTTATTTCACTTAGAATCATCGTACCTGAATCCACTCATTTTGCTGCTGCTGGTCTTATGACATTGATTTCATGGCTGAGGGATATTCCATCGTACGTAAGTACCACAATGTTTTGAACCATTTTTATGTTTCCAGGGATATTTATGGTGTAGACAATTTGAGGTTCTTGTAAGCAGTGCAGCCCTAAATTTTGGGCTGGCTCTTTCTTATTGATTTTCAGTTTGCCCAAGGTATAATCCCTAGACTGGAAGTGCTCTTGGCTCTGTAGCTCTGTTGTTTACTTGTTTTGGGGAACAAAATGCAATCCTCCAGAAAGGCAGTTGAAAACTTACATCCCGCCCATCAGCATAACAAGGCTCACTGTTCTCCAAGGCCTGTCTTGCCTTTCTGGGTTTACCCATTTTGTGGTTTTCCCTTTTGACCGGTGGGAAGTGATACTTCTTTGTAGTGCAGATTTGCATTGCCCGCTTGCTTGCTTGGCCAAAAAGGGCGTATGCGTTTTCTCCTGCATATATTCAGGAGAAAATGCATACGCCCTTTTTGGCCAAGTACATCATTGTCGAAGTTGTGCCACTCTTCCTGTGCTTTACAGACGATTCCAACGTACCTCTTGAAATTTGTTTCCTGCTATTCAGCCTGAATTTCAAGTCTGCTTCGTTGCCTTCCCTCAACAGATTTCTGGACGATAGTTGGCCTTTATTAGTCTGCCAGTTTGTGAATTGTTCTGCCCCTGAACTCCATTTTTCAACTCGTTTTTTGTGAGCTGAATGCAAGTCCAAATTTTGGTTCAGGACCTCTACTGTTTCCCGGTGAGTGGCGGAGACTTTGTTTAATTCTTCTTCCTGCCGGGCATTTAGAGTGACATGTGCCCGTCCAAAGGCCTAACAGCTACTCTCTCATTGGTTTTCCCTACTCCCTTTCATCCTCTGCCAAATTGGCAACATGTGCGAACCAGGAGGTTAAAGGGGCTGTTTCTCCAAGTAGGGAGATTGATAGTAAAGCAGTTGGAAAGTCAAGCCAGAGCACCAGGAGAGTGACTATTCGTTGAGTTTTAGAAACCTTTCGTACTCACAGTGTGTCCATTCTCTAGGTTTCCCATCCATGTTATAGCTGTAGTAATATTCCCTTCAACCTGGAGAGTTGGGACCCATGGAATGGGTGCCATGCATTATTGCTTTAAAGGGTATGCATTTGCTCACCCAGTCTCACCTATCCTCTCAGTCCCAAGTGTCCAGCCATTTGCCACATCCAGCTGTTATTGTAGACAGGGTCATTCCACATTTCATCAGAAACCCTGAAGGAATTGTACAGAATTTCCCTGTTTTTTTGTTTTGTTTTTGAAATTCCTTTTTATAGTGGGTTTGAGCTAAATCTCGCTGCCATGTTTATGCCAGTCTAGACACACTTGATTCCCTTACAGAGACATATCAGTACATAGGTTTTAAGATTCTTACTAGTCAGATATATTCCTCTGCGGGAAATATGGGGTTTTGAGTCCCTTTCACTGAGGAAGGTATAGGTTGGTCTTGTCTATTCCATAGTTGGTTTTTGGAACGGTACCTGTGCTTATATCAAACTAAGGTTTTATGCATCACCCCACCTCTCCTTCCCCCTTAAGCAGGCATAAGAGTGTTTTCTAAATGTGAGACACTGTTCTATTTCCTAACTCAGTTCATGTGTAGCCATGTTTACAGGATCTTCATAAGTGATATCTTATGATAAGCTTCTGTTTCTATGTGACTTATTTCACTTAGAATCATCGTACCTGAATCCACTCATTTTGCTGCTACTGGTCTTACGACATGGATTTCATGGCTGAGGGATATTCCATTGTACGTAAGTACCATAATTTTTTGAACCAATTTTATATTTCCTGGGATATATAAGGTGTACCCAAATTGAGGTTCTTGTAAGCAGTGCAGCCCTAAATTTCGGGGTGGCTCTGTCTTATTGATTTTCAGTTTTCCCAAGGTATATTCCCTAGTCTGGACGTGCCCTTGGCTCTGTAGCTCTGTTGTTTACTTGTTTTAGGGAACACAATGCACTCCTCCAGAGAGGCAGTTGGCAATTTACATCCCGCCCATCAGCATAACAAGGCTCCCTGTTCTCCAGGGCATGTCTTGCCTTTCTGGGTTTTACCCATTTTGTGGATGTCCCTTTTGACCAGTGGGAAGTGACACTTCTTTTTAGTGCAGATTTGCATTGTCCGCTTGCTTGTTTGGCCAAAAAGGGCGTATGCGTTTTCTGCTGAATATATTCAGGAGAAAACGCATACGCCCTTTTTGGCCAAGTGCATCATTGTCGAAGTTGTGCCCCTCTTTCTGTGCTTTAAAGGCGTTTCCAACCTACCTCTTGAAATCTGTTTCCTGCTATTCTGCCTCACTTTCAAGTCCGACTCGTTGCCTTCCCTCAACAGATTTTTGGACGATAGTTGTCCTTTATTTCTCTGCCTGTTTGTGAATTGTTGTGCCCCAGAGCTCCATTATTTAACTCGTTTTTTGTGAGCTGAATGCAAGTCCAATATTTTGGTTCAGGACCTATACTGGTACCCGGTGGGTGGCTGAGACTTTGATTAATTCTTCTTCCTGCCGGGGAAACAAGAGTGACATGTGCCCGTCCAAATGCCTAACAGCTATTCTCTCATTGGTCCTCCCTCTTCCGTTTCATCCTCTGCCAAATTGGCAACCTGTGTGAAACAGGAGGTTAAAGGGGCTGTCTCTCCAAGTTGGGAGATTGATAGTAAAGCAGTTGGAAAGTCAAACCGGAGCACCAGGAGAGGGACTATTTGTTGAGATTTAGAGACCTTTCGTATTCACAGTGTGTCCATTCTCTAGGTCTCCTGTACATGTTATAGCTGTAGTAATATTCCCGTCACCCTGGAGAGTTGGGACCCATGGAATGGGTGCCATGCATTATTGCTTTAAAGGGTCTGCATTTGCTCACCCAATCTCACCAATCCTCTCAGTCCCATGTGTCCAGCCTTATGCCACATCCAGCTGTCATTGTAGATAGGGTCATTCCAGGTTTCATCAGAGACCCTGAAGGAATTGTAAAGAATTTCCCTGTTTTTTTGTTTCGTTTTTGAAATTCTTTTTATAGTGGGTTTGAGCTGATTCTCACTGCCATGTTTATGCCTGCCTAGAAACATTTGATTCCATTACGGGTACATATCAATACATAGGTTTTAAGATTCTTACTAGTAAGATATATCCCTCTGCATGGAATATGGGGGGTTGATTTCCTTTCACTGAGGAAGGTGTAGTTCTTGTCTATTCCCTAATTGGTTTTTGGAATGGTACCAGAACTAATATCAAAATCTGGTTTAATTCATCACCCCACCTCTCCTTCCACCTTAAGCAGGCATAAGAATGTTTTCTAAATGTCAAACTCTCTTCCCTTTCCTAACTCAGTTCATGTGTAGCCATGTTTACAGGACCTTCATAAGTGATATCTTATGATAAGTTTCTTTTTCTATGTGACTTATTTCACTTAGAATCATCGTACCTGAATCCACTCATTTTGCTGCTACTGGTCTTACAACATGGATTTCATGTCTGACGGATATTCCATCGTATGTAAGTACCACAATGTTTTGAACCATTTTTATATTTCCTGGGATATTTAAGGTGTACCCAAGTTGAGGTTCTTGAAAGCAGTGCAGCCCTAAATTATGGGGTGGCTCTGTCTTATTGATTTTCAGTATTCCCAAGGTATATTCCCTAGACTGGAAGTGTCCTTGGCTCTGTAGCTATGTTGTTTACTTGTTTTAGGGAACACAATGCACTCCTCCAGAGAGGCAGTTGGCAATTTACATCCCGCCCATCAGCATAACAAGGCTCCCTGTTCTCCAAGGCCTGTCTTGCCTTTCTGGTTTTTACACATTTTGTGGATGTCCCTTTTGACCGGTGGGAAGTGATACTTCTTTGTAGTGCAGATTTGCATTGCCCGCTTGCTTGCTTCGCCAAAAAGTTTGTATGCGTTTTCTCCTGCATATGTTCAGGAGAAAATGCATACGCCCTTTTTGGCCAAGTGAATCATTGTCGAAGTTGTGCCCCTCTTCCTGTGCTTTACAGACCATTCCATCGTACCTCTTGAAATCTGCTTCCTGCTATTCGGCCTGACTTTCAAGTCCGCTTCGTTGCCTTATCTCAACAGATTTCTGGACGATAGTTGGCCTTTATTACTCTGCCATTTTGTGAATTGCTCTGCCTCTGAGCTCCATTTTTCAACTCGTTTTTTGTGAGCTGAATGCAATACAAAGTTTTTGTTCAGGACCTATAGTGTTTGCAGGTGAGTGGCTGAGACTTTGGCTAATTCTTCTTCCTGCCAGGCAATTAGAGTGACATGTGCCCGTCCAAATGCCTAACAGCTACGCTCTCATTGATTCACCCTCTTCCCTTTCATCCTCTGCCAATTTGGCAAACAGTGAGAACCAGGAGGTTAAAGGGGCTGTCTCTCCAAGTTGGGAGAGTGATATTAAAGCAGTTGGAAAGTCAAACCAGAGCACCAGGAGATGGACTATTCGTTGAGTTTTAGAAACCATTCGTTTTCACAGTGTGTCCATTTGCTAAGTTTCCCATACATGTTACAGCTGTAGTAATATTCCCTTCAACCTGGAGAGTTGGGACCCATGGATTGGGTGCCATGCATTATTGCTTTAAAGGGTCTGCATTTGCTCACCCAATCTCACCAATCCTCTCAGTCCCAAGTGTCCAGCCTTATGCCACATCCAGCTGTCATTGTAGACAGTGTCATTCCACGTTTCATCATAGACCCTGAAGGAATTGTAAAAAAAATCCCTGTTTTTTTGTTTTGTTTTTGAAATTCCTTTTTATAGTGGGTTTGAGCTGATTCTCGCTGCCATGTTTATGCCAGTCTAGACACACTTGATTCCCTTACAGAGACATATCAATACATAGGTTTTAAGATTCTTACTAGTCAGATATATTCCTCTGCGGGAAATATGGGGTTTTGAGTCCCTTTCACTGAGGAAGGTATAGGTAGGTCTTGTCTCTTCCATAGTTGGTTTTTGGAACGGTACCTGTGCTTATATCAAACTCTGGTTTTATGCATCCCCCCACCTCTCCTTCCCCCTTAAGGAAGCATGAGAGTGTTTTCTAAATGTGAGACTCTGTTCTCTTTCCTAACTCAGTTCATGTGTAGACATGTTTACAGGATCTTCATAAGTGATATCTTATGATAACCTTCTTTTTCTTTGTGACATTACACTTAGAGTCATCGTACCTGAATCCACTAATTTTGCTGCTAATGGTCTTACGACATGGATTTCATGGCTGAGGGATATTCCATCGTACGTAAGTACCACAATTTTTTGAACCATTTTTATGTTTCCAGGGATATTTAAGGTGAAACCATGTTGAGGTTCTTGTAAGCAGTGCAGCCCTAAATTTTGGGGTGGCTCTGTCTTATTGATTTTCAGTTTTCCCAAGGTATATTCCCTAGACTTGAAGTGTCCTTGGCTCTGTACCTCTGTTGTTTACTTGTTTTAGGGAACACAACGCACTCCTCCAGAGAGGCAGTTGGCAATTTACATGCCGCCCATCAGCATAACAACGCTCCCTGTTCTCCAGGGCCTGTCTTGCCTTTCTGATTTTTACCCATTTTGTGGATGTCCCTTTTGACCGGTGGGAAGTGATACTTCTTTGTAGTGCAGATTTGCATTGCTCGCTTGCTTGTTTGGCCAAAACGGCCGTATGCGTTTTCTGCTGAATATATTCAGGAGAAAATGCATACGCCCTTTTTGGCCAAGTGCATCATTGTCAAAGTTGTGCCGCTCTTCCTGTGCTTTACAGACGATTCCAACGTACCTCTTGAAATCTGTTTCCTGCTATTCGGCCTGACATTCAAGTCTGCTTCGTCACCTTCCCTCAACAGATTTCTGGACGATAGTTGGCCTTTATTACTCTGCCAGTTTGTGAATTGCTCTCCCCCTGAGCTCCATTTTTCAACTCGTTTTTAGTGAGATGAACGCATGTCCAAAATTTTGGTTCAGGACCTATATTGGTTCCCGGTGGGTGGCTGCGGCTTTGATTAATTATTTTTCCTGCTGGGAAATTAGAGTGACATATGCCCGTCCACATGCCTAACAGCTTCTCCCTCATTGGTTCTCCCTCTTCCCTTTCATCCTCTGCCAAATTGGCAAACTGTGAGAACAAGGAGATTAAAGGCGCTGTCTCTCCAAGTTGGGAGATTGATAGTAAAGCAGTTGGAAAGTCAAACTGGAGCACCAGGAGAGGGACTATTCGTTGAGTTTTAGAAACCTTTCGTATTCACAGTGTGTCCATTCTCTAGGTTTCCCGTATATGTTATAGCTGTAGTAATATTCCCTTCAACCTGGAGAGTTGGGACCCATGGAATGGGTGCCATGTATTATTGCTTTAAAGGGTCTGCATTTGCTCACCCAATCTCACTAATCCTCTCAGTGCCAATTGTCCAGCCTTATGCCACATCCAGCTGTCATTGTAGACAGTGTTATTCCACGTTTCATCAGAGACCCTGAAGGAATTGTAAAGAATGTCCCTGTTTTTTTGTTTTGTTTTTGAAATTCCTTTTTATAGTGAGTTTGAGCTGATTCTCACTTCCATGTTTATGCCAGTCTAGACACACTTGATTTCCTTATGGAGACATATCAATACATAAGTTTGAAGATTCTTACTAGTCAGATATATTCCTCTGAGGGAAGTATGGAGTGTTCATTCCTTTTCAGTGAGGAAGGTGTAGATCTTTTCTATTCTGTATTTGGTTTCTGGAATGGAGCCTTTACTAATATCAATCTCTGGTTTTATGCAACACCCCACCTCTCCTTACCCCTTAAGCAGGTGTAAGAGTGTTTTCTAAATGTGAGACTCTCTTCTCTTTACTAACTCAGTTCATGTGTAGCCATGTATACATGACCTTTATAAGTGATATCTTATGATAAGTTTATTTTACTCTGTGACTAATTTCACTTAGAATCCTCGTAACTGAATCCACTAAATTTGCTGCTACAGGCCTGATGACATTGATTTCATGGCAGAGAAATATTCCATCGTATGTAATTACCACAATCTCTTGAAAAATTTTTGTCTTTCCTGGGATATTTAAGGTGTAGCCTAGTTGAGGTTCTTGTAAGCAGTGCAGCCCTAAATTTTGGGGTGGCTCTGTCTTACTGATTTTCAGTTTTCCCAAGGTATATACCCTAGACTGGAAGTGCCCTTGTCTCTGTAGCTCTGTTGTTTACTTTTTCTAGGGAACAAAATGCACTCATCCAGAGAGGCAGTTGTCAATTTACATCCCGCCCATCAGCATAACAAGGCTCCCTGTTCTCCAGGCCCTGTCTTGCCTTTCTGCTTTTTACCCATTTTGTGGATATCCCTTTTGACCTGTGGGAAGTGATACTTCTTTGTAGTGCAGATTTGCATTGCCCGCTTGCTTGCTTGGCCAAAAAGTGCGTATACGTTTTCTCCTGAATATACTCAGGAGAAAACGCATACGCCCTTTTTGGCCAAGTGCATCATTGTCGAAGTTGTGCCCCTCTTCCTGTGCTTTAAAAGCGATTCCAACCTATCTGTTGAAATCTGTTTCCTTCTATTCTGCCTCGCTTTCAATTCCGCCTCGTTGCCTTCCCTCAACAGATTTTTGGACGATAGTTGTCCTTTATTACTCTACCAGTTTTTGAATTGCTGTGCCCCTGAGCTCCATAATTTAACTCGTTTATTGTGAGCTGAATGCAAGTCCAATATTTTGGTACAGGACCTATACTGGTTCGCGGTGGGTGGCTTAGACTTTGGGTAATTCTTCTTCCTTCTGGGAAATAAGAGTGACATGTGCCCGTCCAAATGCCTAACAGCTACTCTCTCATTGGTTCTCCCTCTTCCCTTTCATCCTCTGCCAAATTGGCAACCTGTGCGAAACAGGAGGTTAAAGGTGCAGTCTCTCCAAGCTGGGAGTTTGATAGTAAAGCAGTTGGAAAGTCAAACCTGAGCACCAGGAGAGGGACTATTCATTGAGTTTTAGAGACCTTTCGTATTCACAGTGTGTCCAGTCTCTAGGTTTCCCATACATTTTATAGCTGTAGTAATATACTCTTCAACCTGGAGAGTTGGGACCCATGGAATGGTTGCCATGCATTATTGCTTCATAGGGTCTGCATTTGCTCACCCAATCTCACCAATCCTCTCAGTCCCATGTGTCCAGCCTTATGCCACATCCAGCTGTCATTGTAGATAGGGTCATTCCAGGTTTCATCAGAGAACCTGAAGGAATTGTAAAGAATTTCCCTGTTTTTTTGTTTTGTTTTTGAAATTCCCTTTTATAGTGGGTTTGAGATAATTCTCGCTGCCATGTTTATGCCAGTCTAGACACGCTTGATTCCCTTACGGAGACATATCAATACATAGGTTTTAAGATTCTAACTAATCCAATATATTCCTCTGTGGGAAATATGGGGTTTTCAGTCCCTTTCACTGAGGAAGGTGTAAGTCTTGTCTATTCCATTGTTGGTTTTTGAATGGTACCTGTGCTTATATCAAACTCTGGTTTTATGCATCAACCCACCTCTCCTTCCCCCTTAAGCAGGCATAAGAGTGTTTTCTAAATGTGAGACTCTGTTCGCTTTCCTAACTCTGTTCAGGTGTAGCCATGTTTAGAGGACCTTCATAAGTGATATCTTATGATAAGTTTCTTTATCTGTGTGACTTATTTCAGTTAGAATCATTGTACCTGAATCCACTCATTTTGCTGCTACTGGTCTTATGACATTGATTTCATGGCAGAGGGATATTCCATCGTACGTAAGTACCAAAATATTTTAAACCATATTTATATTTCCTGGGATATTTAAGCTGTACGCAATTTGAAGTTCTTGTAAGCAGTGCAGCCCTAAATTTTGGGTTGGCTCTGTCTTATTGATTTTCAGCTTTCCCAAGGTATATTCCCCAGACTGGAAGGGCCCTTGACTCTGTAGCTCTGTTGTTTACTTGTTTTAGGGAACACAATGCACTCCTCCAGAGAGGCAGTTGGCAATTTACATCCCGCCCATCAGCATAACAAGGCTCCCTGTTCTCCAGGGCCTGTCTTGCCTTTCTGGTTTTTACCCATTTTTTGGATGTACCTTTTGACAATTGGGAATTGATACTTTGTAGTGCAGATTTGCATTGCCAGCATGCTTGCTTGGCCAAAAAGGGCATATGCGTTTTCTCCTGAATATATTCAGGAGAAAACGCATATGCCCTTTTTGGCCAAGTGCATCATTGTCGATGTTGTGCCCCTCTTCCTTTGCCTTAAAAGCCATTCCAACGTACCTCTTGAAGTCTGTTTCCTGCTATTCTGCCTCGCTTTCAAGTCCACTTCGTTGCCTTCCCTCAACAGATTTTTGGACGATAGTTGTCCTTTATTACTCTGCCTGTTTGTGAATTGTTGTTCACTGAGCTATATTATTTAACTCGTTTTTTTGTGAGCTGAACGCAAGTCCAATATTTTGGTTCAGGACCTATACTGGTTCCCGGTGGGTGGCTGAGGCTTTGGTTATTTCTTCTTCTTCCCGAGATGTAAGATGACATGTGCCCGTACAAATGTCTAACAGCTACTCTCTCACTGGTTCTCCCTTTTCCCTTTCATCCTCTGCCAAATTGGCAACCTGTGCGAACCAGGAGGTTAAAGGTGCTGTCTCTGCAAGTTGGGAGATTGATAGTAAAGCAGTTGGAAAGTCAAATGGGATCACCAGGAGTGGGACTATTCGTTGAGTTTTAGAAACCTTTCGTATTCACTGTGTCCATTCTCTAGGGTTCCCGTACATATTATAGCTGTAGTAATATGACCTTAAACCTGGCCTGTTGGGACCCATGGAATGGGTGCCACACATTATTGCTTTAAAGGGTCTACATTTGCTCACCCAATCTCACCAATCCTCTCAGTCCCAAGTGTCCAGCCTTATGCCACATCCAGCTGTCGTTGTAGATATGGTCATTCCAGGTTTCATCAGCCACCCTGAAGGTATTGTGTAAGAATTGTTCTGCTTTTATGTTTTGTTTTGAAATTCATTTTTATATTGGGTTTGAGCTGATTCTCCCTGCCATGTTTATGTCATTCTAGGCACACTTAGTTACCTTACGGAGACATATCAATACATAGGTTTTAAAATTCTTACTAGTCAGATATATTTCTCTGTGGGGAATTGGGATGTTGAATTCCGTTCACTGAGGAAGGAGTAGGGCTTGTCTCTTTTGTTTTTGGATTATGGAACGGTACCTGTGCTAGTATCAGTCTTTTGTTTTGTGCATCTCCCCACCTGTCTTTCCCCTTAAGCAAGCGTTAGAGTGTTTTCTAAATCTGAGACTCTGTTCTCTTCCCTAAATCAGTTCATATGTAGCCATGTTTACATTCCCTTCATAAGTGATATCTTATGTCAGAATGCACCATGGCCCTTGTCATAATAATGCTTCATGACCCCTGTCATCACAATGATCCATGCCCTGGTTATCAAAATGCTCCATATCCCTTGTCATCAAAATTCTCCACGTACTTGTCATCACAGTGCTACATGACACTTCTCATCAAAATGTTACATGCTCTTGTCATCACAATTCTCCATTCTCTTGACATTGCAATGATCCATGCCCTTGTCATCACAATGCTCCATGCCTTTGTCATCACATTGCTCCATGACCCCTGTCATCAAATTGCTCCCTGACACCTGTCATCACAATGCTTCATGCCCATTGTCATTACAGTGCTCCATGATGCTCGACATCACAATTACCCAAGGTCTTCTCATCACAATGCTCCACGGTTTTGCCATCACCATGCTCCATGCCTTGTCATCTCAAAGCTCAATGTCCCTTGTCCTCAGAATTCTCCACGTCCTTGTCATTACAATGCTCCATGGCACTTCACATCACAATGTTATATGCTCTTGTCATCACAATACTCCATGCACTTGTCATCGCAATGCTCCATGACCCCTGTCATAGGAAGCTCCATGCGCTTTTCATCAAAATGTTTCACGACCAGGACATTAAAATTCTCAATGGCCCTTGATATCACAATGCTCCATGCCCTTGTCATCACAATGCTCCTTTACTTTGTCACAACAATCCTCCATAACAATTGGCATCACAATGCTCCATGATATTGTCATCAAACTGGAACATGACATATTTCATCACAATGCTCCCTGACACCTTTCTTCACAATAATCCATGACCTTGTCATCACAGTGCTCCATGACCTTGTCATCACAATGTGCCATGCCCATTCTTATCACAATAATCCAAGAAACTTGTCAGACCAATGCTCCATGCCACTTTTCATCACAATGCTCCATGAACGCTGTCATCAAAATGCACCATGCCCATCATCATAATGCTTCATGCTATTGTCATCACAATGGAATCAAAAAGCTCCATGACATCTGTCATCACAATGCAGCAAACCCTTGTGATCACAATGTCCCATAACACTTGTCATCACAATGCCCCATGACGCTGGTCACCACAGTTATCCATGGGCTTCTCATCACAATGCACCATGACTTTTGTCAACACAATGCTCAATACCCTTGTCAACACAATGCTCTCTGATTCTTGACCTCAGTATGCACCGTGCACTCTTTCATGACAAGGCTCCATGCCTTTTTCATCACAATGATCCATGCCCTTCTCATCAAAATGTTCCAAAACACCTGTGATCACAATGCTCCTTGCACTTGTCATCACAAAGCTCCATGACGAATGTCATCAGAATGCTCCATGGCCTTCTCATCATAATGTTCCATGCCCTTGTCATCACAATGCTCCAAGACCCCTGTAATCAAAATGATCCCTGCGCTTTTTCATCAGAATGCTCCATGAGACTTGTCATCACAAGGTTCCATGGTCTTCACATCACAGTGCTCCAGGACCTTGTCATCACAGTGCTCCATTCCCTTGTCATCACAATGCAACATGACCACTGTCATCACAATAATCCATGAAAATTTTCAGCCCAATGCTCCACGAAATTCTCATCACAATGCTCCATAGCCCATATCACCACAATGCTCCATGACCACTGTCATCAAAACACTCCATGACACCTGACAACACAATGATCCGGGACACTTTTCATCACAGTGCTCCATTCCCTAGTCATCACAATGCTCCATGACCCCTGTCATCACAATGCTCCATGCCTTTGTCAGCAAAATGTTACATGACCTTGTCATTACAATACTCTATGCGCTTGTCATCAAAATACTCCATTTCCATTGTCATCACAATCTTCCATGAACCTTGGGATCACATTGCTTCATGCCAATTTCTACACAATGCTCCATTCTCCTAGAAATCAAAATGATCCATGACCTCTGTCATCACAATGCTCCAAAAGCTTGTGATCACAATGTTCCATAACACTTGTCATCACAATGCTCCATGACCCCTGTCATCACAACACTCCATGAACATTTTCAGCCCAGTACTCCATGACCCTTGTCATCACAATGATCCATGCCCTTGCCATCTAAATGCTCCATGACCTTTGTCATCACAAAGATCCATGACTTTTGGCATCACAATGCTCCATGTCATTGTCATCACCATGCTCCATGAACAATCTCATCACATTGATCCATGCCCTTGTCTTCACAAAGCTCCATGACACATGTCATCAGAATGCTCCATGGCCTTCTAATCACAATGTTCCATGCCCTTGCCATCACAATGCTCCATTACCCAAGTCATAACAATGCTCCATGACCCCTGCCATCACGATGTTCCATGGTCTTGTCATCACAAAGCTCCATGACCCTTCTAATCACAATGCTTCAAGAACCCTGTAATCACAATGCTCTATGCCCTTTTTCATCTCAATGATCCATGAACCCTGTCATCACAATGCACCATGCCCATCATCATAATGCTTCATGCTATTGTCATCACAATGAAATCAAAATGCTCCATGACCTCTGTCATAACAGTGCTCCAAACCCTTGTGATCACAATATTCCCTATCACTTGTCATCACAATGCCACATGACACTCATCATCACAATTATCAATGGTCTTCTCATCACAATGCTCAATACACTTGTCATCAAAATGCTCCCTGACACTTGTTGTCTGTATGCTCCTTGAACCCTGTCATGACAAGGCTCCATGCCTTTTTCATCACAATGATCCATGCCCTTTTCATCACAATGCTCCAAGACCCATGTAATCACAATGCTCCATGTCCTTGTCATCACAAAGCTCAATGACGCATGCCATCAGAATGCTCCTTGGTCTTCTCCTCACAATGCTCCATGCCCTTGTCATCACAATGTGCCAAGACCCCTCTAATAACAATGCTCCATGCCCCTTTTCATCAGTATGCTCCATGAGACTTTTCATCACAAGGCTCCATGGTTTTGCCATCACAATGCTCCAGAACATTGTCATCACAATGCTTCTCGACATTTTCATGAAAATTTTCTATGGCCCTTGTCATCATAATGCTCCAAGCCCTAATGATCAAAATGCTCCATTATATTTGTCATCACAATTCTCCATTACATTTTGCATCACAATGCTCCATGCCATTGTAATCGCAGTGGACCATGACATATATCATCACAATGCTCTTGACACCTGTCTTCACAATACTCCATGACGTTCTCATCAGAATGCTCCAGGCCCTGGTCATCAAAATGCACCATGCCCACTGTCATCACAATAATCTATGAAACTTGTCAGACTAATGCTCCATGCCCCTGTCATCATAAAGCTCCATGCCCTTATCATTACAAAGCTACATGACCCCTGTCTTCACAATGCTCCGTGACTCCAGTCATCACAATGTTTCATAACGTTTGTCATCACAGTGGTCCATGCCCGCATCATCACAAGGCTCTGTGACCATTGTAACCACAATGCTCCATGAACTTTTCATCACATTGCTCTTTGACCCTCGTCATCACAATGCTCTATGATTGTCAGCACAATGCTCCATGACACATGTCATCACAATGCACCATGAGCTTGTCATCACAGTGCTCCACAATCTTGTCATCACAATGCTCCTTAAAATTTGTCATCACAATGCTCCATGCACTTCTCATCAAAATGCTCTCTCACCACAGATATCACAATGCTACATCACTATTTGTCACAATACTCCTTCACCCCTGTCATCACAATGTTCCATGACTCCTGTCATCACGATGCTACATGCACTTATCACAATGTTCGATGACCCCTGACATCACAGTGTTCCATAACACCTGTCATCAAAATGTTCCATGACACTTTTCATCAAATTGCTCCAAGACCCTGTCATCAGAATGCTCCCTGCCCTTCTCATCGCAATGCACAACGCCCTTGCCATCTAAATGCTCCGTGATCTTTGTCATCACAAAGATCCATGACCCCTGTCTTCACAATACTCCGTGACTCCTGTCATCACAATGTTTCATAACGTTTCTCATCACAGTTGTCCATGCCCGTGTCATCACAAGGCTCTGTGACCTTTTTAAACACAATGCTCCCTGAAATTTTCATCACAATTCTCTGTGACCCTTGTCATCATAATGCTCCATGTCTTTTTCACAACAATGCTCCATGACCATTGTCATCACAACGTGCCACACGATTTCCATCACAACGCTCCACAACCTTGTCATTGAAATGCTCCATAAACCTTGTAATCACAATGCTCCATGCACTTCTCATCAAACTAATCTCTCACACGAGATATCACAATGTTCCATCACTAGTCATCACAATACTCTCTCACCCCTATAATCACAATGTTCCATAAACCTGTCATCACAATGCTACATCCACTTATCATCACAATGTTCCATGACCCTGACATCACAATGTTCCATAACCCCTGTCATCAAAATGCTCCATGACGCTTTTCATCCCAAAGCTCCAAGACCCCTGACATCACAATGTTCTATAACCCCTGCCATCAAAATGTTCCATTACACTTTTCATCAAATTACTGCATGACCCGGTCATCAAAATGCTCCCTGCCCTTCTCATCACAATGCACCATGCCCTTGTCATCAAAATGCTCCATGACTTGTCATCATAAAGCTCCATGACCCTTGGCATCACAATGCTCCATGTCATTGTCATCACAATGCTCCATAAACACTCTTATCACATTGCTCCATGCCCTTTTCATCACAAAGATCCCTGATACTTGTCATCACAATGCTCGATGCCCTTCTCATCATAATGCTCCATGCTCTTGTCATTTCCATTCTGAATGACCCATGTATCACAGTGCTCCGTGCCCTTGTCATCACAATGCTCCATGCCCACTCTCATCACAATAATCCATGAAATATTTCTGACCAAAGTTCCATGCCCTTCTCATCAAAATGCTCCATTACCCCTGTCATAACAATGCACCATGACCCTTGCCATCAAAATATTCCTCAGCCTAGTCATCACAAGGTTCCATGACACTTGTCATCACAATGCTTAAGACCCCTGAAATCACAATGCTCCATGACCTTGTCATCAGAAAGCTCCATGACGCATGTCATCAGAATGTTTCATGGCCTTTTCATCACAATGCTCCATGCCCTTGTCATCACAATGCTCCATGACCCTTGTAATCACAATGCTCCATGCCCCTTTTCATCTCAATGCTCCATGAACCCTGTCATCACAATGCACCATGCCCATCATCATAATGCTTCAGGCTATTGTCATCACAATGAAATCAATATTCTCCATGACCTCTGTCATAATAATGCTCCAAACCCTTGTGATCACAATGTTCCATAACACTTATCATCACAACACCCCATGACGCTCATCACCACAATTATCCATGGTTTTCTCATCACAATGCTCCATGATCTTTGTCATCACAATGCTCAATACACTTGTCGTCACAATGCTCCCTGACACTTGTCGTCAGTATGCTCCTTGAACCCTGTCATGACAAGGCTCCATGCCTTTTTCATAACAATGATCCATGCCCTTTTCATCACAATGCTCCAAGATCCCTGTAATCACAATGCTCCATGCACATCTCATCAAAATGCTCTCTCACCAGATATATCACAATGTCCCTTCACTAGTCATCACAATACTCCCTCACCCCTGTAATCACAATGTTCCATGACACTGTCATCACAATGCTACATCCCCTTATCATCACAATGTTCCATGACCCCTGACATCACAATGTTCCATAACCCCTGTCATCAAAATGCTCCATGACCCTTTTCTTCCCAAAGTTCCAAGACCCCTGACATCACAATGTTTTATAACCCCTGCATCAAAATATTCCTTTACACTTTTCATCAAATTGCTGCATGAACCGGCCATCAAAATGCTCCCTGACTTTCTCATCACAATGCACCATGCCCTTGTCATCAAAATGCTCCATGACTTGTCATCACAAACTCCATGACCCTTGGCATCACAATGCTCCATGTCACTGTCATCACAATGCTCCATAAACGCTCTTATCACATTGCTCCATGCCCTTGTCATCACAAAGCTCCCTGACACTTGTCATCAGAATGCTCCTTCAACCCTGTCACGAAAAGGCTACATGCCTTTTTCATCACAATGCCCAATGCCATTTTGTTCTCAATGCTCCATGCCATTCTCATTAAAATACTCCACAAGCTTGTCATCAGAATGCTCCATGACCCTTGTCATCACAGTTCTACATGCACTTGTCAGCACAATGTTCCCTGACCCTTGTCATCACAATGCTCCAAGCCATTGTCATCACAATGCTCCATTACCTTTGTCATCAGAATCCTCCATGACACTTGGCATCACAGTGCTCCATGCCATTGTCATCACATTGGGCCATTACATAAGTCATCACAATGCTTCCTGACACCTGTCTTCACAATACTGCATGACCTGGTCATCACATTGTTCCATGCCCTTGTCATCACAATGCGCCATTCCAACTGTCATCACAATAATCCATGAAACTTATTAGACCAATGTTCCATGCCCTTGTCATCACAATGCTCCATGCCCTTGTCATCACAAAACTCCATGACGCATGTCATCAGAATGCTCCATGGCCTTCTCATCACATTGCTCCATGCCCTAGTCATCACAATGCTCCAAGAACCCTGTAATAACAATGCTCCATGCCCATTTTCATCACAATTCTCCATGAGATTTGTCATCACAATTCTCCATGGTCTTCTCATCACAATGATCCAGGACATTGTCATCACCATGCTCCAATCCCTTGTCATCATAATGCTCCATGACCACTTTCATCACAACACTCCATGACACCTGACAACACAATGATCCTTGACTCTTGTCATCACAATTCTCCATTCCCTAGTCATCACAATGCTGCATGACCCGTGTCATCACAACACTCCATGAACATTTTCAGCCCAGGGCTCCATGACCCTTGTCATCACAATATTCCATGCCCTTGTCATCCCAATGGTCCATGACCCCTATATTCACAAAGCTCCGTGACGCTTGTCATCACAGTGCTCCATGACACATGTCATCACAATGCTCCATGCCTTTGTCAGCAAAATGCTACATGACCTCTCCATTACAATGCTCTATGTGCTTGTCATCACAATACTCCATTTCCATTGTCATCACAATCCTCCATGAACTTTGGGATCACATTGCATCATGCGCTTGTCATTACAATGCTCCATGCTCGTTGAAATCAAAATGATCCATGACCTCTCTCATCTCAATGCTTCAAACCCTTGTGATCACAGTGTTCCATAACACTTGTCATCACAACGCTCCATGATGCCTGTCATCAAAATACTCCATGCCCTTTTCATCACAATGTTCCATGCCATTGTCATCAAAATACTCCACAAGCTTGTCATCAGAATGCTCCATGACCCTTGTCATCACAATACCCATGCACTTTTCAGCACAATGCTCCCTGTCCCTTGTCATCACAATGCTCCAAGCCATTGTCATCACAATGCTCCATTACCTTTGTCATCAGAATCCTCCAAGACACTTGGCCTCACAATGCTCCATGCCATTGTCATGACAATGGGCCATTACATATGTCATCACAATGCTCCCTGACACCTGTCTTCACAATACTGCATGACCTGGTCATCACAAGGCTCCATGCCCTTGTCATCACAATGCACCATTCCAAAAGTCATCACAATAATACATGAAACATATTAGACCAATGATCCATGCCCTTGCCATCACAATGCTCCATTACCCCAGTCATAACAATGCTCCATGACCCCTGCCATCACGATGTTCCATGGCCTTGTCATCACAAGGCTCCATGACCATTTTCATCACAATGCTCCAAGACCACAGTAATCAGAATGCTCCACAACCTTCTCATCACAATGCTCCATGGCCAATATCATCAAAATGCTCCATAACAACTGTCATCACAACACTCCATGACACCTGACAACCCAATGATCCGGGACTCTTGTCATCACAGTGCTCCATTCCCTAGTCATCACAATGCTCCACGACCCCTGTCATCACAACACTCCATGAACATTTTCAGCCCATTGCTCCATGACCCTTGTCATCACAATGATCCATGCCCTTGTCTTCCCAATGCTCCATGACCACTGTATTCACAATGATCCGTGACGGTTGTCATCACAGTGCTCCATGACACCTGTCATCACAATGCTCCATGCCTTTGTCAGCAAAATGCTACATGACCTTGTCATTACAATGCTCTATGCGCTTGTCATCACAATACTCCATTTCCATTTTCATCACAATCCTCCATGAAAGTTGGGATCACATTGCTTCATGCCCTTTTCATCACAATTCTCCATGTTCCTTGAAATCAAAATGATCCATGACCTCTGTCATCACAATGCTCCAAACCCTCGTGATCACAGTGTTCCATAACACTTGTCATTACAACACTCCATGATGCCTGTCATCACAATACTCCATGCACTTTTCATCACAATGCTACATGACTTTGGTCATCACAATGCTCGATACACTTGTCATCAAAATGCTCCCTGACACTTGTTGTCTGTATGCTCCTTGAACCCTGTCATGACAAGGCTCCATTCCTTTTTCATCACAATGATCCATGACCTTTTCATCACAATGCTTCAAGACCAATGTAATCGCAATGCTCCATGCCATTGTCATCACAAAGCTCAATGACGCATGTCATCAGAATGCTCCATGTCCTTCTCATCACAATGATCCATGCCCTAGTCATCACAATGCTCCAAGACCCCTGTAATCACAATGCTCCATGCCCCTTTTCATCAGAATGTTCCATGAGACTTGTCATCACAAGTCTTCATAGCCTTCTCATCACAATGCTCCAGGACCTTGTAATCCCCATGCTCCATTCCCTGGTCTTCAAAATGCTCCATGACCACTGTCATCACAACACTCCATGACACCTGACAACACAATGATCCGGGACTCTTGTCATCACAATGCTCCATTCCCTAGTCATCACAATGCTCCATGACCCGTGTCATCACAATACTTCATGAACATTTTCAGCCAAGTGCTCCATGACCCTTGTCATCCCAATGATCCATGCCCTTCTCATCCCAATGCTCCATGACCGGTGTATTCACAATGCTCCGTGACGCTTGTCATCACAGTGCTCCATGACACATGTCATCACAATGGTCCATGCCTTTGTCAGCAAAATGCTCCACGACCTTGTCATTATAATGCTTTATGCGCTTGTCATCTCAATACACCATCTCCATTGTCATCACAATCCTCCATGAACGTTGTAATCACATTGCTTCCTGCCCTTGTCATCACAATGCTCCATGCTCCTTGAAATCAAAATGATCCATGACCTCTGTCATCACAATGCTCCAAACACTTTTGATCACATTGTTCCATAACACTTGTCATCACAACGCTCCATGATGCCTGTCATCACAATACTTCATGCCCTTTTCATCCCAATGCTCCATGACCTTTGTCATCACAATGCTCAATACACTTGTCATCACAATGCTCCCTGACACTTGTCGTCAGAATGCTCCTTGAACCCTGTCATGACAATGATCCATGACTTTTTCATCACAATGCCCCATGCCGTTTTCATCACAGTGCTCCATGTCATTGTCATCAAAATACTCCACAAGCTTGTCATCAGAATGCTCTATGACAGTTTTCATCACAATTCTCCATGCACTTGTCAGCACAATGCTCCCTGACCATTTTCATCACAATGCTCCAAGCCATTGTCATCACAATGCTCCATTACCTTTGTCATCAGAATCCTCCATGACACTTGGCATCACAATGCTCCATGCCATTGTCATCACTATGGGCCATGACATATGTCATCACAATGCTCCCTAACACCTCTCTTCACAATAATGCATGACATGGTCATCACAATGCTCCATGCCCTTGTCATAAAAATGTGCCATTCCTACTGTCATTGCAATAATCCATGTAACTTATTAGACCAATGTTCCATGCCCTTGTCATCACAATGCTCCATGCCCTTGTTATCACAATGCTCCATGACCCCTGTCATCACAATGCTCCGTGACTCCAGTCATCACAATGCTTCATGACCTTTGTCATCACAATGGTCCATGCCCTCGTCATCAACAGTCTCTGTGACCTTTTTAACCACAATGGTCCATGAACTTTTCTTCACAATGCTCTTTGACACTTGTCATCATAATGCTCCATGTGCTTGTCAGCACAATGCTCCATGACACATGTCATTACAATGCACCATACGCTTGTCATCACAGTGCTCCACAATCTTTTCATCACAATGCTCCTAAAAATATGTCATCACAATGCTCCATGCACTTCTCATCAAAATGCTCTCTCACCACTGATATCACAATGCTACATCACTATTTGTCACAATACTCGCTCAACCCTTTCATCACAATGTTCCATGACTCCTGTCATCACAATGTTACATGCACTTATCATAACAATATTCGATGATCCCTGACATCACAATGTTCCATAACACCTGTCATCAAATTGTTCCATGACACTTTTCATCAAATTGCTCCATGACCCTGTCATCAGAATGCTCCCTGCACTTCTCATCACAATGCACAATGCCCTTGCCATCAAAATGCTCCATGACTTTTGTCATCACAAAGATCCATGACCCTTGGCATCACAATGCTCCATGTCATTGTCATCACAATGATCCATGAACGCTCTCATCACATTGCTCCAGGCCCTTGTCTTCACAAAGCTCCATGACACATGTCAACAGAATGCTCCATGGCCTTCTCATCACAATGCTCCATGCCCTTGCCATCACAATGCTCCATTACCCCTCTCATAACAATGCTCCATGAACCCTGCCATCACGATGTTCCATGGTCTTGTCATCACAAAGCTCCATAACCCTTCTCATCACAATGCTCCAAGAACCCTGTAATCACAATGCTCTATGCCCTTTTTCATCTCAATGATCCATGAACCCTGTCATCACAATGCACCATGCCCATCATCATAATGCTTCATGTTATTGTCATCACAATGAAATCAAAATGCTGCATGACCTCAGTCATAACAATGCTCCAAACCCTTGTGATCACAATATTCCGTAACACTTGTCATCACAAAGCTCAATGACGCATGCCATCAGAATGATCCTTGTTCTTCGCCTCACAATGCTTCATGCCCTAGTCATCACAATGTTCAAAGACCCCTGTAATCACAATGCTCCTTTCACTTGTCATCAAAAAACTCCATGACGCATGTCATCAGAATGTTCCATGGCCTTCTCATCACAATGCTCCATGCCCTAGTCATCACAATGCTACAAGACCCATGTAATCACAATGTTCCATTTCCGTTTTCATCAGAATGCTCCCTGAGACTTGTCATCACAAGTCTCCATGGTCTTCTCATCACAATGCTCCAGGACCTTGTCATTACCGTGCTCCCTTCCCTTGTCATCACAATGCTCTATGACCCATGTCATCACAATAATCTATGAATATTTTCAACCAAATGCTCCACGAACTACTCATCACAATGCTCCATGTCCAATATCATCACAATGCTCCATGACCACTGTCATCACAACACTCCATGACACCTGACAACACAATGATCCGGGACACTTTTCATCACAATGCTCCATTCCCTAGTCATCACAATGCTCCATGACCCCTGTCATCACAACACTCCATGAACATTTTCAGCCCATTGCTCCATGACACTTGTCATCACAATGATCCATGCCCTTGTCTTCCCAATGCTCCATGACCCCTGTATTCACAATGTTCCGTGACGGTTGTCATCACAATGCTCCATGACACCTGTCATCACAATGCTCCATGCCTTTGTCAGCAAAATGCTACATGACCTTGTCATTATAATGCTCTATGCGCTTGTCATCTCTATACTCCATTACCATTGTCCTCACAATCCTCCATGAACCTTGGGATCAGATTGCTTCATGCAGTTTTCATCACAATGCTCCATGCTCCTTGAAATAAAAATGATCCATGACCTCTCTCATCACAATGCTCCAAACCCTTGTGATCACAATGTTCCATAACACTTGTCATCACAACGCTCCATGATGCCTGTCATCACAATACTCCATGCTCTTTTCATCACAATGCTCCATGACCTTTGTCATCACAATGCTCAATACACTTGTCATCACAATGCTCCCTGACACTGGTCATCAGAATGCTCCTTGAAACCTGTCATGACAAGGCTCCATGCCATTTTCATCACAATGCCCCATGCGGTTTTCATCACAATGCTCCATGTCATTGTCATCAAAATACTCCACAAGCTTGTCATCAGAATGCTCCATGACCCTTGTCATCACAATTCTCCATGCACTTGTCAGCACAATGCTCCCTGACCCTTATCATCACAATGCTCCAAGCCATTGTCATCACAATGCTCCATTACCTTTGTCATCAGAATCCTCCATGACAATTGGCATCACAATGCTCCATTGAACATTGAATAATCCATGAATATTTTCAGCCCAATGCTTCACGACCTACTCATCACAATGCTCCATGGCCAATATCACAAACCTCCATGACCACTGTCATCAAAACACTCCATGACTCCTGACAACACAATGATCCGGGACAATTGTCATCACAATGCTCCAGTCCCTAGTCATCACAATGCTCCATGACCCCTGTCATCACATTGAACCATGCCCTTGTCATCCCAGTGCTCCATGACACCTGTATTCACAATGCTCCATGACTCCAGTCATCACAATGCTTCATAAGGTTTGTCTACACAACGTTCCATGCCCGCATCATCACAAGGCTCTCTGACCTTTGAAACCACAATGCTCCATGAACTTTTCATCACAATTCTCCGTGACGCTTGTCATCACAATGCTCCATGCGTTTTTCAGAACAATGCTCCATGACCCTTGTCATCACAATGTGCCATGCGCTTTTCATCACAATGATCCACAGCCTTGTCATTGCTATGCTCCATAAACCTTGTAATCACAATGCTCCATGCACTTCTCATCCAAATGCTCTCTCACATGAGATATCACAATGTTCCATCACTAGTCATCACAATCCTCCCTCACCCATGTTATCACAATGTTCCATGACACCTGTCATCACAATGCTACATCCCATTATCAGCACAATGTTCCATGACCCCTGACATCACAATGTTCCATAACCCCTGTCATCAAAATGCTCCATGACCCTTTTCATCCCAAAGCCCCAAGACCCCTGGCATCACAATGTTCTATAAGCCCTGTCATCAAAATGTTCCATTACACTTTTCTTCAAATTGCTGCATGACCCGGTCATCAAAATGCTCCCTGCCCTTCTCATCACAGTGCACCACACCCTTGTCATCAAAATGCTCCATGACCTTTGTCATCACAAAGCTCCATGACCCTTGGCATCACAATGCTCCATGTCATTGTCATCACAATGCTCCATGAAACCTCTCATCACATGTCTCCATGCCCTTGTCATCACAAAGATCCATGACACTTGTCATCACAATGCTCGATACCCGTCTCATCACAATGCTCCATGCCCTTGTCATTACAATCCTCCATGACTCATGTATAACAGTGTTCCGTGCCCTTGTCATCACAATGCTCCATTACCTCTGTCATAACAATGCTCCATGACCCCTGCCATCACAATGTTCCATGGCTTTGTCATCACAAGGCTCCATGACCCTTGTCATCACAATGCTCCAAGACCACTGTAATCACAATGCTCCATGCCCTTGTCATCACAAAGCTCTATGACACATGCCATCAGAATATTCCATGGCCTTCTCATCACAATGCTCCATTCCCTTGTCATGACGATGCTGCAAGACCCCTGTAATCACAATGCTCCATGCCTTTTTTCATCTCAATGCTCCATGAACACTGTAATCAAAATGCACCATGCCCATCATCATAATGCTTCAGGCTCTTGTCATCACAATGAAATCAAATTTCTCCATGACCACTGTCATCATAATGCTCCAAACCCTTGTGATCACAATGTTCCTTAACACTTATCATCACAACACCCTATGACGCTCATCATCACAATTATCCATGGTCCTCTCATCACAATGCTCGACGCCCTTGTCATCACAAAGCTCCATGACGCAAGTCATCAGAATGCTCCATGGCCTCCTCCTCACAATTCTCCATGCACTTGTCATCACAATGCTCCAAGTCCCGTGTAATCACAATGCTCCATGACCCTTTTCATCAGAATGCTCCATGAGATTTGTCATCACAAGTCTCCATGGTCATCTCATCACAATGCTCCAGGACCTTGTCATCACCATGCTCCATTCCCTTGTCATCACAATGCTCCATGACCCCTCTCATCACAATACTCCATGAACATTTTCAGCCCAGTGCTCCATGAACTTCTCATCACAATGCTCAATGACAAATATCATCAAAATACTCCATGACCACTGTCATCACAACACTCCATGACACCTGACAACACAATGACCCGGGAATCTTGTCATCACAATGCTCCATTCCCTACTCATCACAATGCTCCATGACCCCTGTCATCACAGTACTCCATGAACATTTTCAGCCCAATGCTCCATGACCCTTGTCATCACAATCATCCATGCCCTTGTCATCCCAATTCTCCATGACCCTTGTAATCACAATGCTCCAAGAACCCTTAATCAAAATGCTCCATGCCCCTGTCATCACAAAGCTCCATGACGCATGTCATCAGAATGTTCCATGGGATTCTCCTCACAATGTTCCATGCCCTTGTCATCACAATGATCCATGACCCCTGAAATCACAATGCTCCATGCCCCTTTTCATCTCAATGCTCCATGAACCCTGTCATCACAATGCATCATGCTTATCATCATAATGCTTCCGGCTATTGTCAGCACAATGAAATCAAAATTCTCCATGACCTCTGTCATCACAATGCTCCATGACCCCTGTCATCCCAATACTCCATGATCATTTTCAGCCCAATGCTCCATGACACTTGTCTGCACAATGATCCATGCCCTTGTCATCCCAATTCCCCATGACCCATGTATTCACAATGTTCCGTGACACTTCTCATCACAGTTCTCCATGACACGTGTCATCACCATGCTCCAGGCCTTTGTCAGCAAAATGCTACGTGACCTTTTCATTGCAGTGCTCTATGCGCTTGTCATCACAATACTCCATTACCACTGTCATCACATTCCTCCATGAACCTTAGGATCACATTGCATCATGCCCTTGACATCACAATGCTCCATGCTCCTTGAAATCAAAATGATCCATGGCCTCTGTCATTGCAATGCTCCAAAACCTTGTGATCACAATGTTCCATAACACTTGTCATCACAACGCTCCATGATGCCTGTCATCACAATACTCCATGCCCTTTTCATCACAATGTTCCATGAACTTTGTCATCACAATTCTCAATACACTTGTCATCACTATGCTCCCTGACTCTTGTCGTCAGAATGCTCCTTGAAACCTGTCACGAAAAGGCTCCATGCCTTTTGCATCACAAAGACCCATTCCATTTCCTTCACAATGCTCCATGCCATTGTCTTCAAAATACTCCTCAAGATTGTCATCAGAATGCTCCATGACCCTTGTCATCACAATTCTCCATGCACTTGTCAGCCCAATGCTCCCTGACCCTTGTCATCACAATGCTCCAAGCCATTGTCATCACAATGCTCCATTACCTTTGTCATCAGAATCCTCCATGACATTTTGCATCACAATGCTCCATGCCATTGTCATCACAATGGTCCATTACATATGTCATCACAATGTTCCCTGATAACTCTCTTCACAATACTGCATGACCTGGTCATCACAATGCTCCAAGCCATCGTCATCACAATGCTCCATTACCTTTGTCATCAGAATCCTCCATGACACTTGGCTTCACAATTCTCCATGCCCTTGTCATCACAATGTTCCAAGACCCCTGTAATCAGAATGCTCCCTGCCCCTTTTCATCAGTATGCTCCATGAGACTTGTCATCACAAGGCTCCATGGTTTCTCATCACAATGCTCAAGGACCTTGTCATCACAATGCTTCTCGACATTGTCATGAAAATTTTCATTGGCCCTTGTCATCATAATGCTCCAAGCCCAAGTAATGACAATGCTCCATTATATTTGTCATCACATCCTCCATTACATTTGACATCACACTGCTCCATGCCATTGTCATCGCAATGGACCATGGCATATGTCATCAAAAAGCTCCCTGACACCTGTCTTCACAGTACTCCATTCCCTTGTCTTCACAATGCTCCATGCCCTTGTCATCAAAATGCACGATGTCCACTGTCATCACAATAATCAATTAAACTTGTCAGATCAATGCTCCATGCACCTGTCATCACAATGCTCCATGCCCTTGTCATCACAATGCTCCATGACCCCAGTCATCACAATGCTTCATAACGTTTGCCATCACAACGGTCCATGCCCATATCATCACAAGGTTCTGTGACCTTTGTAACCACAATGCTCCATGAACTTTTCACCACAATGCTCCGTGATCCTTGTCATCACAGTGCTCCATGCCTGTGTCAGTACAATGCTCCATGACCCTTGTCATCACAATGTGCCAGGCGCTTTTCATCACAATGATCCACAACCTTGTCATCGCTATGCTCCATAAATCTTGTAATCACAATGCTCCATGCACTTCTCATCCATATGCTCTCTCTCATGAGATATCTCAATGTTCCATGACTAGTCATCACAATCCTCCCTCACCCCAGTTATCACAATGTTCCATGACCCCTATCATCACAATGATATATCCCCTTGTCAGCACAATGTTCCATGACCCCTGACATCACAATGTTCCATAACCCCTGTCATCGAAGTGATCCATGACCCTTTTCATCACAAAGTTCCATGAACCCTGGCATCACAATGTTCTATAACCCCTGTCATCAAAATATTCCATTACACTTTTCATCAAATTGCTGCATGACCCTGTCATCAAAATGCTCCCTGCAGTTCTCATCACAATGTACCACACACTTGTCATCAAAATGCTCCATGACATATGTCATCACAAACTCCATGACCGTTGGCATCACAATGCTCCATGTCATTGTCATCACGATGCTCCATGAAACCTCTCATCACAATGCTCCATGCCCTTGTCATCACAAAGCTCTATGACACTTGTCATCAAAATGCTCGATGCCCTTCTCATCACAATGCTCCATGCCCTTGACATTACAATCGTCCATGACCCAAGTATCACAGTGTTCCGTGCCTTTCTCATCAAAATGCTCCATATCCAATCTCATCACAATAATCCATGAAACATTTCAGTCCAATGCTCAATGCCCTTCTCATAACAATGCTCCATTACCTCTGTCATAACAATGCTCCATGACCCCTGCCATCACAATGTTCCACGGCCTTGTCATCACAAGGCTCCATGACCCTTGTCATCACAATGCTCCAAGACCCCTGTAATCACAAAGCTCCATGCCCTTGTCATCACAAAGCTCCATGACACATATCATCAGATGGTTCCATGGCCTTCTCGTCACAATGCTCCATGCCCTTGTCATCACAAAGCTCCAAGACCCCTGCAGTCACAGTGATCCATGCACCTTTTCATCAGAATGCTCCATGAAACTTGTCATCACAAGTCTCCATGGTCATCTCATCACAATGCTCCAGGACATTGTCATCACCATGCTCCATGCAGTTGTCATCACAATGCTCCAAGACCCCTGTAATCACAATGCTCCCTGCCCCTTTTCATCAGAATGCACCATGAGACTTGTCATCACAAGTCTCCATTGTCTTCTCATCACAATGATCCAGGACCTTTTAATCACCATGCTCCATTCCCTTGTCATCCCAATGCTCTATGACCCCTGTCTTCACAATACTCTATGAATATTTTCAGCCAAATGCTCCATGACCTTCTCATCACAATGATCCATGACCAATATCATCACAATGCTTCATGACCACTGTCATCACAACACTCCTTGACACCTGAAAACACAGCGATCCGGGACTCTTGTCATCACAATGCTCCAAGGCCCCTGTAATCAGAGTGATCCATGACCCCTGTCATCACAATAATCCATGAACATTTTCAGCCCAATGCTCCATGACCCTTGTCATCACAATGATCCATGCCCTTCTCATCCCAATGCTCCATGACCCCTGTATTCACAGTGCTCCGTGACGCTTTTCATCACAGTGCTCCATGACACCTGTCATCACAATGCTCCATGCCTTTGTCAGCAAAATGCTACATGACCTTGTCATTACAATGCTCTATGTGCTTGTCATCAGAATACTCCATTACCATTGTCATCACAATCCTCCATGAAACTTGGAATCACATTGCTTCATGCCCTTGTCATCACAATGCTCCATGCTCCTTGAAATCAAAATGATCCATGACCTCTGTTATCACAGTACTCCAAACACTTGTGATCACAATGTTCCATAACACTTGTCATCACAATGATCCATGATGCCTGTCATCACAATACTCCATGCCCTTTTCACCACAATGCTCCATGACCTTTGTCATCACAATGCTCAATATACATGTCATCACAATGCTCCCTGACACTTGTCATCAGAATGCTGCTTGAACCCTGTAACGAAAAGTCTCCATGCCTTTTTCATCACAAAGTCCCATGCCATTTTCATCACAATGCTCCATGCCATTGTCATCAAAATGCTCCACATGCTTGTCATCAGAATGCTCCATGACCCTTGTCATCACAATTCTCCATGCACTTGTCAGCACAATGCTCCCTGACCCTTGTCATCACAATGCTCCAAGCCATTGTCATCACAATGCTCCATTACCTTGGTCATCAGAATCCTCCATGACACTTGGCATCACAATGCTCCATGCCATTGTCATCACAATGGGCCATTACATATATCATCACAATGCTCCCTGACACCTCTCTTCACAATACTGCCTGACCTGGTCATCACAAAGCTCCATGCCCTTGTCATCACAATGCGCCATTCCAACTTTCTTCACAATAATCCATGAAACTTATTAGACCAATGCTCCATGCCCTTGTCATCACAATGCTCCATGCCCTTGTTATCACAATGTTCCAAGACCCATGTAATCAGAATGCTCCATGCCCCTTTTCATCAGTATGCTCCATGAGATTTGTCATCACAAGGCTCCATGGTATTTTCATCACAATGCTCCATGCCCTTGTCATCTCAATGCTCCATGACCCCTGTCATCACAATGCTCCGTGACTCCAGTCATCACAATGCTTCATAACGTTTGTCATCACAGTGTTCCATGCCCGCGTCATCACAAGGCTCTGTGACATTTGTAAACACAATTCTCCATGAATTTTTCATCACAATGCTCCGGACAATTGTCATCACAATGCTCCATGCCTTTGTCAGAACAATGCTCCATGACCCTTGTCATCACAATGCGCCATGCACTTTTCATCACAATGATCCACAACCTTGTCATCGCTATGCTCCATAAACCTTGTAATCACAATGCTCCATGCACTTCTCATCCAAATGCTCTCTCACATGGGATATCACAATGTTCCATCACTAGTCATCACAATCCTCTCTCACCCCTGTTATCACAATGTTCCATGACCCCTGTCATCACAATGCTACATTTGCTTATCAGAACAATGTTCCATGACCCCTGACATCACAATGTTCCATAACCCCTGTCATCAAAATGCTCCATGACGCCTGGCATCACAGTGTTCTATAACCACAGTCATCAAATTGTTCCATTACAAATTTCATCAAATTGCTGCATGACCCGGTCATCAAAATGCTCCCTGCCCTTCTCATCACAATGCACTGCACACTTGTCATCAAAATGCTCCATGACTTTGGTCATCACAAAGCTCCATGACCCTTGGCATCACAATGTTCCATGTCATTGTCATCACAATGCTCCATAAACCCTCTCATCACATTGCTCCATGCCCTTGTCATCACAAAGCTCCATGACACTTGTCACCACAATGCTCGATGCCCGTCTCATCACAATGCTCCATGCCCTTGTCATTAAAATCCTCCATGACCCATGTATCACAGTGTACTGTGCCCTTGTCATCACAATGCTCCATGCCCACTCTCAGAGCAATAATCCATGAAATATTTCAGACCAATGCTCAATGCCCTTCTCATCACAATGCTCCATTACCTTTGTCATAACAATGCTCCATGACCACTGCCATCACAATGTTCCACGGCCTTGTCATCACATGGTTCCATGACCCTTGTCATCACAATGCTCCCAGATCCATGTAATCACAGAGCTCCATGCCCTTGTAATCACAAAGCTCCATGACGCATGTATTCAGAATGTTCCATGGCCTTCTCCTCACAATGCTCCATGCCCTTGTCATCACAATGCTCCAAGACCCGTATAATCACAATGCTCCATGCCACTTTTCATCAGAATGCTCCATGAGACTTGTCATCACAAGTCTCCATTGTCATCTCATTACAATGCTCCAGGAACTTGTCATCACCATGCTCCATTCCCTTGTCATCACAATGCTCCATGACCCCTGTCATCACAATACTCCATGATCATTTTCAGCCCAATGCTCCATGACATTCTCATCACAATGCTCCTTGACCAATATCATCACAATGCTCCATTACTTTTGTCATCAGAATCCTCCATGACACTTGCCATCACAATGCTCCATGCAGTTGTCATCACAATGGGACATTACATATGTCATCACAATGCTCCCTAATACCTCTCTTCACAATACTGCATGACATGGTCATCACAATGCTCCATGCCCTTGTCATTAAAATGTGCCATTCCAACTGTCATCACAATAATCCATGAAACTTATTAGACCAAAGCTCCATGCCCTTGTCATCACAATGCTCCATGCACTTGTTATCACAATGTTTCAAAACCCCTGTAATAAGAATGTTCCATGCCCCTTTTCATCAGTATGCTCCATGAGACTTGTCCTCACAAGGCTCCATGGTTTTCTCATCACAATGCTCCAGGACCTTGTCATCACAATGCTTCACGACATTGTCATGAAAATTCTCAATTGCCCTTGTCATCATAATGCTCCAAGCCCTATTCATCACAATGTTCCATTATATTTGTCATCACAATCCTCCATTACATTTGGCATCATAATGCTCCATGCACTTGTCATCACAGTGCTCCACAATCTTGTAATCACAGTGCTCCATAAACGTTGTCATCAGAATGCTCCATGCACTTCTCATCAAAATGCTCTCTCACCACTGATATCACAATGATACATCACTATTCGTCACAATACTCCATCACCCCTGTCATCACAATATTCCATGACTCCTGTCATTCACAGTGCTAAATGCACTAATCATCACAATGTTCGATGACCGCTGACATCACAATGTTACATAACCCCTGTCATCAAAATGCTCCATGACCCTTTTCATCAAAATGCTCCATGACCCCTGACATCACAATGTTCCATAAACACTGTCATCAAAATGTTCCATGACCCTTTTCATCAAATTGCTCCATGACACTGTGATCACAATGCTCCTTGCCCTTCTCATCACAATGCACAATGACATTGTCATCAAAATGCTCCCTGACACTTGTTGTCTGTATGCTCCTTGAACCCTGTCATGAAGAGGCTCCATGCCTCTTTCATCACAATGATCCATGCCCTTTTCTTCACAGTCCTCCAAGACCCCTCTAATCACAATGCTCCATGCCCTTGTCATCACAAAGCTCAATGACGCATGTCATCAGAATGCTTCTTGTCCTTCTCTTCAAAATGCTCCATGCCCTTGTCATCACAATGTTCCAAGACCCCTGTATTCACAATGCTCCATGCCCCTTTTCATCAGTATGCTCCATGAGACTTGTCATCACAAGGCTCCATGGTTTTCTCATCACAATGCTCCAGGACATTGTCATCACAATGCTTCACGACCTTGTCATGAAAATTCTCAATGGCCCTTGTCTTCATAATGCTCCAAGCCCTAGTCATCACAATGCTCCATTATATTTGTCATCACAATCCTCCATTACATTTGGCATCAAAATGCTCCATGCCATTGTCATCGCAATGGACCATGACATATATCATCCCAATGCTCGCTGACACCTGTCTACACAATACTCCATGACATTCTCATAACAATGCTGCATGTCCTTGTCATCGCAGTCGACCATGACATAGGTCATCACAATGCTCCCTGACACCTGTCTTCACAATAATCCATGACCTTCACATCACAATGCTGCATTCCCTTGTCATCACAATGCACCATGCCCACTGTCATCACAATAATCTATGAAACTTTTCAGACCAATGCTCCATGCACCTGTCATCACAATGCTCAATGTCCTTGTCATCACAATGCTCCATGACCCCTGTCATCACAATGCTCCGTGACTCCAGTCATCACAATGCTTCATAACGTTTGTCATCACAATGCTCCATGCCCCAGTCATCACAAGGCTCTGTGACCATTGTAACCACAATGCTCCATGAAATATTCATCACAATGCTCCATGACACTTGTCATCACAGTGTTCCTTGCCTTTGTCCGAACAATGCTCCATGACCCTTGTCATCACATTGTGCTACACGCTTTTCATTACAAAGGTTCACAATCTTGTCATTGCTATGCTCCATAAACCTTGTAATCACAGTGATCCATGCACTTCTCATCAAAATGCTCTCTCACCAGATATATCACAATGTTCCATCACTAGTCATCACCATACTACCTCATCCCTGTAATCACAATGTTCCATGACCCCTGTCATCTCAATGCTACATCCACTTATCATCACAATGTTCCATGACACCTGACATCACAATGTTCCACAACCCCTGTCAACAAAATGCTCCATGACCCTTTTCAACCCAAAGCTCCATGACCAAAGACATCACAATATTCTATAACCCCTCTCATCAAAATATTCCATTACACTATTCCTCAAATTGCTGCATGACACTGTCATCAAAATGCTCCCTGCCCTTCTCATCACAATGCACCACGCCCTTGTCATCAAAAGGCTCCATAACCTTTGTCTTCACAAAGCTCCATGATCCTTGACATCACTATGCTCCATGTCATTGTCATCACAATGCTCCATGAACCCTCTCATCACATTGCTCAATGCCCTTGTCATCAGAAAGCTCCATGACACTTGTCATCACAATGCTCTATGCCCTTCTCATCACAATGCTCCATGCCGTTGTCTTTACATTCCTCCATGACCCATGTAACAGTGTTCCGTGGCCATGTCATCACAATGCTTCATGCCCACTCTCATCACAATAATCCATGAAATATTTCAGACCAATGTTCAGTGCTCTTCTCATCACAATGCTCCATTACCTCTGTCATAACAATGCTCCATGACGCCTGCCATCACAATTTTCCACGGCCTTGTCATAACAAGGCTCCATGACCCTTGTCATCACAATGCTCCTAGACCCCTGTAATCACAATTCTCCATGCCCTTGTCATCACAAAGCTCCATGTCGTATGTCATCAGAATATTCCATGTCTTTCTCATCACATTACTAAATGCCCGCTTCATCACAATGCTCTAAGACCCCTGTAATCACAATGCTTCATGCCCTTTTTCATCAGTATGCTCCATGAGACTTGTCATCACAAGGCTCCATGGTCTTCTCATCACAATGCTCCATGCCCTTGTCATTACACTGCCCCATGATCCCTGTCATCACAATGCTCCGTGACTCCATTCATCACAATGCTCCATGACATTTGTCATCACAATGGTCCATTACCGAGTCATCAAAAGTCTCTGTGATATTTTTTACCAAAATGTTCCATGAAATTTTCATCACAGTGCTCCACGCCTTTGTCAGAACAATGCTCCATGACCCTTGTCATCACAATGTGCCACGTGCTTTTCATCACAACGGTCCACAACCTTGTCATCGATATGCTCCATAAAACTTATAATCCCAATGCTCCATGCACTTCTCATCAAAATGCTCTCTCACATGAGATATCATAATGTTCCATCACTAGTCATCACATTACTCCCTCACCCCTGTAATCACAATGTTCCATGACCCCTGTCATCACAATGCTACCTCCCCTTATCATCACAATATTCCATGACCCCTGGCATCACAATGTTCCACAACCCCTGTCATCAAAATGCTCCATGACCCTTTTCATCCCAAAGCTCCATGACCCCTGACATCACAATGTTCTATAACCCATGTCATCAAATTGTTCCATTACAATTTTCATCAAATTGCTGCATGACCCTGTCCTCAAACTCCTCCCTGCCCTTCTCATCACAATGCACCACGCCCTTTTCATCAAAATGCTCCATGACTTTTGTCATCACAAAGCTCCATGACCCTTGACATCACAATGCTCCATGTCATTGTCTTCACAATGCTCCATGAACCCTCTCATCACATTGCTCCATGCCCTTGTCATCACAAAGCTCCATGACACTTGTCATCACAGTGCTCGATGCCCTTCTCATCACAATGCTCCATGCCTTTGTCATTACAATCCTCCATGACCAATGTATCACAGCGTTCCGTGCTCTTGTCATCACAATGCTCCATGCCCACTCTCATCACAATAATCCATGAAATATTTCACAACAATGCTTCCTGCCCTTCTCATCACAATGCTCCATTACACCTGTCATAACAATGTTTCATGACCCCTGCCATCACAATGTTCCACGGCCTTGTCATTCACAAGGCTCCATGACACTTGTCATCACAATGTTCCAAGAACCCTGTAATCACAATGCTCCATGCCCTTGTCATCACAATGCTCCAAGACCCTTGTTATCAAAATGCTCGATGCCCCTTTTCATCTCAAAGCTCCATGAATCCTATCATCACAATGCACCATGCCCATCATCATAATGCTTCAGGCTATTGTCATCACAATGAAATCAAAATGCTCCATGACCTCTGTCATCACAATGCTCCAAACCGTTGTAATCACAATATTCCATAACACTTATCATCACAACACCCCATGATGCTCATAATCTCAGTTATCCATGGTCTTCTCATCACTATGCTCCATAACCTTTGTCATCACAATGCTCAATACACTGGTCATCACAATGCTCCCTGACTCTTGTCGTCAGTATGCTCCTTGAACACTGTCAGGACAAGGCTCCATGCATTCTTCATCACAATGATCCATGCCCTTTTCATCACAGTGCTCGAAGACACCTGTAATCACAATGTTCCATGCACTTGTCATCACAGTGCTCCATGACACATTCATCAGAATGCTCCATGTCCTTCTCTTCACAATGCTCCATGCCCTTGTCATAACAATGCTCCAAGACCACTGTAATCACAATGCTCCATGCCCCTTTTCATCAGAATACTCCATGATAGTTTTCATCACATGTCTCCATGGTCTTCCATCACAATGCTCCAGGACCTTGTCATCACCATGCTCCATTTCCTTGTCATCACAATGTTCCATGACCCCTGTCATCAGAGTACTCCATGAACATTTTCAGCCCAATTCTCCATGACACTCTAATCACAATGCTCCATGACCAATATCATCACAATGCTCCATGACCACTGTCATCACAACACTCCATTACACCTGACAACACAGTGAGCCGGGACTCTTGTCATCACAATGCTCCATGACCCCTGTCATCACAATACTCCATAAACATTTTCAGCCCAATCTTCCATGACACTTGTCATCACAATGATCAATGCCCTTTTCATCCCAATGCTCCATGACGCTGTGTTCACAATGCTCTGTGACGCATGTCATCACAGTGCTCCATGACACGTGTCATCACAATTATCCATGCATTTGTCAGCAAAATGCTACATGAACTTGTCATTACAATGTTCTATGAGCTTGTCATAACAATACTCCTTTACCATGGTCATCACAATCCTCCATGAACCTTGGTATCACATTGTTTCTTGCCCTTGCCATCACAATGCTCCATGCTTCTTGAAATCAACATGATCCATGACCTGTGTCATCACAATGCTCCAAACACTTGTGATCACCAAGTTCCATAACACTTGTCATCACAAAGCTCCATGATGCCTGTCATCACAATACTCCATGCCCTTTTCATCACAATGCTCCATGACCTTTGTCATCACAATTCTCAATACACTTGTCATCACAATGCTCCCTGACACTTGTCTTCAGAATGCTCCATGAACCCTGTCACGAAAAGGCTCCATGCCTTTTTCCTCACAATGCCCCTTGCAGTTTTCATCACAATGATCCATGCCATTGTCATCAAAATACTCCACAAGCTTGTCATCAAAATGCTCCATGACCCTTGCCATCACAATTCTCCATGCACTTGTCAGCACAATGCTCCCTGACCCTTGTCATCACAATGCTCCAAGCCATTGTCCTCACACTGTTCCATTACCTTTGTCATCAGAATCCTCCATGACACTTGCATCACAATGCTCCATGCCATTGTCATCACAATGGGCCATTACATATGTCATCACAATGCTCCCTGACACCTGTCTTCACAATACTGTATGACCTGGTCTTCACAATGCTCCAAGCCCTTGATATCACAAAGCTCCATGACCCCTGTCATCACAATGCTCCGTGACTCCAGTCATCACAATGCTTCATGACCTTTGTCATCACAATGGTCCATGCCCTCATCATCAACAGTCTCTGTGACCTTTTTCACCACAATGCTCCATGAACTTTTCATCACAATGCTCTTTGACACTTGTCATCACAGTACTCTATGCCTTTCTCAGCACAATGCTCCATGACCGTTGTCATTACAATGCTCCATTCGCTTGACAGCACAATGCTCCTTGACACATGTTATCACAATTTGCCATGCGCTTGTCATCACAGTGCTCCACAATCTTGTCATCACAATGCTCCATAAAACTTGTCATCACAATGCTACATGCACTTATCATCACAATGTTCGATGACCCCTGACATCACAATGTTCCATAACCCCTGTCACCAAAATGCTCCATGACCCTTTTCATCAAAATGTTCCATGTCCCCTGACATCACAATGCTCCATGACCCCTGTCATCACAATGCTCCATGCTCCTTGAAATCACAATGATCCATGACCTGTGTCTTAACAATGCTCCAAACCCATGTGATCACAATGTTCCATAACCCTTGTCATCACAACGCTCCATGATGCCTGTCATCACAATACTCCATGCCCTTGTCGTCACAATGCTCCATGATATTTGTCATCACAATTCTCAATACACTTGTCATCACAATGCTCTCTGACACTTGTCGTCAGAATGCTCCTTGAACACTGTCATGAAAAGGCTCCATGCATTTTTCATCACAATGCTACATGCCCTTTTCATCACAATGCTCCATGCCATTGTCTTCACAATACTCCACAAGCTTGTCATCTGAATGCTCCATGACACTTGTCATCACAATCCTCCATACCACGTGTCATTACAGTCCTCCATGACGCTGGCCATTCACAATTATCCGTGGTCTTCTCATCACAATGCTCCACACGCTTGTCATCAAAATGCTCCATGACTCTTGTCATCACAATGTTCCATGGCCACTGTCATCACAATTATCCACACCCCTTGTCATTATAGCGCTCCATGACGCTCATCCTCAAAATTATCCATGGTCTTTTCATCACAATGCTCCACGGTCTTGCCATCACAATGCTCCATGCCCTGGTCGTCACAATGCTCCATGTTCCCTGTCATCACAATTCTCCACGTTCTTGGCAACACTATGTTCCATGACACTTCCCATCACAGTGTTAAATGCTTTGTCATCACAATACTGCACAAGCTTGTCATCACAATACTCCATGACCCTTGTCATCACAATGATCCATGACCCCTGTCATCACAATGCTCCATGAGACGTATCATCACAATGCTCCATGCCCCTTGTCATTACAGTGCTCCATGATGCTCGTCACCAGAATTATCCATGGTCTTCTCATCACAGTGCTCCATGGTCTTGCCATCACAATGCTCCATGCCCTGGTCATCACAATTCTCCACGTCCTTGTCATCACAATGCTCCATGACAGTTCTCATCACAATGTTACATGCTCTTGTCATCACAATTCTCCATGCACTTGTCATTGCAATGCCCCCTGGCCCCTGTCATAGCAAGCCGCATGCCTTTGTCATCACAATGCTTCACCACATTTTCAATAAAATTCTCAATGGCCGTTGTCATCACAATGCTCCATGCCCTTGTCATCACAATGCTCCATGACCCTTGTCATCACAATGCTCCAAGCCTTTGTCATCACAATGCTCCATTACCTTCGGCATCACAATCCTCCATAACACTTGGCATCACAATGCTCCATGCCATTGTCATCACAATGGTACATGAAATATGCCATCACAATGCTCCCTGAAACCTGTCTTCACCATACTCCATGACCTTGTCATCACAATGCTCCATGCCCTTGTCATCACAATGTGCCATGCCCACTGTCAACAAAATTATACATGAAATTTGTCAGACCAATGCTCCATGCCCCTGTCATCACAATGCTACATGACCCCAGTCATCACAATGCTCCGTGTGTCCCGTCATCACAAGGCTTCATGACCTGTGTCATCACAATGGTCAATGCCCTCATCATCACAATGCTCTGTGTAATTTGTCACCACAATGCTCCATGACCTTTTCATCACAGTGCAGATACGTCCATGAGTGCAAGTGCCCTATGCTCTGTAGCTCATCTTTTAGATGTTTTAGCAAACACAATACACTTCTCCATAGTGGCCGTTGGCAAATTACAATTCCACTATCAGCCTCACAGGGCTCCCTTTTCTCCTCGCCCTGTCCTGCATTTCTGGTGTTTACACTTTATGTGGATGGCCCTTCTGACTGATGTGAAGTGATACATTTTGTAGTATTGATTTCCAGTGCCCACCTGTTTGGTTGGATAAAAAGTGTGTATGGCCTTTACTTGAATATATTCGGAAAAAATTGCATAAGCCCTTTTGGGCCAACTGCATCATTGGCGATGTTCAGCCCCTTTTCTTGTGTTTTAATGGGGAGTCCTTTCTACCTCTTCAAATCTGTTTCCTGCCACTCTCCCTTGCTTACAACTCCTTTTCTTTGACTTACCTCAAGACATTTTTCGACGATAGATATTTTCAACTCTGCAGTTTCATGAATTTTAGTGCCCCTGAGTTCCATTTTTCAACCTGTGTTTTTGGAAACTGGACACAAAACAGCGGGATTTCCTCTAGCCCTATTCTGTTTCCGTGGGCAATTCTAGCCTTTGAGGAATTTGTCTTCCAGATTGGAAATTAGAGTGGCATGTGCCTGTCCGAACAACTAAGACTTGTCTCTAAATTTTTCTCATCCTTCCACTTCATCCTCTGGACAAATTCCAAACTGTGTGCAACAGGATGTTGACGGTGCTGATATCCCCAAGTGAGGAGATTGTTAGGAAAGATGCTGGAGGGGTGAACCCGACCACCAGACAATGAGGAGATGAGGTGCCTTTTCCAAACTCTTTCCGAACAAATGGTGTACCATCCTCTAGGTGTGACAGGTATGTTTTAGCTGTAGTAAGGGTCCAGGGCATGGAAGGAGAACACCAGGGATTTTTCCAAATCAGTGCCTCCCCGTACCCCAAACTGGGGAATTTTTAAGCTACAGCTACACGTATGTCCATTAAGCGCCTTGGGAAATAGGCAGAGCCCAAACTTTAGATGATTGAAATCTTCAGGGTCAGAAGTGTTCACCATCGGCCTTGCTTAGGTTACATTTTATCTGTCTTTGATAGACGATGTCAATAAAAATATCTATTATTTTTCAGATTATTTCCCCTTATAGGTTATTGCAAAATATTCAGTGTAGTTCCCTGTGCTATACAGTAGTTCCTTGTTGATGATCTATTTTATACATAGCAGTGTGTATGTGTTAATCCCACACTGTTAATTTATCCCTTCTCCTACCTTTCCCCTTTGGTAATAATAAATTATAAGATTTTATACTTCTCAGAAATGGGGGAGCTGAAAGAGAGGTATCATTTTCAATGGAAAAGCATTCAAAACAAGATCGAAGCTTCAGCCATGAGTATTCGATGTACATCCATGGAAATAAATCACTTCATTTCTCTAATGTTGACCTGACAAATAAGACAGACGTCTTCACTGAACTTGCTTATAGTAAAGTGATGGAAATATCAAAGGTAAGTCTTAGAAACATCTTATTTTACCCGAGCATTATACACTGCTCTATGTTAACTACAGTTTGGCTCACACATCTGTTCATTGAAGTAACAATGTTCTCAATTTCTGTTACTGATCCTCCAGAGTGGACCCCAACAGAAGTCCCCGTGCCCAGTGTCATTGGAGCCAACAGATCAAGACTGAGTTTGGTTCAGAAGCAAAGGAAACATTATTTTGAAAACAGAATGGAGAGGTGAGAGCGTGCACTCCCCCACGGGCTGTGGGCTGGGATGCTGTGTAGGGATCCCAGGAGCGTCACTGGGAGGGAGGGGATGGAGCTCTCGAGGGCTGGTTTGGCTGAAGCTCAGGCTCTATGCCGTGGAGTCTGCATAGGACCCCGCTAGCTGAGGTGTTGACCCAGCCATTCTGCACTACGAAATCGGGTCTAAAGTGCCGGGTATGGGACCTCTGCATGCGGAACCCTAGGAGCACGTGAAATTAGACAAAGCACAAATGAAAAACAGGTAAGACTTTATTTTATTGCCCAGATTCTCTTTTTATCTCCCAGGAATTTTTAATGAACGTTGCCAGAGACAAACACCTCCTCTGCTTTTTGTTCTGTTCCTCATTCTTGGGGTGTTGAGGGTGAAGACCCCTCTTCTGTAACTGCTTCATGCTGTGGTGGGAGCCCTGATACTTCGGGGAAGGGGCAAAACGTCTCCCCACCAGCCTCCAGGTGAGGTTGATTGTCCCAAGGCCTCCTGCCTCACTTCTCGTCCGCCTGAGCACCAGCATTGGAAGTGTTATAGATTCTAATGACCTTTAAGTGTCCAGGAGAGAGATGTGCAGAGATGCTGAGGTGGCAGGTTTCACCCCACCCCACATTTGTTCGGTGACCTTAGGCTGACGGTTTTTGCCAGCCTAGATGCTCTGACCAGTAGTCTGTGCTTTCTTTAATTAGGTCCCTGAATTAATGTACAAACAGCACCATGTGTCAGAACCCTGCCCACGCAACTCCCAGACAATCCAGGGTCAGTGGTGATCCAGGACCATGACGTCCACTGAGTCAACGGCCTTTAGAAGTAGCCAGCAGTCCAGGCGGTCATATTGGCGACCATCACCGCTGTGTCTGTAGGGTTTTCTATGGTGAAAGCGTGATATACGTTTCCCCCGCCAAGCTTATTAGCTCCCCTCTGGGTGCAGTAAGTCCTGCAAGCAGTAGTCTGCTCTTTTGCGGCACAGTCTTGTTGTTTTCTGAGAGAAACTCCAGGTCAAGTGATGGTCACACGAGTCATCTTGGGGGCCCGTTGCCCCCATTTGTCTCTCTGGAGGTTGGAGTTGGAGGGCCTCCTCACTCGAGGTCAGTGTGTCCACAGAGCGACCCCTGCAACTTCAGGGCATGATGGGTGGTTAGGATCACGACGTGGGGTCCTTTTCCCTTAGGAGGGAGCTGGCCTTGTGGGCTGCTGATTTCTAGCTTTTTAGATACCCCAGTATCCTGGCCTGATGAGTCGGTGGGCAAAGCCCTTGGTGACCATAGTTTATCATACCTGAAGGGCATTCTTGTGTTGCTCCATTTCAAGTGGTCCCAGTTTTTGCACTAAGGCTCCAAGGGCAATTAACCTTTGATCGGGTATGTAAAGGTCAAAGGGTTTAGCAAAATTAGGGAGTTCCTGGGCAAGGGTCTGAATTGACTGCTCTTTCCATTCTTGAAAGGCTGCTTCTGGATTCTATACAAAAGGATCATCATCTTTTCGTGTCAGTGTTTCATGTAGAGGCCCAGCTCTTAGACTGTAGTTAGGGATCCAGATGCAGAAAACCTTGGCCTCCCCAGGAACCCCTAAGCTGTCTTCTAGTTTTAGAAGAGGTAAGGCTGCAAATGGCTTCTTCCCTATCCTGGGATGCGTTTCTCTGAATATCTGTGAGAATGAAGCCCAGGCATGTCACCTGAGCCTGGTATATTTGAGCCTTTTTCTTGGACACCTTCTATCCTTTCTTGGCTAGGTAGTTCCGAGGCGTCTTTAGTAGGCCTGGCGATCAGAATGTCATCTGCATATTGAAGGAGGGTTCCCTTTTACAGAGGTAGAACTTTTAGGTCTTTAGAGGACATTTCCCCAATGATGGTGTGGGGATTTTTGAACCATTGGGGCAGGACGGCCCAGCATTATTGCTTGTGTTGCATGTTGTGTCCTGCCACTCACAAGCCAAAAATTCTTGTGACTCTGAGATGAATGGAATACAGAAGAAGGCATCATTGAAGTGTAATACAGAATGCCATGGCCTGGTCGATGGTAGAATCAGCAGCAGGGTGTAGGAAATAGGAGCTACTGGATGTATATCCTCGGTGGCTTCACTGACTGTCCTGATATCCTTTACCAGGTCTCCAGCAGCCCATGGGGCTCTCGTGGTCAGGCCAATCCCAGGATATGGAGCTCACCTGGGCTGCATCCCGCACCCCACAGCCCACGGGGCTCTCGTGGTCAAGTCCTTCCCAGTATATGGAGCACACCTGTGCAGCTACCCAGCAGCCCATGGGGCTCTCATAGTCAGGCCCTTCCCAGGATACAGAACTCCCCTGGGCAGGTACCCCAGCAGGGCTGGACACACAGGAACTGTGCACACAGCCCACCTTGCAGAGAACCCCCAGCTCACCTGTCGCTCACAGCTGACACAGAACACCTCAGAGCAGGACTTGAACTAACACACAGCAGCTCTGACAGGTCTGTGACCCTGGCTATCACTCTGTGCAGCCTCTCTCTGCCTGGTCTTCCAGACACTTCCACTGCAGCCAGGGCACCAGGCCTCTGTCTCCACCCACCATCACTCCTCTCCCTGACTCCTGGGTTCCTCTCATTAGGATACGGTCTTCTTGAAGTTGTTTTACACTCATGGACCAGATAAAATGATAAGAAAACAAGCCGCAGCTGCAGCCCCTTGTCTATCCTGACTCTCAAGAGCCCACACCTCTTCCTTGGGACTGGCCCATTTAACAAGTTACATTTTCTGAAACTGTGAGCCCCTGAGGGGTGAGGATTGGCTGATTTGGCAGCCTGACACTGCCTGCCAGCCCTCCCCATGTGTGCCTGTATTGAGGTCAATATAAACACCTCTCCAGTCAGCAAGAGCCCCTGTAGCTGTGCCTGATGCCATATTCTCTGCCCCGTCAGCAGTGTCGGGGCTGGGGTGGTGGTACGGAGGAAGAGGCTGTGGCTTTGTGGGTGGCCCAGTGTGAGTGGGGCTCTGCTGGACTTTCTGCAGGAGTTGCCAGGCTGCCACCTGCTAAAGAAGAGGATGTGTCATCCATACCTGCCGCTGGAATTTCTCCCCAGGCAGAGGTGAGGAAGTAAAAAAGCAGTGGGGGCCGTGGCAGGAGGGGTATCTCAGGCAGGGAAATGGAAAGATTCCAGAAGAGCATCTGGTGCCAGGACCATCCTGACTGGCCTGCAGGCACCAAGTCGGCCTGCGTGCTGTCGCTGGTGTGGCTCCACAGCCCTTCCTCTAGGCTTGCAAGTGCTTGTACATATTCAGGTGTTTTACCTGGAAAGGGTGGGAAGAGTTCAGCTGCAGCAGGACTGGCACTCAGCTCACATTTACTCACAGACGCCTCGACACAGTCCCCCAGCTTTGCAATGAGGATGCTCCTTGTGGGGGGGAGTGCGGCTGAGTGCATGGGAGACGATTTCCCACCTCTGACCAACTTAAGAATTTTTACCACCTGAGCAAGTGCCCTGATACGATTTTCCTCTGTATAACTGGTGGGTTCTGTTTTTTTTTTTTTTTTTTTTTTTTTTCTTTATTTTCTTTTTGGTTCAAGGTAGATTTTATTTATTCCTCTTTTTTTTTTTAATTTGGAGATATAAACATGGAAATAATGCATTAATATAAAGACATCTATGTGAAGGGAAAAACTTTTTTTCTGTTTTATTTGATTAAATGTTATTAATTTATTTTTAATTTTTTAAAATTTATTTCTTTTATACAGCAGGTTCTTATTGGATATCTATTTTATACATATAAGGGTGCACATGTGAATCCTAGTCTCCCAATTCATCCCACCACCACCCTCACATGGTGTTCCCCCCTTGGTGTCCATATGTTTGTTCTCTACATCTGTGTCTCTATCTCTGCCCTGCAAGCTGGTTCATCTGTACCATTTTTCTAGGTTCCACATATATGCATTAATATACAATATTTGTTTTTCTCTTTCTGACTTATTTCACTCTGTATGACAGTCTCTAGATCCATCAAGGTCTCTACAAATGACCCAATTTCATTCCTATGTATGGCTGAGTAATATTCCATTGTATATATGTGTCAGATCTTCTTTATCCATTCATCTGTTGATGGACACTTATGTTGCTTCCATGTACTGGCTATTGCAAATAGAGCTGCAATGAACATTTTTGTACATAACTATTTTTGAATTATGGTTTTCACAAGGCAAATATCCAGTAGTTGGATTGTTGTGTCGTATGGTACTTCTATTGTTAGTTATTTAAAGGAACCTCCGTAATGTTCTCCCTAGTGCCCATATCAATTTACATTCCCACCCACAGTGCAAGTGTGTGCCCTTTTCTCCAATAAAGGCCTCTCCAGCATTTATTGTTTTGTAGATTTTTTTGATGATTGCCACTCTGACTGCTGTGAGGTGATACCTCACGGTAGTTTTGATTTGCATTTCTCTAATGATTAGTGATGTTCGGCATCCTTTCATGTGTTTCTTGGTAATCTGTATATCTTCTTTGGGGAAATGTCTATTTAGGTCTTCTGCCCGTTTTTGGATTGGGTTGTTTGTTTTTGTGATATTGAGCTACATGCGGTGCTTGTAAAGTTAGGAGATTAATCCTTTGTCAATTGCTTCATTTGAAAATATTTTCTCCCATTCTGAAGGTTGTTTTTGCATCTTGTTTTTGTTTTCCTGTAATGTGTAAAAGCTTTTAAGTTTCATTAGGTCCCATTTGTTGATTTCTGTTTTTATTTCCATTTCTCTAAGTGGTGGGTCAAAAAGGATCTTGCTGTGATTTATGTCATAGAGTGTTCTGCCTATGGTTTCCTCTAAGTGTTTTATAGTGTCTGGTCTTATATTTAGATCTCTAATCAATTTAGAGTTTATTTTTGTGTATGGTGTTATGGAGCATTCTAATTTCATTCTTTTATGTGTAGGGGTCCAGTTTTACCAGCACCAATTACTGAAGAGACTGTCTTTTCTCCATTGTATATCCTTAGCTCCTTTGTCATAGATGAGATAGCCATAGGTATGTAGGTTTATCTCTGGGCTTTCTGTCCTGTTCCATTGATCTGTGTTTATGCCAATCTACATACACTTGATTCCATTATGGAGACATATAAATACATAGGTTTCAAGGTTATTACCAGTCAGATATATTCCTCTTCAGTAAATAGGGTGTTTTGTGTCCAGTTCATTGAGAAAGGAGTAGGTCTTGTCTATTACATATTTGGTATATGGAATGGGATCTGTGCTCATTTCAAACTCTGCTTTTACACATCACCCCACGTCACCTTTCCCCTTAAGGAGGCATAAGTGTGTTTTCTAAATGTGTAACTCTGTTCTCTTTTGAAATTCAGTTCATGCGTAACCATGTTTACATTCCCTCTATAAGTGATATAATACAATAAGTTTCTTTTACTTTGTGGCTCATTTCACTTAGCATCTTCATACCTAAAGCCACTCATTAAGCTGCTATTGGCCTTATGACATTGATTTTATGTCTGAGTGACATTCCATTGTATATAAGTACCACAACATCTATATCTATTTTTTTTTCCTTTCCTGGGATATTTAAAGTGTACTGAAGTCGAGGATCTTGTAAACAGAGCAGCCCTAAAGTTTGGGCTGGCTGTGTGTTATGGATTTTTAGTTTTCCCAAAATACACGCCCATGAGTGGAAGTGTGCTATGCTCTGTAGCTCTGTTTTAGAAAACAACATACAGTTCTCCAGAGAGGCTGTTGGCAATTTACATCCTGTCCATCGTCGTAACCAGGCTCCCTTTTCTCCATGGCCTGTCCTGCATTTGTGGTTTTTACACTATTTGTGGATGGCCCTTTTGACTGGAGGTAAGGGACACTTCTCTGTAGTGTGGATTTGCAATGCCTGATGGCTTGCTTGGACAAAAAGGGCATATGCATTTTTTCCCGAATATATTCAGGAAAATACACATAGTCCCTTTTCAGCCAAGGGCAACATTGTCGAAATTCTGTCGCTTTTCATGTGCTTTAAAGACGACTCCAATCTACCTCTTGAAATCTGTTTCCTTCAATTCTGCCTTGCATTCAAATCCTCTTCACTGCCTTTCCTCAATATATTTCTGGATGATAGTTGTCCTTTATAACTCTGCAAGTTTGTGAATTGCTGTGCCCCTGATTTCCATTTTTCAACTCGCCTCTTTGTGAGCTGGCTGCAGTACCGCAGGATGGCTTTAGGCATTAGTCTGGTTCCAGGGCTTCAGGCTGAGCCTTTGGTTAATTCTTCTTCCTGGTGGGAAACTAGAGTGACATGTGCCCATCCAAACACCTACAGCTAATCTCTCAGTTATTCCCCCTCTTCCTCTTCATCCTCTGCACAATTTGCAAACTGTGCATATCAGGAGGGTAAAGGCGCTGACACTCCAAGTGGGGAGATTTTGAGTAATGCAGATGGAATGGCGAAGCCGAGCACGACAAAAGGAAAAATGAGGTACCTTTTAGAAAACTTTCCCAATTACACAGTGTACCATCCACTGGGTTTCCCATGTATGTTTTAACTGTAGGAAGATTCCATTAAACCTGGAGAGTTGGGACCACTAGAATGGGTAGCACACAGTATTGCTCTAAGTGGTGTTCTTTTGCTCACAAAACCTCAGCAATCTTGTCAGCCCCAAGTGTCCTGTCTTATGTCTCATCCAGCTGTGGGTGTAAAGGTGGTCAATCCAGGTTGCATCACAGGCCCTGAACGAAATTTTTAAGACTTTCTCACTGTTTCGCTGTTTTTGCATTTTGCTTTTGAAATTTATTTTTATAAGTGGGTTTAACTGAATTTCAGTGCTCTGTTCATGCCGTTATACACACACATGATTCCTTTATGGAGACATGAGAATACATATGTATTAAAATACTGAAAGTCAGACATATTCCTTGCAATAAATAGGGGGTGTTGAGTCCAGTTCATTGTGGCGGGATTAGGTGTTGTCTATTACATACTTGGTTTATGTAACGGTATCTGTGCTAATTTAAAACTGTGATTTTATGCATCACCTCACCTCGCCTTTCCCATTAAGCAGGCAGAAGCTGGTTTTCTAAATTTGTGACTCCGTTGTGTTTGTAAATCAGTTCATGTGTAGCCATGTGTACATTCCCGCTATGAGTGATATATTTTGATAAGATTCGTTACTCTGGTATCTTTCCTAAATCAGTTCATGTGAGGCCATGTTTACAGGAACTTCATAAGTCATATCTTATGATAAGTTTCTTTTTCTGTGTGACTTATTTCACTTAGAATCATCGTACCTGAATCCACTCATTTTGCTGCTACTGGCCTTATGAAATTGATTTCATGGCTGAGGGATATACCATCGTACGTAAGTACCACAATTTCTTGAACCATTTTTGTCTTTCCTGGGATATTTAATGTATACCCAAGTTGAGGATCTTGTAAGCAGTGAAGCCCTAAATTTTGTGGTGGCTCTGTCTTATTGATTTTCAGTTTTCCCAAGGTATATTTCCTAGACTGGAAGTGCCCTTGACTCTGTAGCTCTGTTGTTTACTTGTTTTAGGGAACACAATGCACTCCTCCAGAGAGGCAGTTCTCAATTTAAATCCCGCCCATCAGCATAACAAGGCTCCCTGTTCTCCAGGGCCTGTCTTGCCTTTCTGGTTTTTACAAATTTTGCAGATGTCCCTTTCGACCAGTGGGAAGTGATACTTCTTTGTTGTGCAGATTTGCATTGCCCGCTTGCTTGCTTGGCCAAAAAGGGCGTATGCGTGTTCTCCTGCATATATTCAGGAGAAAACGCACACGCACTTTTTGGGCAAGTGCATCATTGTCGAAGTTTTGCCCCTCTTCCTGTGCTTTAAAGGGGATTCCAACGTACCTCTTGAAACCTGTTTCCTGTTATTCTGCCTCGCTTTCAATTCCACCTCGTTGCCTTCCGTCAACAGATTTTTGGACGATAGTTTTCCTTTATTACTCTGCCAGTTTGTGAATTGTTGTGCCCCTGAGCCCCATTATTTAACTCGTTTTTTTGTGAGCTGAACGCAAGTCTAATATTTTGGTTCAAGACATATACTGGTTCCCAGTGGGTTGCTGAGACATTGATTAATTCTTCTTCCTCACGGGAAAAAAGAGTGACATATGCCCGTCCAAATGCCTAACAGCTACTCTTTCATTGGTTCTCCCTCTTCCCTTTCATCGTCTACCAAATTGGGAACCTGTGCGTACCAGGAGGTTAAAGGTGCTGTCTCTCCAAGCTGGGAGATTGACAGTAAATCCATTGGAAAGTCAAACCGGAGCTCCAGTAGAGGGAATATTTGTTGAGTTTTAGAGACCTTTCGTATTCACTGTGTGTCCATTCTCTAGGATTCCCGTATATGTTATAGCTCTAGTAATATTCCCTTCAACCTGGAGACATGGGACCCATGGAATGGGTGCCATGCATTATTGCTTTAAAGGGTCTGCGTTTGCTCACCCAATCTCACCAATCCTCTCAGTCCCATATGTACAGCCTTATGCCACATCCAGCTGTCATTGTAGATAGGGTCATTCCAGGTTTCATTCAGAAACCCTGAAGGAATTGTAAAGAATTTCCCTTTTTTTGTTGTTTTTCAAATTCCTTTATATAGTGGGTTTGAGCTGATTCTCGCTGCCATGTTTATGCCAGTCTAGACACAATTGATTCCCTTACGGTGACATATCAATACATAGGTTTTAAGATTCTTATTAGTCAGATATATTCCTCGGAGGGAAATATGGGGTTTTGAGTCCCTTTCACTGAGGAAGGTGTAGGTATTGTCTATTCCATAGCTGGTTTTTGGAACGGTACCTGTGCTTATATCAAACTCTGGTTTTATGCATCACCCCACCTCTCCTTCCCCCTTAAGCAGGCATAAGAGTGTTTTCTAAATGTGAGACTCTCTTCTCTTTCCTAACTCAGTTCATGTGTAGCCATGTTTACAGGATCTTCATAAGTGATATCTTATGATAAGTTTCTTTTTCTGTGTGACTTATTTCACTTAGAATCATCGAACCTGAATCCACTCATTTTGCTGCTACTGGTCTTATGACATTGATTTCATGGCTGAGGGATATTCCATCGTACGTAAGTAGCACAAATTTTTGAACCATTTTTATCTTTCCTGGGATATTTATGGTGTACCCAAGTTGAGGTTCTTGTAAGCAGAGCAGCACTAAATTTGGGAATGGCACTGTCTTATTGATTTTCAGTTTTCCCAAGGTATATTCCCTAGACTGGAAGTGCCCTTGGCTCTGTAGCTCTGTTGTTTACTTGTTTTAGGGAACACAATGCACTCCTCCAGTGAGGCAGTTGGCAATTTACATCCCACCCAACCGCATAACAAGGCCCCCTGTTCTCCAGGGCGTGTCTTGCCTTTCTGGTTTTACACATTTTGTGGATGTCCCTTTTGACTGTTGGGAAGTGATACTTCTTTGTAGTGCAGATTTGCATTGCCCGCTTGTTTGCTTGGCCAAAAAGGTCGTATGCGTTTTCTCCTGCATATATTCAGGAGAAAATGCATACGCCCTTTTTGGCCAAGTGCATCATTGTCGAAGTTGTGCCCCTCTTCTTGTGCTTTACAGGTGTTTCCAACGTACCTCTTGAAATCTGTTTCCTGCTATTCTGCCTCGCATTCAAGTCTGCCTCGTTGCCTTCCCTCAACAGATTTTTGGATGATAGTTGTCCTTGATTACTCTTCCAGTTTGTGAGTTGCTGTGCCCCTGAGCTCCATTTTTCAACTCGTTTTTTTGTGAGCTGAACGCATGTCCAAAATTTTGATTCAGGAACTATACTGGTTCCCAGTGGGTGGCTGCAACTTTGGTTAATTCTTCTCCCTGCCGGGAAATTAGAATGACATATGCCCGTCCAAATGCCTAACAGCTAATCTCTCATTGGTTCTCCCTCTTCCCTTTCATCCTCTGCCAAATTGGCAACCTGTGAGAACCACGAGGTTAAAGGGGCTGTCTCTACAAGTTGGGAGATTGATAGTAAAGCAGTTGGAAAGTCAAACCGGAGCACAAGGAGAGGGAATATTCGTTGAGTTTTAGAAACCTTTCGTATTCACAGTGTGTCCATTCTCTAGGTTTCCCGTACATGTTATAGCTGTAGTAATATTCCCTTCAACCTGGAGAGTTGGGACCCATGGAAAGGGTGCCATGCATTATTGCATTAAAGGGTCTGCATTTGCTCACACAATCTCAACAATCCTCTCAATCCCAAGTGTCCAGCCTTATGCCACATCCAGCTGTCATTTTAGACATGGTCATTCCAGGTTTCATCAGAGACCCTGAAGGAATTGTAAAGAATTTCCCTGTTTTTGTGTTTTGTTTTTGAAATTCCTTTTTATAGTGGGTTTGAGCTGGTTCTCGCTGCCATGTTTATGCCAGTCTAGACACACTTGATTCCCTTACGGAGACATATCAATAAATAGGTTTTAAGATTCTTACTAGTCAGATATATTCCTCTGCGGGAAATATGGGGGTTTGAATCCCTTTCACTGAGGAAGGTATAGGTATGTCTTGTCTATTCCATAGTTGGTTTTTGGAACGGTATCTGTGCTTATATCAAACTCTGGTTTTATGCATCACCGCACCTCTCCTTCCCCCGTAAACAGGCATAAGAGTGTTTTCTAAATGTGAGACTCTGTTCTCTTTCCTAACTCAGTTCATGTGTAGCCATGTTTACAGGATCTTCATAAGAGATATCTTATGATAAGCTTCTTTTTCTGTGTGACTTATTTATTTAGAATCACCGTAACTGAATCCTCTCATATTGATGCTACTGGTCTTATGACATTGATTTCATGGCTGAGGGATATTCCATCGTACGTAAGTACCACAATTTTTGGAGCCATTTTTATATTTCCTGGGATATTTAAGGTGTACCCAAGTTGAGGTTCTTGTAAGCAGTGCAGCCCTAAATTTGGGGGTGGCTCTGTCTTATTGATTTTCAGTTTTCCCATGGTATATTTCATAGACTGGAAGTGCCCTTGGCTCTGTAGCTCTGTTGTTTACTTCTTTTACGCAACACAATGCACTCCTCCAGTGAGGCAGTTGGCAATTTACATCCCGCCCATCAGCATAACAAGGCTCCCTGTTCTCCAGGGACTGTCTTGCCTTTCTGGTATTTACACATTTTGTGGATGTCCCTTTTGACCGGTGGGGAGTGATACTTCTTTATAATGCAGATTAACATTGCCCCCTTGCTTGCTTGGCCAAAAATTGCGTATTCGTTTTGTCCTTAACATATTCAGGAGAAAACGCATACGCCATTTTTGGCCAAGTGCATCTTTGACGAAGTTGTGCCCCTCTTCATGTGCTTTACAGATGATTCCAACGTACCTCTTGAAATCTGTTTCCTGCTATTCTGCCTCGCCTTCAATTCCCCCTCATTGCCTTCCCTCAACAGATTTTTGGACGATAGTTGTCCTTTAATACTCTGCCAGTTTGTGAATTGCTGTGCCCCTTAGCTTCATTTTTCAACTCGTTTTTTGTGAGCTGAACGCAAGTCCACAATTTTGATTCAGGACGTAATCTGGATCCCGGGGGGTGGCTGAGACTTTGGTTAATTCTTCTTCTTGCCGGGAAATTAGAGTGACATATGCCCGTACAAATGCCTAACAGCTACTCTCTCATTGGTTCTCCCTCTTCCCTTTTATCCTCTGCCAAATTGGCAACCTGTGCGAACCAGGAGGATAAAGGGGCTGTCTCTCCAATTTGGGAGATTGATAGTAAAGCAGTTGGAAAGTAAAACCGGAGCACCAGGAGAGGGACTATTAGTTGAGTTTTACAAACCTTTCGTATTTACTGTGTGTCCATTCTCTAGGTTTCCCGTACATGTTATAGCTGTAGTAATATTGACTTCTACCTGGAGAGTTGGGACAAATGGAATGGGTGCCACACATTATTGCTTTAAAGGGTGTGCATTTGCTCAACCAATCTCACCAATCCTCTCAGTCCCAAGTGTCCAGCCTTATGCCATATCCAGCTGTCATTGTAGATAGGGTCATTCCAGGTTTCATTAGAGCCCCTAAAGGAATTGTAAAGAATTTCCATGTTTTTTGTTTTTTGTTTTTGAAATTACTTTTTATAGTGGGTTTGAGCTGATTCTCACTGCAATGATTATGCCAGTCTAGACACACTTGATTCCATTATGGAAACATATCAATACATAGGTTTTAAAATTCTTACTAGTCAGATATATTCCTCTGTGGGAAATATCGTGTTTTGAGTTCCTTTCACTGAGGAAGGTGTAGGTTTTGTGTATTCCGTAGTTGGTTTTTGAAATGGTACGTGTGGTTATATCAAACGCTGGTTTTCTGCAGCACACCACCTCATATTCCCCCTTAAGCAGGCATAAGAGTTTTTTCTAAATGTGAGTCTCTGTTCGCTTTCCTAACTCTGTTCATGTGTAGCCATGTTTAGAGGACCTTCATAAGTGATATCTTATGATAACTTTCTTTATCTGTGTGACTTATTTCAGTTAGAATCATCGTACCTGAATCCACTCATTTTGCTGCTACTGGTCTTATGACATTGATTTCATGGCTGAGGGATATTCCAATATATGTAACTACCAAAATATTTTAAACCATATTTATATTTCCTGGGATATTTATGCTGTACCCAAGTTGAGGTTCTTGTAATCAGTGCAGCCCTAAATTTTGGGGTGGCTCTGTCTTATTGATATTCTGCTTTCCCAAGGTATATTCCCCAGACTGAAAGTACCCTTGGCTCTGTAGCTCTGTTGTTTACTTGTTTTAGGGAACACAATGCACTCCTCCAGAAAGGCAGTTGGCAATTTACATCCCGCCCATCAGCATAACAAGGCTCCCTGTTCTCCAGGGCCTGTCTTGCCTTTTTGGTTTTTACCCATTTTGTGGATGTACCTTTTGACAAGTGTGAAGTGATACTTTGTAGTGCAGATTTGCATTGCCAGCATGCTTGCTTGGCCAAAAAGGGCGTATGCGTTTTCTCCTGAATATATTCAGGAGAAAACGCATACGCCCTTTTTGGCCAAGTGCATCATTGTCGATGTTGTGCCCCTCTTCCTGTGCCTTAAATGCGATTCCAACGTACCTCTTGAAATCTGTTTCCTGCTATTCTGCCTCGCTTTCAAGTCTGCCTCGTTGCCTTCCCTCAACAGATTTTTGGACGATAGTTGTCCTTTATTACTCTGCCTGTTTGTGAATTGTTGTGCACTGAGCTACATTATTTAACTCGTTTTTTTTGTGAGCTGAACGCACGTCTAATATTTTGGTTCAGGACCTATACTGATTCCCGGTGGGTGGCTGAGACTTTGGTTATTTCTTCTTCTTCCCGAGAAGTAAGAGTGACATGTGCCCGTACAAATGTCTAACAGCTACTCTCTCACTGGTCTCCCTCTTCCCTTTCATCCTCTGCCAAATTGGCAACCTGTGCGAACCAGGAGGTTAAAGGTGCTGTCTCTCCAAGTTGGGAGATTGATAGTAAAGCAGTTGGAAAGTCAAACGGGAGCACCAGGAGAGGGACTATTCATTGAGTTTTAGAAACCTTTCGTATTCACAATGTGACCATTCTCTAGGGTTCCCGTTCATATTATAGCTGTAGTAATATGACCTTAAACCTGGCCTGTTGGGACCCATGGAATGGGTGCCACACATTATTGCTTTAAAGGGTGTACATTTGCTCACCCAATCTCACCAATCCTCTCAGTCCCAAGTGTCCAGCCTTATGCCACTTCCAGATGTCGTTTTAGATAGGGTCATTCCAGGTTTCATCAGCGACCCTGAAGGTATTGTGTAAGAATTGTTCTGTTTTTATGTTTTGTTTTGAATTTCATTTTTATATTGGGTTTGAGCTGATTCTCCCTGCCATGTTTATGTCATACTAGACACACTTAGTTACCTTATGGAGACATATCAATACATAGGTTTTAAAATTCTTACTAGTCAGATATATTTCTCTGGGGGGAATAGGGATGTTGAGTTCCGTTAACTGAGGAAGGTGTAGGGCTTGTATCTTTTGTTTTTGGATTATGGAACGGTACATTTGCTAATATCAATCTTTTGTTTTGTGCATCTCCCCACCTGTCTTTCCCCTTAAGCAAGCGTTAGAGTGTTTTCTAAATCTGAGACTCTGTTCTCTTCCCTAAATCAGTTCATATGTAGCCATGATTACATTCCCTTCATAAGTGATATCTTATGTCAGAATGCACCATGGCCCTTGTCATAATAATGCTTCATGACCCCTGTCATCACAATGATCCATGCCCTGGTTATCAAAATGCTCCATGTCCCTTGTCATCAAAATTCTCCACATACTTGTCATCACAATGCTACATGACACTTCTCATCAAAATGTTACATGCTCTTGTCATCACAATTCTCCATTCTCTTGACATTGCAATGATCCATGCCCTTGTCATCACAATGCTCCATGCCTTTGTCATCACATTGCTCCATGACCCCTGTCATCACATTGCTCCCTGACAACTGTCATCACAATGCTTCATGCCCCTTGTCATTACAGTGCTCCATGATGCTCAACATCACAATTACCCAAGGTCTTCTCATCACAATGCTCCACGGTTTTGCCATCACCATGCTCCATGCCTTGTCATCTCAAATCTCAATGTCCCTTGTCCTCACAATTCTCCAAGTCCTTGTCATTACAATGCTCCATGGTATTTCACATCACAATGTTATATGCTCTTGTCATCACAATACTCCATGCACTTGTCATCGCAATGCACCATGACCCCTGTCATAGGAAGCTCCATGTGCTTTTCATCAAAATGTTTTACGACCAGGGCATTAAAATTCTCAATGGCCCTTGATATCACAATGCTCCATGCCCTTGTCATCACAATGCTCCTTTACTTTGTCACAACGATCCTCCATAACAATTGGCATCACAATGCTCCATGATATTGTCATCAAACTGGAACATGACATATTTCATCACAATGCTCCCTGACACCTTTCTTCACAATAATCCATGACCTTGTCATCACAGTGCTCCATGACCTTGTCATCACAATGTGCCATGCCCATTCTTATCACAATAATCCAAGAAACATGTCAGACCAATGCTCCATGACACTTTTCATCACAATGCTCCATGAACGCTGTCATCAAAATGCACCATGCCCATCATCATAATGCTTCATGCTATTGTCATCACAATGAAATCAAAAAGCTCCATGACATCTGTCACCACAATGCTGCAAACCCTTGTGATCACAATGTCCCATAACACTTGTCACCACAATGCCACATGACACTGGTCACCACAGTTATCCATGGGCTTCTCATCACAATGCACCATGAATTTTGTCAACACAATGTTCAATACCCTTGTCAACACAATGCTCTCTGACTATTGACCTCAGTATGCACCGTGCACTCTTTCATGGCAAGGCTCCATGCCTATTTCATCACAATGATCCATGCCCTTTTCATCAAAATGTTCCAAGACACCTCTGATCACAATGCTCCTTGCACTTGTCATCACAATGCTCCATGACGAATGTCATCAGAATGCTCCATGGCCTTCTCATCATAATGTTCCATGCCCTTGTCATCACAATGCTCCAAGATCCCTGTAATCAAAATGATCCCCGCGCCTTTTCATGAGAATGCTCCATGAGACTTGTCATCGCAAGGTTCCATGGTCTTCACATCACAGTGCTCCAGGACCTTGTCATCACAGTGCTCCATTCCCTTGTCATCACAATGCTCAATGACCCCTGTCATCACAATAATCCATGAACATTTTCAGCCCAATGCTCTACGAAATTCTCATCACAATGCTCCATAGCCCATATCACCACAATGCTCCATGACCACTGTCATCAGAACACTCCATGACACCTGACAACACAATGATCCGGGACACTTGTCATCACAATGCTACATTCCCTTGTCATCACAATGCTCCATGACCCCTGTCATCACAACACTCCATGAACATTTTCAGCCCAGTGCTCCTTGACTCTTGTCATCACAATGATCCATGCCCTTTTCATCCCAATGCTCCATGACCCCTGTATTCACAATGCTCAGTAACGCTTGTCATCAGAGTGCTTCTTGACACCTGTCATCACAATGCTCCATGCCTTTGTCAGCAAAATGCTACATGACCTTGTCATTACAATACTCTATGCACTTGTCATCACAATACTCCATTTCCATTGTCATCACAATCCTCCATGAACCTTGGGATCACATTGCTTCCTGTCATTGTCATCACAATGCTCCATGCTCCTTGAAATCAAAATGATCCATGACTTCTGTCATCACAATGCTCCAAAACCTTGTGATCACAATGTTCCATAACACTTGTCATCCCAACGCTCCATGATGCCTGTCATCACAATACTCCATGCCCTTTTCATCACAATGCTCCATGACCTTTGTCATCACAATTCTCAATACACTTGTCATCAAAATGCTCCCTGACACTTGTCATCAGAATGCTCCTTGAAACCTGTCACGAAAAGGCTCCATGCCGTTTTCATCACAATGCCCCATGCCGTTTTCATCACAATGGTCCAGGCCATTTTCATCAAAATCCTCCACAAGCTTGTCATCAGAATGCTCCATGACCCTTCTCATCACAATTCTCCATGCACTTGTCAGCACAATGCTCCCTGAACCTTGTCCTCACAATGCTCCAAGCCATTGTCATCACAATGCTCCATTACATTTGTCATCAGAATTCTCCATGACACTTGGCATCACAATGCTCCATGCCATTTTCATCACAATGGGCCATTCCAAATGTCATTGCAATAATCCATGAAACATATTAGACCAATGTTCCATGCCCTTGTCATCACAATGCTCCATGCCCTTGTTATCACAATGCTCCATGACCCCTGTCATCACAATGCTCCATGACTCCCGTCATCACAATGTTTCATGACCTTTGTCATCACAATGGTCCATCCCGTCGTCATCAACAGTCTCTGACAATTTTAACCACAATGCTCCATGAAATTTTCATCACAATGCTCTTTGACCCTTGTCATCACAATGCTCCATGCGCTTGTCAGCACAATGCCTCATGACACGTCATCACAGGGCACCATACGCTTGTCATCACAGTGCTCCACAATCTTGTCATCACAATGCTCTTTAAAATTTGTCATCACAATGCTCCATGCTCTTCTCATCAAAATGCTCTCTCACCACTGATATCACAATGCTACATCACTATTTGTCACAATACTCCCTCACCCCTGTCATCACAATGTTCCATGACTCCTGTCTTCCCAATGCTACATGCACTTATCATCACAGTGTTCGTTGACCCGTGGCATCACAATGTTCCATAACACCTGTCATCAAAATGATCCATGACACTTTTCATTAAATTGCTCCATGACCCTGTCATCAGAATGCTCCAAGCCTTTCTCATCACAATGCACAACGACCTTGTCATCAAAATGTTCCCTGACTGTTGTCATCACAAAGATCCATGACCCTTGGCATCACAATGCTCCATGTCATTGTCATCACAATGCCCAATGAACGCTCTCATCACATTGCTCCATGCCCTTGTCTTCACAAAGCTCCATGACACATGTCATCAGAATGCTCCATGTCCTTCTCATCACAATGCTCCATGCCCTTGCCATCACAATGCTCAATTACCCCAGACGTCACAATGCTCCATGACCCCTGCCATCACAATGTTTCATGGCCTTGTCATCACAAAGCTCCATGACACTTCTCATCTCAATGCTCCAAGAACCCTGTAATCACAATGCTCTTTGCCCCTTTTCATCTCAATTATCCATGAACACTGTCATCACAATGCACCATGCCCATCATCATAATGCTTCATGCTATTGTCATCACAATGAAATCAAAATGCTCCATGACCTCTGTCATAACAATGCTCCAAACCCTTGTGATCACAATATTCTCTATCACTTGTCATCACAATGCCCCATGTCACTCGTCATCACAATTATCAATGGTCTTCTCATCACAATGCTCAATACACTAGTCATCAAAATGCTCCCTGACACTTCTTGTCTCTATGCTCCTTGAACCCTCTCATGACAAGGCTCCATGCCTTTTTCATCACAATGATCCATGCCCTTTTCATCACAATGCTCCAAAACCCATGTAATCACAATGCTCCATGCCCTTGTCATGACAAAGCTCAATGACACATGCCATCAGAATGCTCCTTGGTCTTCTCCTCACAATGATCCATGCCCTTGTCATCACAATGTGCCAAGACCGCTCTAATCAAAATGCTCCATGCCCCTTTTCATCAGTATGCTCCATGAGACTTGTCATCACAAGGCTCCATGGTTTTGCCATCACAATGCTCCAGGACCTTGTCATCACAATGCTTCTCGACCTTGTCATGAAAATTTTCAATGGCCCTTGAAATCATAATGCTCCAATCCCTAATCATCAAAATGCTCCATTATTTTTGTCATCACAATTCTCCATTACATTTTGCATCACAATGCTCCATGCCAATGTAATCGCAATGAACCATGACATATGTCATCACAATGCTCCTTGACAACTGTCTTCACAATATTCCATGACGTTCTCATCAAAATGCTCCAGGCCCTGGTCATCACAATGCACCATGCCCAGTGTCATCACAATAATCTATGAAACTTGTCAGACCAATGCTCCGTGCCCCTGTCATCACAATGCTCCATGCCCTTGTCATCACAAAGCTACATGACCCCTGTCTTCACAATGCTCCGTGACTCCAGTCATCACAATGTTTCATAACGTTTGTCATCACAGTGGTCAAGCCCACGTCATCACAAGGCTCTGTGACCTTTGTAACCAAAATGCTCCCTGAAATTTTCATCACAATTCTCTGTGACACTTGTCATCATAATGCTCCATGTCTTTTTCAGAACAATTCTCCATGACCATTGCCATCACAATGTGCCACGTGCATTTCATCACAACGGTCCACAACTTTGCCATTGCAATGTTTCCTAAACCTTGTAATCACAATGCTCCATGCACTTCTCATCAAACTGCTCTCTCACACGAGATATCACAATGTTCCATCACTAGTAATCACAATACTCCCTCAGCACTGTAATCACAATGTTCCGTGAACCTGTCATCACAATGCTACATCCCCTTATCATCACAATGTTCCATGACCCCTGACATCACAATGTTCCATAACCCCTGTCATCAAAAGGCTCCATGACGCTTTTCATCCCAAAGCTCCAAGACCCCTGACGTCACAATGTTCTATAACCCCTGCCATCAAAAGGTTCCATTACACTCTTCATCAAATTGCTGCATGACAGGGTCATCAAAATGCTCCCTGCCCTTCTCATCACAATGCACCATGCCCTTTTCATCAAAATGCTCCATGACTTGTCATCACAAAGCTCCATGACCCTTGGCATCACAATGCTCCATGTCATTGTCATCACAATGCTCCATAAACCCTCTTATCACATTGCTCCATGCCCTTGTCATCACAAAGATCCCTGATACTTGTCATCACAATGCTCGATGCCCTTCTCATCATAATGCTCCATGCCCTTGTCATTACCATCCTGAATGACCCATGTATCACAGTGATCCGTGCCCTTGTCATCACAATGCTCCATGCCCACTCTCATCACAATAATCCATGAAATATTGCAGACCAATGATCCATGCACTTCTCATCAAAATGCTCCATTAACCCTGTCATAACAATGCACCATGACCCTTGCCATCAAAATGTTCCACGGCCTAGTCATCACAAGGTTCCATGACACTTGTCATCACAATGCTGAAGACCCCTGAAATCACAATGCTCCATGACGTTCTCATCACAAAGCTCCATGACACATGTCATCAGAAGGTTTCATGGCCTTTTCATCACAATGCTCCATGCCCTTGTCATCACAATGCTCCTTGACCCTTGTAATCACAATGCTCCATGACCCTTTTCATCTCAATGCTCCATGAACCCTGTCATCACAATGCACCATGCCCATCATCATAATGCTTCAGGCTATTGTCATCACAATGAAATCAATATTCTCCATGACCTCTGTCATCATAATGCTCCAAACACTTGTGATCACAATGTTCCATAACACTTATCATCACAACACCCCATGACGCTCATCATCACAATTATCCATGGTCTTCTCATCACAATGCTCCATGATCTTTGTCATCAAAATGCTCAATACACTTGTCGTCACAATGCTCCCTGACACTTGTCGTCAGTATGCTCCTTGAACCCTGTCATGACAAGGTTCCATCCCTTTTTCATAACAATGATCCATGCCCTTTTCATCACAATGCTCCAAGATCCCTGTAATCACAATGCTCCATGCACATATCATCAAAATGCTCTCTCAACAGAGATATCACAATGTTCCATCACTAGTCATCACAATACTCCCTCACCCCTGTAATCACAATGTTCCATTACCCTGTCATCACAATGCTACATCCCCTTATCATCACAATGTTCCATGACCCCTGGCATCACAATGTTCCATAACCCCTGTCATCAAAATGCTCCATGACCCTTTTCTTCCCAAAGTTCCAAGACCCCTGACATCACAATGTTTTATAACCCCTGCCATCAAAATATTCCTTTACACTTTTCATCAAATTGCTGCATGAACCGGCCATCAACATGCTCCCTGCCTTTCTCATCACAATGCACCATGCCCATGTCATCAAAATGCTCCATGACTGGTCATCACAAACTCCATGACCCTTGGCATCACAATGCTCCATGTCATTGTCATCACAATGCTCCATGAACCCTCTTTTCACATAGCTCCATGCCCTTGTCATCACAAAGCTCCCTGATACTTGTCATCACCATGCTCGATGCCCTTCTCATCACAATGCTCCATGCCTTTGTCATTACAATCCTGCATGACCCATGTATCACAGTGCTCCGGGCCCTTGTCATCAGAATGCTCCATGCCCACTTTCATCACAATAATCCATGACATATTTCAGACAAATGTTCCATGCGCTTCTCATCAAAATGCTCCATTAACCCTGTCATAACAATGCACCATGACCCTTGCCATCAAAATGTTCCACGGCCTAGTCATCACAAGGTTCCATGACACTTGTCATCACAATGCTGAAGACCCCTGAAATCACAATGCTCCATGAACTTGTCATCACAAAGCTCCATGACGCATGTCATCAGAAGGTTTCATGGGCTTTTCATCACAATGCTCCATGCCCTTGCCATCACAATGTTCCATGACCCTTGTAATCACAATGCTCCATGCCCCTTTTCAACTCAATGCTCCATGGACCCTGTCATCACAATGCACCATGCCCAACATCATAATGCTTCAGGCTATTGTCATCACAATGAAATCAGTATTCTCCATGAACTCTGTCATCATAATGCTCCAAACACTTGTGATCACAATGTTCCATAACACTTATCATCACAACACCCCATGACGCTCATCATCACAATTATCCATGGTCTTCTCATCACAATGCTCCATGATCTTTGTCATCACAATGCTCAATACACTTGTCGTCACAATGCTCCCTGACACTTGTCGTCAGTATGCTCATTGAACCCTCTCATGACAAGGTTCCATGCCTTTTTCATAACAATGATCCATGCCCTTTTCATCACAATGCTCCAAGATCCCTGTAATCACAATGCTCCATGCACATCTCATCAAAATGCTCTCTCAACAGAGATATCACAATGTTCCATCACTAGTCATCACAATACTCCCTCACCACTGTAATCACAATGTTCCATGACCCTGTCATCACAATGCTACATCCCCTTATCATCACAATGTTCCATGACCCCTGGCATCACAATGTTCCATAACCCCTGTCATCAAAATGCTCCATGACCCTTTTCTTCCCAAAGTTCCAAGACCCCTGGCATCACAATGTTTTATAACCCCTGCCATCAAAATATTCCTTTACACTTTTCATCAAATTGCTGCATGAACCGGCCATCAACATGCTCCCTGCCTTTCTCATCACAATGCACCATGTCCTTGTCATCAAAATGCTCCATGACTGGTCATCACAAACTCCATGACCCTTGGCATCACAATGCTCCATGTCATTGTCATCACAATGTTCCATGAACCCTCTTATCACATTCCTCCATGCCCTTGTCATCACAAAGCTCCCTGATACTTGTCATCACAATGCTCGATGCCCTTCTCATCACAATGCTCCATGCCTTTGTCATTACAATCCTGCATGACCCATGTATCACAGTGCTCCGGGCCCTTGTCATCACAATGCTCCATGCCCACTCTCATCACAATAATCCATGAAATATTTCAGACCAATGTTCCATGCCCTTCTCATCAAAATCTTGCATTACCCTGTCATAAAAATGCACCATGACCTTTGCCATCAAACTGTTCCAAGGCCTAGTCATCACAAGGTTCCATGACATTTGTCATCACAATGTTTAAGACCACTGAAATCACAATGCTCCATGCCCTTGTCATCACAAAGCTCCATGACACATGTCATCAGAATGTTCCATGGCCTTTTCATCACAATGCTCCATGCCCTTGTCATCACAATGTTACAAGACCCTTGTAATCACAATGCTCCATGCCCCTTTTCATCTCAATGCTCCATGAAACCTGTCATCTCAATTCACCATGCCCATCATCATAATGCTTCAGGCTATTGTAATCACAATGAAATCAATATTCTCCATGAACTCTGTCATCATAATGCTCCAAAACCTTGTGATCACAATGTTCCATAATACTTATCATCACAACACCCCATGATGCTCATCATCACAATTATCCATGGTTTTCTCATCACAATGCTCCATGATCTTTGTCATCACAATGCTCAATACACTTGTCATCACAATGCTCCCTGACACTTGTCTTCAGTATGCTCCTTGAACCCTGTCATGACAAGGCTCCATGCATTTTTCATAACAATGATCCATGCCCTTTTTATCACAATGCTCCAAGATGCCTGTAATCACAAGGCTCCATGCAGTTGTCATCACAAAACTCCATGACACATGTCATCAGAATGCTCCATGGCCTTCTCCTCACAATGCTCCATGCCCTAATCATCACAATGCTCCATGGCCAATATCATCACAATGCTGCATGACCACTGTCATCACAACACTCCATGACACTTGACAACACAATGATCTGGGACTCTTGTCATCACAATGCTCCATTCCCTAGTCATCACAATGCTTCATGACCCCTGTCATCACAATGATTCATGACCACTGTCATCACAACACTCCATGAACTTTTTCAGCCCAGTGCTCCATGACCCTTGTCATCACAATGCTCCATGACCCCTGTATTCACAATGCTCCGTGACGCTTGTCATCACAGTGCTCCATGACACATGTCATCACAATGCTCCATGTCTTTGTCAGCAAAATGCTACATGACATTGTCATTACAATGCTCTATGTGCTTGTCATCACAATACTCTATTTCCATTGTCATCACAATCCTCCATGAACCTTGGGATCACATTGCTTCATCCCTGTCATCAAAATTCTCCATGCTCCTTGAAATCAAAATGATCCATGACCTCTGTCATCACAATGCTCCAAACCCTTGTGATCACAATGTTCCATAACACTAGTCATCACAATGCTCCATGATGCCTGTCATCACAATACTCCATGCTCTTTTCATCCCAATGCTCCATGACCTTTTTCATCACAATTCTCAATACAATTGTCATCACAAAGCTCCCTGACACTAGTCATCAGAATGCTCCTTGAACCCTGTCACGAAAAGGCTCCATGCCTCTTTCATCACAATGCCACATGCCATTTTCATTTCAATGCTCCATGCCATTGTCATCCAAATACTCCACAAGCTTGTCATCAGAATGCTCCATGACCTTTGTCATCACAGTTCTACATGCACTTGTCAGCACAATGTTCCCTGACCCTTGTCATCACAATGCTCCAAGCCATTGTCATCACAATGCTCCATTACCTTTGTCATCAGAATCTTCCATGACACTTGGCATGACAATGCTCCATGCCATTGTCATCACATTGGGCCATTACATATGTCATCACAATGCTCCCTGACACCTGTCTTCACAATACTGCATGACCTGGTCATCACAATGCTCCATGCCCTTGTCATCACAATGTTCCATGCCCTTCTCATCACAAAACACCATGACGCATGTCATCAGAATGCTCCATGTCCTTCTCATCACATTGCTCCATGCCCTAGTCATCACATTGCTCCAAGAACACTGTAATCACAATGCTCCATGCCCCTTTTAATCACAATGCTCCATGAGATTTGTCATCAAAAGTCTCCATGGACTTTTCATCAAAATGCTCCAGGACATTGTCATCACCATGCTCCATTCCCTTGTCATCATAATGCTCCATGACCACTGTCATCACAACACTCCATGACACCTGACAACATAATGATCCTTGAAACTTGTCATCACAATTCTCCATTCCCTAGTCATCACAATGCTGCATGACACGTGTCATCACAACACTCCATGAACATTTTCAGCCCAGGGCTCCATGACCTTTGTCATGACAATATTCCATGCCCTTGTCATCCCAATGGTCCATGACCCCTATATTCACAAATCTCCGTGATGCTTGTCATCACAGTGCTCCATGACACATGTCATCACAATGTTCCATGCCATTGTCAGCAAAATGCTACATGACCTTGTCATTACAATGCTCTATGCGCTTGTCATCACAATACTCCATTTCCATTGTCATCACAATCCTCCATGAACATTGGGATCACATTGCTTCATGCTCTTGTCATTACAATGCTCCATGCTCCTTGAAATCAAAATGATCCATGACCTCTCTCATCACAATGCTCCAAACCCTTGTGATCACAGTGTTCCATAACACTTGTCATCAAAATGCTCCATGATGCGTGTCATCAAAATACACCATGCCCTTTTCATCACTATGCTCCATGCCATTGTCTTCAAAATACTCCACAAGCTTGTCATCAGAATGCTCCATGACCCTTGTCATCACAATTCCCATGCACTTTTCAGCACAATGCTCCCTGTCCCTTGTCATCACAATGATCCTAGCCATTGTCATCACAATGCTCCATTACCTTTGTCATCAGAATCCTCCATGACACTAGGCCTCACAATGCTCCATGCCATTGTCATCACAATGGGCCATTACATATTTCATCACAATGCTCCCTGACACCTCTCTTCACAATAGTGCATGACCTGGTCATCACAATGCTCCATGCCCTTGTCATCACAATGCACCATTCCAACAGTCATCGCAATAATCCATGAAACATATTAGACCAATGATCCATGCCCTTGCCTCACAATGCTCCATTACCACAGTCATAATAATGCTCCATGACCCCTGCCATCACGATGTTCCATGGCCTTGTCATCACAAAGCTCCATGAACCTTCTCATCACAATGCTCCAAGAACCCTGTAATCACAATGCTCTATGCCACTTTTCATCTCAATGATCCATGAACCCTGTCATCACAATGCACCATGCCCATCATCATAATGCTTCATGCTATTGTCATCACAATGAAATCAAAATGCTCCATGACCTCTGCAATAACAATGCTCCAAACCCTTGTGATCACAGTATTCCATAACACTTGTCATCACAATGCCCCATGACGCTCGTCATCACAATTATCAATGGTCTTCTCATCACAGTGCTCCATGACCTTTGTCATCACAATGCTCAATTCACTTGTCATCAAAATGCTCCCTGACACTTGTTGTCTGTATGCTCCTTGAATCCTGTCATGACAAGGCTCCATGCCTTTTTCATCACAATGATCGATGTCCTTTTCTTCACAATGCCCCAAGAACCATGTAATCTCAATGCTCCATGCCCTTGCCATCAGAAAACTCAATGATATATGCCATCAGAATGCTCCTTGGTCTTCTCCTCACAATGCTCCATGCCCTTGTCATCACAATGTTCCAAGACACCTGTAATCACAATGCTCCATGCCCTTGTCATCAAAAAACTCCAGGACGCATGTCATCAGAATGCTCCATGGCATCTCATCACAATGTTCCATGCCCTATTCATCAGAGTGCTCCAAGACCCCTGTAATCACAATGCTCCATGCCCCCTTTTCATCAGAATTCTCCATGAGCCTTGTATTTACAACTCTCCATGGTCTTCTCATCACAATGCTCCAGGACCTTGTCATCACCATGCTCTGTTCCCTTGTCATCAATATGCTCAATGAACCCTGTCATCACAATAATCCATGAACAATTTCAGACCAATGCTCCACGACCTACTCATCAGAATGCTCCATGGCCAATATCATCACAATGCTCCATGACCACTGTCATCACATCACTCCATGAACATTTTCAGCCCAGTGTTCCATGACCCTTGTCATCACAATGATCCATGCCCTTGTCATCCCAATGCTCCATGACCCCTGTATTCACAATGCTCCGTGACGCTTGTCATCACAGTGCTCCATGACACATGTCATCACAATGCTCCATGCCTTTGTCAGCAAAATGCTACATGACCGTATCATTACAATGCTCTATGTGCTTGTCATTACAATACTCCATTTCCATTGTTATCACAATCCTCCATGAACATTGGGATCACATTGCTTCATAACATTGTCATCACAATGCTCCATGCTCCTTGAAATCAAAATGATCCATGACCTCTGTCATCACAATGCTCCAAACCCTTGTGATCACAATGTTCCATAACACTTGTCATAACAATGCTCCATGATGCCTGTCATCACAATACTCCATGCATTTTTCATCCCCATGCTCCATGACATTTGTCATCACAATGCTCAATACACTTGTCATCACAAAGCTCCCTGACACTTGTCATCAGAATGCTCCTTGAACCCTGTCATGAAAAGGCTCCATGCCTTTTTCATCACAATGTCCCATGCCGTTTTCATCACAATGCTCCATGCCATTGTCATCAAAATACTCCACAAGCTGGTCATCAGAATGCTCCATGACCCTTGTCATCACACTTCTCCATGCACTTGTCAGCACAATGCTCCCTGACCCTTTTCATCACAATGCTCCAAGCCATTGTCATCACAATGCTCCATTAACTTTGTCATCAGAATCCTCCATGACACTAGGCCTCACAATGCTCCATGCCATTGTCATCACAATGGGCCATTACATATTTCATCACAATGCTCCCTGACACCTCTCTTCACAATAGTGCATGACCTGGTCATCACAATGCTCCATGCCCTTGTCATCACAATGCACCATTCCAACAGTCATCGCAATAATCCATGAAATATATTAGACCAATGAGCCATGCCCTTGCCTCACAATGCTCCATTACCCCAGTCATAATAATGCTCCATGACCCCTGCCATCACGATGTTCCATGGCCTTGTCATCACAAAGCTCCATGAACCTTCTCATCACAATGCTCCAAGAACCCTGTAATCACAATGCTCTATGCCACTTTTCATCTCAATGATCCATGAACCCTGTCATCACAATGCACCATGCCCATCATCATAATGCTTCATGCTATTGTCATCACAATGAAATCAAAATGCTCCATGACCTCTGCAATAACAATGCTCCAAACCCTTGTGATCACAGTATTCCATAACACTTGTCATCACAATGCCCCATGACACTCGTCATCACAATTATCAATGGTCTTCTCATCACAGTGCTCCATGACCTTTGTCATCACAATGCTCAATTCACTTGTCATCAAAATGCTCCCTGACACTTGTTGTCTGTATGCTCCTTGAATCCTGTCATGACAAGGCTCCATGCCTTTTTCATCACAATGATCGATGTCCTTTTCTTCACAATGCCCCAAGAACCATGTAATCTCAATGCTCCATGCCCTTGCCATCAGAAAACTCAATGATATATGCCATCAGAATGCTCCTTGGTCTTCTCCTCACAATGCTCCATGCCCTTGTCATCACAATGTTCCAAGACACCTGTAATCACAATGCTCCATGCCCTTGTCATCAAAAAACTCCAGGACGCATGTCATCAGAATGCTCCATGGCATCTCATCACAATGTTCCATGCCCTATTCATCAGAGTGCTCCAAGACCCCTGTAATCACAATGCTCCATGCCCCCTTTTCATCAGAATTCTCCATGAGCCTTGTATTTACAACTCTCCATGGTCTTCTCATCACAATGCTCCAGGACCTTGTCATCACCATGCTCTGTTCCCTTGTCATCAATATGCTCAATGAACCCTGTCATCACAATAATCCATGAACAATTTCAGACCAATGCTCCACGACCTACTCATCAGAATGCTCCATGGCCAATATCATCACAATGCTCCATGACCACTGTCATCACATCACTCCATGAACATTTTCAGCCCAGTGTTCCATGACCCTTGTCATCACAATGATCCATGCCCTTGTCATCCCAATGCTCCATGACCCCTGTATTCACAATGCTCCGTGACGCTTGTCATCACAGTGCTCCATGACACATGTCATCACAATGCTCCATGCCTTTGTCAGCAAAATGCTACATGACCGTATCATTACAATGCTCTATGTGCTTGTCATTACAATACTCCATTTCCATTGTTATCACAATCCTCCATGAACATTGGGATCACATTGCTTCATAACATTGTCATCACAATGCTCCATGCTCCTTGAAATCAAAATGATCCATGACCTCTGTCATCACAATGCTCCAAACCCTTGTGATCACAATGTTCCATAACACTTGTCATAACAATGCTCCATGATGCCTGTCATCACAATACTCCATGCATTTTTCATCCCCATGCTCCATGACATTTGTCATCACAATGCTCAATACACTTGTCATCACAAAGCTCCCTGACACTTGTCATCAGAATGCTCCTTGAACCCTGTCATGAAAAGGCTCCATGCCTTTTTCATCACAATGTCCCATGCCGTTTTCATCACAATGCTCCATGCCATTGTCATCAAAATACTCCACAAGCTGGTCATCAGAATGCTCCATGACCCTTGTCATCACACTTCTCCATGCACTTGTCAGCACAATGCTCCCTGACCCTTTTCATCACAATGCTCCAAGCCATTGTCATCACAATGCTCCATTAACTTTGTCATCAGAATCCTCCATGACACTAGGCCTCACAATGCTCCATGCCATTGTCATCACAATGGGCCATTACATATTTCATCACAATGCTCCCTGACACCTCTCTTCACAATAGTGCATGACCTGGTCATCACAATGCTCCATGCCCTTGTCATCACAATGCACCATTCCAACAGTCATCGCAATAATCCATGAAATATATTAGACCAATGAGCCATGCCCTTGCCTCACAATGCTCCATTACCCCAGTCATAATAATGCTCCATGACCCCTGCCATCACGATGTTCCATGGCCTTGTCATCACAAAGCTCCATGAACCTTCTCATCACAATGCTCCAAGAACCCTGTAATCACAATGCTCTATGCCACTTTTCATCTCAATGATCCATGAACCCTGTCATCACAATGCACCATGCCCATCATCATAATGCTTCATGCTATTGTCATCACAATGAAATCAAAATGCTCCATGACCTCTGCAATAACAATGCTCCAAACCCTTGTGATCACAGTATTCCATAACACTTGTCATCACAATGCCCCATGACACTCGTCATCACAATTATCAATGGTCTTCTCATCACAGTGCTCCATGACCTTTGTCATCACAATGCTCAATTCACTTGTCATCAAAATGCTCCCTGACACTTGTTGTCTGTATGCTCCTTGAATCCTGTCATGACAAGGCTCCATGCCTTTTTCATCACAATGATCGATGTCCTTTTCTTCACAATGCCCCAAGAACCATGTAATCTCAATGCTCCATGCCCTTGCCATCAGAAAACTCAATGATATATGCCATCAGAATGCTCCTTGGTCTTCTCCTCACAATGCTCCATGCCCTTGTCATCACAATGTTCCAAGACACCTGTAATCACAATGCTCCATGCCCTTGTCATCAAAAAACTCCAGGACGCATGTCATCAGAATGCTCCATGGCATCTCATCACAATGTTCCATGCCCTATTCATCAGAGTGCTCCAAGACCCCTGTAATCACAATGCTCCATGCCCCCTTTTCATCAGAATTCTCCATGAGCCTTGTATTTACAACTCTCCATGGTCTTCTCATCACAATGCTCCAGGACCTTGTCATCACCATGCTCTGTTCCCTTGTCATCAATATGCTCAATGAACCCTGTCATCACAATAATCCATGAACAATTTCAGACCAATGCTCCACGACCTACTCATCAGAATGCTCCATGGCCAATATCATCACAATGCTCCATGACCACTGTCATCACATCACTCCATGAACATTTTCAGCCCAGTGTTCCATGACCCTTGTCATCACAATGATCCATGCCCTTGTCATCCCAATGCTCCATGACCCCTGTATTCACAATGCTCCGTGACGCTTGTCATCACAGTGCTCCATGACACATGTCATCACAATGCTCCATGCCTTTGTCAGCAAAATGCTACATGACCGTATCATTACAATGCTCTATGTGCTTGTCATTACAATACTCCATTTCCATTGTTATCACAATCCTCCATGAACATTGGGATCACATTGCTTCATAACATTGTCATCACAATGCTCCATGCTCCTTGAAATCAAAATGATCCATGACCTCTGTCATCACAATGCTCCAAACCCTTGTGATCACAATGTTCCATAACACTTGTCATAACAATGCTCCATGATGCCTGTCATCACAATACTCCATGCATTTTTCATCCCCATGCTCCATGACATTTGTCATCACAATGCTCAATACACTTGTCATCACAAAGCTCCCTGACACTTGTCATCAGAATGCTCCTTGAACCCTGTCATGAAAAGGCTCCATGCCTTTTTCATCACAATGTCCCATGCCGTTTTCATCACAATGCTCCATGCCATTGTCATCAAAATACTCCACAAGCTGGTCATCAGAATGCTCCATGACCCTTGTCATCACACTTCTCCATGCACTTGTCAGCACAATGCTCCCTGACCCTTGTCATCACAATGCTCCAAGCCATTGTCATCACAATGCTCCATTAACTTTGTCATCAGAATCCTCCATGACACTTGGCATCACAATGTTCCATGCCATTGTCATCACAACGGGCCATTACATATGTCATCACAATGATCCCTGACACCTCTCTTCTCAATACTGCATGACCTGGTCATCACAATGCTCCATGCCCTTGTCATCACAATGCGCCATTCCAAATGTCATCACAATTATCCATGAAACTTATTAGACCAATATTCCATGCCCTTGTCCTCACAACGCTCCATGCCCTTGTTATCACAATGCTCCATGACTCCTGTCATGACAATGCTCCGTGACTCCAGTCATCACAATGCTTCATTACCTTTGTCATCACAATGGTCCATGCCCTTGTCATCAACAGTCTCTGTGACCATTTTAACCACAATGCTCCATGAACTTTCCATCACAATGCTCTTTGACAATTGTCATCACAATGCTCCATTCGCCTGTCAGCACAATGCTCCATGACACATGTCATCAAAAAGGACCATGCGCTTGTCATCACAGTGCTCCACTATCTTGTCATCACAATGCTCCTTAAAATTTGTCATCACAATGCTCCATGCACTTCTCAACAAAATGCTCTCTCACCACTGATATCACAATGCTACATCAGTATTTGTCAAAATACACCCTCACCCCTGTCATCACAATATTCCATGACTCCTGTCATCACAATGCTACATGCACTTATCATCACAATGTTCGATGACCCCTGACATCACAATGTTCCATAACACCTGTCATCAAAATGTTCCATGACACTTTTCATCAAATTGCTCCATGACCCTGTCATCAGAATGCTCCCTGCCCTTCACATCACAATGCACAACGCCCTTGCCATCAGATTGCTCCATGACCTTTGTCATCACAAAGATCCATGACCCTTGGCATCACAATGCTCCATTTCATTGTCATCACAATGCTGCATGAACGCTCTCATCACGTTGCTCCATGCCCTTGTCTTCACAAAGCTCCATGACACATGTTATCAGAATGCTCCATGGCCTTCTCATCACAGTGCTCCATGACCTTGCCATCACAATGCTCCATTACACCAGTCATAGCAATGCTCCATGACCCCTGCCATCACGATGTTCCATGGCCTTGTCATCACAAAGCTCCATGAACCTTCTCATCACAATGCTCCAAGAACCCTGTTATCACAATGCTCTATGCCACTTTTCATCTCAATGATCCATGAACCCTGTCATCACAATGGACCATGCCCATCATCATAATGCTTCATGCTATTGTCATCACAGTGAAATCAAAATGCTCCATGACATTTGTCATAACAATGCTCAACACCCTTGTGATCACAATATTCCCTAACACTTGTCATCACAATGACCCATGACACTCGTCATCACAATTATCAATGGTCTTCTCATCACAATGCTACATGACATTTGTCATCACAATGCTCAATGCACATGTCATCAAAATGCTCCCTGACACATGTTGTCTGTATGCTCCTTGAACCCTGTCATGACAAGGCTCCATGACATTTTCATCACAATGCTCAATGCCCTTGTCATCACAATGTTCCAAGACCCCTGTAATCACAATGCTCCATGCCCTTGTCATCAAAAAACTCCATGACGCATGTCATCAGAATGCTCCATGGCCTTCTCTTCACAATGCTCCATGCCCTAGTCATCACAATGCTCCAAGACCCCTGTAATCACAATGCACCATTTCCCTTTTCATCAGAATGCTCCCTGAGACATGTCATCACAATTCTCCATGGTTTCTCATCACAATGCTCCAGGAACTTGTCATCACCATGCTCCATTCCCTTGTCATAACAATGCTCCATGAACACTGTCATCACAATAAACCATGAATATTTTCAGCCCAATGTTCCACGACCTACTCATCACAATGCTCCATGGCCAGTATCATCACAATGCTCCATTCCCTAGTCATCACAATGCTCCATGACCCCTGTCATCACAACACTCCATGAACATTGTCAGCCCAGTGCTCCATGACACTTGTCATCACAATGATCCATGCCCTTGTCATCCCAATGCTCCATGACCTCTGTATTCACAATGCTCCGTGACGCTTGTCATCACAGTGCTCCATGACACATGTCATCACAATGATCCATGCCTTTGTCAGCAAAATGCTACTTGACCTTGTCATTACAATGCTCTATGCGCTTGTCATCACAATACTCAATTTCCATTGTCATCACAATTCTCCATGAAACTTGGGATCACATTGTTTCATGTCCTTGTCATCACAATGCTCCATGCTCCTTGAAATCAAAATGATCCATGACCGCTCTCATCACAATGCTCCAAAAGCTTGTGATCACAGTGTTCCATAACACTTGTCATCACAACGCTCCATGATGACTGTCATCACAATAATTCATGCCCTTATCATCACAATGCTACATGAACTTTGTCATCACAATTCTCAATACACTTGTCCTCACAATGCTCCCTGACACTTTTTAATCAGAATGCTCCTTGCACCATGTCACGAAAAGGCTCCATGCCTTTTTCATCACAATGCCCCATGCGGTTTTCATCAAAATGCTCCAAGACATTGTCATCAAAATACTCCACAAGCTTGTCATTACAGTGCTCCATGACCCTTGTCATCACAATTCTCCATGCACTTGTCAGCACAATGCTCCCTGGCCCTTGTCATCACAATGCTCCAAGCCATTGTCATCACAGTGCACCATTACCTTTGTCTTCAGAATCCTCCGTGACACTTGGCATCACAATGCTCCATGTCATTGTCATCACAATGCTCCATGAACGCTCTCATCACATTGCTCCATGCCCTTGTCTTCACAAAGCTCCATGACACATGTCATCAGAATGCTCCATGGCCTTCTCATCACAATTCTCCACGCCCTTGCCGTCAGAATGCTCCATTACACCTAACATAACAATGCTCCATGACCCCTGCCTTCACGATGTTCCATGGCCTTGTCATCACAAAGCTCCATGAACCTTCTCATCACAGTGCTCCAAGAACCCTGTAATCACAATGCTCTATGCCCCTTTTCATCTCAATGATCCATGAACCCTGTCATCACAATGCACCATGCCCATCATCATAATGCTTCAGGCTATTATCATCACAATGAAATCAAAATGCTCCATGACCTCTGTCATAACAATGCTCCAAACCCTTGTGATCACAATATTCCATATCACTTGTCATCACAATGCCCCATGACGCTCGTCATCACAATTATCAATGGTCTTCTCATCACAATGCTCCATGAAGTTTGTCCTCACAATGCTCAATACACTTGTCATCAAAATGCTCCCTGACACTTGTTGTCTGTATGCTCCTTGAATCCTGTCATGACAAGGCTCCATGCCTTTTTCATCACAATAATCCATGTCCTTTTCATCACAATGCTCCAAGACACATGTAATCTCAATGCTCCATGCCCTTGTCATCACAAAGCTCAATGTCGCAAGCCATCAGAATGCTCCTTGGTCTTCTGCTCTCATTGCTGCATGCCCTTGTCATCACAATGTTCCAAGACCCCTGTAATCACAATGCTCCATGCACTTGTCATCAAAAAACTCCATGAAGCATGTCATCAGAATGCTCCAAGGCCTTCTAATCACAATGCACCCTGCCCTAGTCATCACAGTGCTCCAAGACCCCTGTATTCACAATGCTCCATGCCCCTTTTCATCAGAATGCTCCATGAGACTTGTCATCACAAGTCTCCATGGTCTTCTCATCACAATGCTCCAGGAACTTGTCATCACCATGCTCCATTCCCTTGTCATCACAATGCTCCATGACCCCTGTCATCACAATAATCCATGAACATTTTCAGCCCTATGCTTCACCACTTACTCATCACAATGCTCCATGGCCAATATCACAAATCTCCATGACCACTGTCATCACAACACTCCATGACTCCTGACAACACAATGATCCGGTACTCTTGTCATCACAATGCTCCATTCCCTAGTTATCACAATGCTCCATAACCCCTGTCATCACAACACTCCATGAACATTTTCAGCCCAGGGCTCCATGAACCTTGTCATCACAATGATCCATGCATTTGTCATCCCAATGCTCCATGACCCCTGTATTCACAATGCTCCATGACACTTGTCATCACAATTCTCGATGCCCTTCTCATCACAATGTTGCATGCCCTTTTCATTACAGTCCTGCATGACACATGTATCACAGTGTTCCGTGCACTTGTCATCACAATGCTCCATGCCCATTCTCCTCACAATAATCCATGAAACATTTCAGACCAGTATTCCATACCCTTCTCATCACAATGCTCCATTACCCCTGTCATAACAATGCACCATGACAACCGCCATCACAATGTTCCACGGCCTAATCATCACAATATTCCATGACACATCTCATCACAATGCTCAACACCCCTGAAATCACAATGCTCCATTCCCTTGTCATCACATAGCTCCATGACGCAAGTCATCAGAATGTTCCATGACCTTCTCATGACAATGCTCCATGCCCTTGTCATCACAATGCTCCAAGACCCTTGTAATCACAATGCTCCTTGCCGCTTTTCATCTCAATGCTCCATGAACCCTGTAATCACAATGCACCATGCCCATCATCATAATGCTTCAGGCTATTGTCATCACAGTGAAATCAATATTCTGCATGACCTCTGTCATCATAATGCTCCAAACCCTTGTGATCACAATGTTGCATAACACTTATCATCAAAACACCCCATGACGCTCATCATCACAATTATCCATGGTCTTCTTAACACAATGCTCCATGATCTTTGTCATCACAATGCTCAATACACTTGTCATCACAATGCTCCCTGACCCTAGTCATCAGTATGCTCCTTGAACACTATCATGACAAAGCTCCATGCCGTTTTCATCAAAATGATCCATGACCTTTTCTTCACAATGCTCCACGATCCCTGTAATCGCAATGCTCCATGCCCTTGTCATCACAAAACTCCATGACGCATGTCATCAGAATGCTCCATGGCCTTCTCATCACAATGCTCCATGCCCTAGTCATCACAGTGCTCCAAGACTCTTGTAATCACAATGCTCCATGACAATCTTCATCAGAATGCTCCATGAGACTTGTCATCACAAGTCTCCATGGACTTCTCATCACAATGCTAAAGGGTCTTGTCATCACGATGCTCCATTTCCTTGTCATCACAATGCTCCATGACCCCTGTCATCACAATAATCTATGAATATTTTCAGCCCAATGCTCCATGACACTTGTCATCACAATGATCCATGCCCTTGTCATCCCAATGCTCCATGATCCCTATATTCACAATGCTACGTGACGCTTGTCATCACAGTGCTCCATGACACCTGTCATCACAATGCTCCATGCCTTTGTCAGCAAAATGCTACATGACCCTGTCATTACAATGCTCTATGCGCTTGTCATCACAATACTCCATTACCATTGTCATCACAACCCTCCATGAACTTTGGGATCACATTGCTTCATGCCCTTGCCATCACAGTGTTCCATGCTCCTTGAAATCAAAATGATCCATGACCTCTGTCATCACAATGCTCCAAACACTTGTGATCACAATGTTCCATAGCCCTTGTCATCACAACGCTCCATGATGCCTGTCATCACAATACTCCATGCCCTTTTCATCACAATGCTCCATGACATTTGTCATCACAATTCTCAATACACTTGTCACCACAATGCTCCCTGACACTTGTCAGAATGCTCCTTGAACCCTGTCACGAAAAGGCTCCATACCTTTTTCATCACAATGCCCCATGCCGTTTTCATCACAATGATCCATGCCATTGTCATCAATATACTCCTCAAGATTGTCATCAGAATGCTCCATGACCCTTGTCATCACAATTCTCCATGCACTTTTCTGCACAATGCTCCCTGACACTTGTCATCATAATGTTGCAAGCCATTGTCATCACAATGATCCATGACATTTGGCATTACAATGCTCCATGCCATTGTCATCACAATGGGCCATTACATATGTCATCACAATGCTCCCTGACACGTGTCTTCACAAAACTGCAACACCTGGTCATCACAATGCTCCATGCACTTGTTATCACAATGTTCCATGACCCCTATCATCACAATGCTCCGTGACTCCAGTCATCACAATGCTTCATGACTTTTTCATCACAATGGTCCATGCGCTCATCATCAACAGTCTCTGTGACATTTTAACCACAATGCTCCATTAACTTTTCATCACAATGCTCTTGGACCCTTGTCATCACAATGCTCTATGCCTTTCTCAGCACAATGCACCTTGACGCATGTCATCACAATGCTCCATGGCATTCTCCTGACAACGCTCTTTGCCCTTGTCATCACAGTGCTCCAAGACCCATATAATCACAATTCTCCATGCCCCTTTTCATCAGAATGCTCCATGATACTTGTCACCACAGGTCTCCATGGTCATGTCATCACAATGCTCCAGGAACTAATCATCACAATGCTCCATGACTCCAGTCATCACAATGCTTCATAATATTTGTCATCACAGTGGTCCATGCCCGCGTCATCACAAGGCTCTGTTACATTTGTAACCACAATGCTCCATGAACATTTCATCACAATGCTCCGTGACAATTGTCATCACAATGCTCCATGCCTGTGTCACAAATATGCTCCATGACCATCGTCATCACAATGTGCCACGTGCTTTTCATCACAATGGTCCACAAATTTGTCATCACAATGCTCCATAAAACTTGTAAGCACAATGCTGCATGCCCTTCAAATCACAATGCTCCATTACCCCTGTCATAACAATGCTCCATGACCCCTGTCATCACAATGTTCCACGGCCTTGTCATAACAACGCTCCATGACACTTTTCATCACAATGCTCCAAGACCCCATTAATCACAATGCTCCATGCTGTTGTCATCACAAAGCTTCATGACATATGTCATCAGAATGTTCCATGGACTTCTCATCAAAATGCTCCATGCCCTTGTCATCACAATGCTCCAAGACCCCTGTAAACACAAAGCTCCATGCCCCTTTTCATCTCAATGCTCCATGACCCATGTCATCACAATACTCCATGAACATTTTCAGCCCAATGCTCCATGACTTTCTCTTCACAATGCTCCATGACCAATATCATCACAATGCTCCATGACCAATGTCATCACAACACTCCATGACACCTGACAACACAATGATCCGGGACTCTTGTCATCACAATGCTCTATTCCCTAGTCATCACAATGCTCCATGACCCCTGTCAGCACAGTACTCCATGAACATTTTCAACCCAATGCTCCATGACGCGTGTCATCACAATGATCCATGCCCTTGTCATCCCAATGCTCGATGACCACTGTATTCACAATGCTCCGTGACACTTGTCATCACAGTGCTCCATGACAACTGTCATCACAATGCTCCATGCCTTTGTCAGCAAAATGCTACATGACCTTGTCATTACAATGCTCTAGGCGCTTGTTATCACAATACTCCATTACCATTGTCATGACAATCCTCCATGAACCTTGGGATCACATTGCTTCATGCTCTTGTCATCACAATGCTCCATGCTCTTTGAAATCAAAATGATCCAAGACGTCTGTCATCACAATGCTCCAAACCCTTGTGATCACAATGTTCCATAACGCTTGTCATCACAGCACTCCATGATGCCTATCATCACAATACTCCATGCCCTTTTCATCACAATGCTCCATGACCTTTGTCATCACAATTCTCAATACACTTGTCATCACAATGCTCCCTGACACTTGTTGTCAGAATGCTCCTTGAACCCTGTCACGAAAAGGCTCCATGCATTTTTCAACACAAAGCCCCATGCCATTTTCATCACAATGCTCCCTGCCATTGTCATCAAAATACTCCACAAGCTCGTCATCAGAATGCTCCATGACCTTTGTCATCACAAAGCTTCATGACCCTTGGCATCACAATGCTCCATGACATTGTCATCAAAATGCTCCATGAACCCTCTCATCACATTGCTCCATGACCTTGTCATCACAAAGATCCATGACACTTGTCATCACAATGCTCGATGCCCTTCTCATCACAATGCTCCATGCCGTTGTCATTACAATCTCCCATGACCCATGTATCACAGTGTACCGTGCCCTTCTCATCACAATGCTCCATGCCCACTCTCATCACAATAATCCATGAAACATTTCAGACCAATGTTCAATGCCCTTCTCATCACAATGCTCCATTACCTCTGTCATAACAATGCTCCATGACCCCAGCCATCACAATGCTCCACGGCCTTGTCATCACAAGGCTCCATGACCCTTGTCATCACAATGCTCCAAGACCCCTGTAATCACAATTCTTCATGCCCTTGTCTTCACAAAGCTCCATGACACATGCCATCAGAATATTCCATGGCCTTCTCATCACAGTGCTCCATGCCCTTGTCATGACGATGCTGCAAGACCCCTGTAATCACAATGCTCCATGCCCCTTTTCATCTCAATGCTCCATGAACCCTGTAATCAAAATGCACCATGCCCATCATCATAATGCTTCAGGCTCTTGTCATCACAATGAAATCAAATTTCTCGATTACCACTGTCATCATAATGCTCCAAACCCTTGTGATCACAATGTTCCTTAACACTTATTATCACAACACCCTATGACGCTCATCATCACAATTATCCATGGTCCTCTCATCACAATGCTCCATGATCTTTGTCATCACAATTCTCAATACACTTGTCATCACAATGCTCCCTGACACTTGTCGTCAGTATGCTCCTTGAACCATGTAATGACATGGCTCCATGCCTTTTCATCACAATAAACCATGCCCTTTTCATCACAATGCTCCAAGACCCCTTTAATCACAATGCTCCACGCCCTTGTCATCACAAATCTCCATGACGCATGTCATTAGTATGCTCCATGGCCTCCTCCTCACAATGCTCCATGCACTTGTCAGCACAATGCTCCCTGACCCTTGTCATCACAATGCTCCATTACCTTTGTCACCAGAATCCTCCATGACACTTGGCATCACAATGCTCCATGCCATTGTCATCACAATGGGCCATTACATATGTCATCACAATGCTCCCTGATAACTCTCTTCACAATACTGCATGACCTGGTCATCACAATGCTCCAAGCCATTGTCCTCACAATGCTCCATTACTTTTGTGATCAGAATCCTCCATGACACTTGGCATCAAATTGCTCCATGCCATTGTCATCACAATGGGCCCTTATAAATGTCATCACATTGCTCCCTGATACCTCTCTTCACAATACTGAATGACCTGGTCATCACAATGCTCCATGCCCTTGTCATCACAATGCGCCATTCCTACTGTCATCACAATAATCCATGAAACTTATTAGACCAATGGTCCATGCCCTTGTCATCACAATGCTCCATGCCCTTGTTATCACATAGTTCCAACACCCCTGTAATCAGAATGCTCCATACCCCTTTTAATCAATATGCTCCATGAGACTTGTCATCACAAGGCTCCATGGTCATCTCATCACAATGCTCAAGGACCATGTCATCACCATGCTCCATTCCCTTATCATCACAATGCTCCATGACCCCTGTCATCACAATGTTCCGTGACTCCAGTCATCACAATGCTTCATAACGTTTGCCATCACAACGGTCCATGCCCGCATCATCACAAGGCTCTGTGACCATTGTAACCACAATGCTCCCTGAACTTTTCATCACAATGCTCCGTGATCCTTGTCATCACAATGCTCCATGCCTGTGTCAGTACAATGCTCCAGGACCCTTGTCATCACAATGTGCCATGCGCTTTTCATCACAATGATCCACAACCTTGTCATCGCTATGCTCCATGAATCTTGTAATCACAATGCTCCATGCACTTCTCATTCATATGCTCTCTCTCATGAGATATCTCAATGTTCCATCACTAGTCAACACAATCCTCGCTCACCCCTGTTATCACAATGTTCCATGACCCCTATCATCACAATGCTATATCCCCTTATCAGCACAATGTTCCATGACCCGTGACATCACAATGTTCCATAACCCCTGTCATCAAAGTGCTCCATGACACTTTTCATCCCAAAGCTCCATGAACCATGGCATCACCATGTTCTATAACCACTGTCATCAAAATATTCCATTACAATTTTCATCAAATTGCTGCATGACCCTGTCATCAAAATGCTCCCTGCAATTCTCATCACAATGCACCACACACTTGTCATCAAAATGCTCCATGACCTATGTCATCACAAACTCCATGACCGTTGGCATCACAATGCTCCATATCATTGTCATCACGATGCTCCATGAACCCTCTCATCACATTTCTCCATGCCCTTGTCATCACAAAGCTCTATGACACTTGTCATCACAATGCTCGATGCCCTTCTCATCACAATGCTCCATGCCCTTGACATTACAATCGTCCATGACCCAAGTATCACATGGTTCCGTGCCCTTCTCTTCACAATGCTCCATATCCAATCTCATCACAATAATCCATGAAATATTTCAGACCAATCCTCAATGCCCTTCTCATCACAATGCTTCATTACCTCTGTCATAACAATGCTCCATGACCCGCGCCATCACAAGGTTCCACGGCCTTGTCATCACAAGGCTCCATGACCCTTGTCATCACAATGCTCCAAGACCCCTGTAATCACAAAGCTCCATGCCCTTGTCATCACAAAGCTCCATGACACAGGTCATCAGAATGTTCCATGGCCTTCTCCTCACAATGCTCCATGCCCTTGTCATCACAATGCTCCAAGACCCCTGTAGTCACAGTGATCCATGCACCTTTTCATCAGAATGTTCCATGAGATTTGTCATCACAATTCTCCATGGTCATCTCATCACAGTGCTGCAGGACATTGTCATCACCATGCTCCATGCACTTGTCATCACAATGCTCCAAGACCCCTGTAATCACAATGCTCCATGCCCCTTTTCATCAGAATGCTCCATGAGACTTGTCATCACAAGTCTCCATGGTCTTCTCATCACAACGCTCCAGGATATTGTTATCACCATGCTCCATTCCCTTGTCATCACATTGCTCCATGACCCCTGTCATCACAATACTCTATGAATATATTCAGCCAAATGCTCCATGACATTCTCATCACAATGCTCCATGACCAATATCCTCACAATGCTCCATGACCACTGTCATCACAACACTCCATGACACCTGACAACACAGTGATCAGGGACTCTTGTAATCACAATGCTCCAAGTCCCCTGTAATCAGAGTGATCCATGACCCCTGTCATCACAATAATCCATGAACATTTTCAGCCCAATGCTCCATGACCCTTGTCATCACAATGATCCATGCCCTTGTCATCCCCATGCTCCATGACCCATGTATTCACAATGTTCCGTGATGCTTTTCATCACAGTGCTCCATGACACCTGTCATCACAATGCTCCATGCCTTTGTCAGCAAAATGCTACATGACCTTGTCATCACAATGCTTCACGACCTTGTCATGAAAATTTTCAATGGCCCTTGTCATCATAATGCTCCAAGCCCTAGTCATCACAATGCTCCATTATATTAGTTATCACAATCCTCCATTACATTTGGCATCACAATGCTCCATGCCATTGTCATCGCAATGGACCATGACATATGTCATCACAATGCTCCCAGACACCTGTCTTCACAATACTCCATGACCTTCTCATCACAATGATCCATGCCATTGTCCTCACAATGCACCATGCCCACTGTCATCACAATAATCTATGAAACTTGTCAGACCAATGCTCCATGCCCCTGTCATCACAATGCTCCATGCCCTTGTCCTCACAATGCTCCATGACCCCTTTCATCACAATGCTCCATGACCCCAGTCATCACAATGCTTCATAACGTTTGTCATCACAATGGTCCCTGCCCGCATAAACACAAGGCTCTGTGACCTTTGTAACCACAATGCTCCATGAACATTTCATCACAATTCTCTGTGACCCTTGTCATCACAATGCTCCATGTCTTTGTCAGAACAAGGCTCCATGACCATTGTCATCACGATGTGCCCCGGGCATTTCATCACAACGGTACCCAAACTTCTCATTACAATGCTCCATAAACATTTTAATCACAATGCTCCATGCACTTCTCATCAAAATGCTCTCTCACCATTGATATCACAGGGTTCCATCCCTAGTCATCACAATACACCCTCACCCCTGTAATCACAATGTTCCCTGACCCTGTCATCACACTGCTACATCCGCTTATCATCACAAAGTTCCATGACCCCTGACATCACAATGTTCCATAACCCCTGTCATCAAAATGCCCCATGACCCTTTTCATCCCAAAGCTCCAAGACCCCTGACATCACAATGTTCTATAACCCCTGCCATAAAAATGTTCCATTACACTTTTCATCAATTTGCTGCATGACACGGTCATCAAAATGCTCCCTTCCCTTCTCATCACAATGCACCATGCCCTTGTCATCAAAATGCTCCATGACTTGTCATCACAAAGCTCCATGACCCTTGGCATCACAATGCTCCATGTCATTGTCATCACAATGCTCCATAAACACTTGGCATCACAATGCTCCATGTCATTGTCATCACAATGCTCCATAAACCCTCTCATAACATTGCTCAATGCCCTTGTCATCACAAAGCTCCATGACACTTGTCATCATAATGCTCGATGCCCTTCTCATCACAATGCTCCAGGCACTTGTCATTGCAATCCCGCATGACCCATGTATCATAGTGTTCCGTACCCTTGTCATCACAATGCTCCATGCCCACTCTCATCACAATAATCCATGAAACATTTCAGACCAATGTTCCATGCCATTCTCATCACAATGCTCCATTACCTCTGTCATAACAATGCACCAGGACACCTGCCATCACAATGTTCCACGGCCTAGTAATCACAAGGCTCCATGACACTTGTCATCACAATGCTGAAGGCCCCTGTAATCACAATGCTCCATGCCCTTGTCATCACAAAGCTCCATGACGCATGCCATCAGAATGTTCCATGTCCTTCTCATCAAAATGCTCCATGCCCTTGTCATCACAGTGCTCCAAGACCCCTGTAAACACAATGCTCCATGCCCCTTTTCATCTCAATGCTCCATGAACCCTGTCATCACAATGCACCATGCCCATCATCATAATGCTTCAGGCTATTGTCATCACAATGAAATCAATATTCTCCATGACCTCTGTCATCATAATGCTCCAAACCCTTGTGATCACAATGTTCCATAACACTTATCATCACAACACCCCATGACGCTCATCATCACAATTATCCATGGCCTTCTCATCACGATGCTCCATGATCTTTGTCATCACAATGCTCAGTACACTTGTCATCAAAATGCTCCCTGACTCTTGTCATCAGTATGCTCCTTGAACCCTGTCATGACAAGGCTCCATGCCTTTTTCATCACAATAATCCATGCCCTTTTCATCACAATGCTCCAAGATCCCTGTAATCACAATGCTCCATGCCCTTGTCATCACAAAGCTCCATGACGCATGTCATCAGAATGCTTCATGGCCTTCTCATCACAATGCTCCATGTCATTGTCATCACAATGCTCCATGAACACTCTCATCACATTGCTCCATGCACTTATCTTCACAAAGCTCCATGACACATGTCATCAGAATGCTCCATGGCCTTCTCATCACAATGCTCCATGCCCTTGCCATCACAATGCTCCATTACCCCTCTCATAACAATGCTCCATGACCCCCGCCATCACGATATTCCATGGCCTTGTCATCACAAGGCTCGATCACCCTTCTCATCACAATGCTCCAAGAACCCTGTAATCACAATGCTCTATGGCCCTTTTCATTTCAATGATCCATGAATCCTGTCATCACAATGCACCATGCCCATCATCATAATGTTTCATCTATTTTCATCACAATGAAATCAAAATGCTCCATGACCTCTGTCATAACAATGCTCAAAACCCTTGTGATCACAATATTCTATAACACTTGTCATCACAATGACCCATGACGCTCGTCATCACAGTTATCCATGGTCTTCTCATCAGAATGTTCCATGACCTTTGTCATCACAATGCTCAATACCCTTGTCTTCAAAATTCTCCCTGACACTTGTTTTATGTAAGTTCCTTGAAACCTGTCATGACAAGGCTCCATGCCTTTTTCATCACAATGATCCATGCCCTTTTCATCACAATGCTTCAAGACCACTGTAATCACAATGCTCCATGCCTTTGTCATCACAAAGCTCAATGACACATGTCATCAGAATGCTCCTTGGCCTTCTGCTCACAATGCTCCATGCCCTTGTCATCACAATGCTCCATGCCCTTGTCATCACAAAGCTCAATGACACATGTCATCAGAATGCTCCTTGGCCTTGTGCTCACAATGCTCCATGCCCTTGTCATCACAATGTGGCAAGACCCCTGTAATCACAATGCTCCATGCCCCTTTTCATCAGTATGCTCCATGAGACTTGTCATCACAAAGCCACATGTTTCTCTCATCACAATGCTCCAGGATCTTGTCATCACAATGCTTCACGACCTTGTCATGAAAATTCTCAATGGCCCTTGTCATCATAATGCTCTAAGCCCTAGTCATCACAATGCTCCAGTATATATTTGTCATCACAATCCTCCATTACATTGGGCATCACATAACTCCCTGCCATTGTCATCGAAATGGACCATGACATATGTCATTCCAATGCTCCCTGACACCTGTCTTCACAATACTCCAAGAGCTTCTCTTCACAATGCTCCATGCCATTGTCATCACCATGCACTATGTCCACTGTCATCACAATAATCTATGAAACTTGTCAGACCAATGCTCCATGCCCAGGTCATAACAATGCTCCATGTCCCTGTCATCATAATGCTCCATGCCCTTGTCATCACAATGCTCTATGATTTTTCATCACAAAGCTCCTTGACCCATGACCCATGTATCACAGTGTTCCGTGCGCTTGTCATCACAATGCACCATGCCACTCTCATCACAATACTCCATGAAATGTTTCAGACCAATGTTCCATGCCCTTCTCATCAAAATGCTCTATTATCCCTGTCATAACAATGCTCCATGACCCCTGCCATCACAATGTTACACGGCCTTGTCATCACAAGGCTCCATGAAACTTGTCATCACAATGCCCCATGACGCTCGTCATCACAATTATCCATGGACTTCTCATCACAATGTTCCATGATCTTTGTCATCACAATGCTCAAAACACTTGTCATCACAATGCTCCATGACAGTTGTCGTCAGTATGCGCCTTGAACCATGTCATTACAAGGCTCCATGCTTTTTTCATCACAATAATCCATGCCCTTTTCATCACAATGCTCCAAGATCCCTATAATCACAATGCTTCCTACCCTTGTCATCACAAAGCTCCATGACGCATGTCATCAGAATGCTCCATGGCCTTCTCATCACCATGATTCATGCCCTTGTCATCACAATGCTCCAAGACCCCTGTAATCACAATGCTCCATGCCCCTTTTCAACAGAATGCTCCATGAGACTTCTCATCAAAAGTCTCCATGGTCTTCTTATCACAATGCTCCAGGACATTGTCATCACCATGCTCCATTCCCTTGTCATCGCAATGCACCATGACCAATATCATCACAATTCTCCATGACCACTGGCATCACAACACTCCATGACACCTGACAACACAATGATCCGAGACTGTTGTCATCACAATGCTCCATTCCCTAGTCATCACAATGCTCCATGACACTTGTCATCAAAATGATCCATGCCCTTGTCATCCCAATGCTTCATAAACCCTGTATACACAATGATCTGTGACGCTTGTCATCACAGTGCTCCATGACACCTGTCATCACAATGCTCCATGCCTTTGTCAACAAAATGCTACATGACCTTGTCATTACAATGCTCTATGTGCTTGTCATCACAATACTCCATTTCCATTGTCATCACAATCCTCCATGAACCTTGGGATCACATTGCTTTATGCCCTTGTCATCACAATGCTCCATGCTCCTTGAAATCAAAATGATCCATGACCTCTGTCATCACAATGCTCCAAACTCTTGTGATCACAATGTTCCATAACACTTGTCATCTCAACGCTCCATGATGCCTGCCATCACAATACTCCATGCTCTTTTCATCACAATGCTCCATGACCTTTGTCATCACAATGCTCAATACACTTGTCATCACAATGCTCCGTGACACTTGTCGTCAGAATGCTCCTTGAACCCTGTCACGAAAAGGCTCTATGCATTTTCATCACAATGCCCCATGCCGTTTACATCACAATGCTCCATTGCATTGTCATCAGAATACTCCAAAAGCTTGTCATCAGAATGCTCCATGACCCTTGTCATCACAAATCTCCATGCACTTGTCAGCACAATGCACCCTGACACTTGTCATCACAATGCTCCAAGCCATTGTCATCACAATGCTCGTTTACATTTGTCATGAAAATCCTCCATGACACTTGGCATCACAATGCTCCATGCCATTGTCATCACAATGGGCCATTACATATGTCATCACAATGCTCCCTGACAACTGTCTTCACAATACTGCATGACCTGGTCATCACAATGCTCCATGCCCTTGTCAACACAATGCGCCATTCCAAATCTCATCGCAATAATTCATGAAAATTATTAGACCAGTGTTCCATGCTCTTGTGATCACAATGCTCCATGCCCTTGTTGTCACAATGCTCCATGACCCCTGTCATCACAATGCTCCGTGACTCCAGTCATCACAATGCTTCATGACCTTTGTCATCACAATGGTCCAGGCCCTCGTCATCAACAGTCTCTGTGACCATTTTAACCACAATGCTTCATGAACTTTTCATCTCAATGTTCTTTGACCCTTGTCATCAAAATGCTCTCTGCCTTTCTCAGCACAATGCTCCATGACCCTTCTCATCACAATGCTCCAGGCGCTTGTCAGCACAATGCTCCATGACACATGTCATCACAATGCACCATGCGCTTGTCATCACAGTGCTCCACCATCTTGTCATCACAGTGCTCCATAAAGCTTGTAATCATAATGCTCCATGCACTTCTCATCAAAATGCTCTCTCACCACTGATATCACAATGCTACATCACTATTTGTCACAATACTCCCTCACCCCTGTCATCACAATGTTCCATGACTCCTGTCATCACAATGCTACATGCACTTATCATCACAATGTCCGATGACCCATGACATCACAATGTTCCATAACACCTGTCATCAAAATGCTCCATGACCCTTTTCATCAAAATGCTCCATGACCCCTGATATCACAATGTTCCATAACACCTGTCATCAAAATGTTCCATGACACTTTTCATTAAATTGCTCCAAGACCCTGTCATCACAATGATCCCTGCCCTTCTCATCAAAATGCACAGCGCCCTTGCCATCAAAATGCTCCCTGACCTTTGTCGTCACAAATATCCATGACCCTTGGCATCACAATGTTCCATGTCATTGTCATCACACTGCTCCATGAATGCTCTCATCACATTGCTCCGTGCACTTGTCTTCATAAAGCTCCATGACACATGTCATCAGAATGATCCATGGCCTTCTCATCACAATTCTCCATGCCCTTACAATCACAGTGCTCCATTAAACCTGTCATAAAAATGCTCCATGACCCCTGCCATCACGATATTCCATGGCCTTGTCATCACAAGGCTCCATGACCCTTCTCATCACAATGTTCCAAGACCCTTGTAATCACAATGCACTATGCCCCTTTTCATCTCAATGATCCATGAACCCTGTCATCACAATGCACAATGCCCATCATCATGCTTCATGCTATTGTCATCACAATGAAATCAAAATGCTCCATTACCTCTGTCATAACAATGTTCCAAACACTTGTGATCACAATATTCCATAACACTTGTCATCACAATGCCCGATGAAGCTTGTCATCACAATTATCCATGGTTTCTCATCACAATGCTCCATGACTTTTGTCATCACAATCCTCAATACACTTGTCATCAAAATGCTCCCTGACACTTGTTGTCTGTATGCTCCTTGAACCCTGTCATGACAAGCCTCCATGCATTTTTCATCACAATGTTCCATGCCCTTTTCATCACAATGCTCCAAGACCCCTGTAATCACAATGCTCCATGCCCTTGTCATCACAAAGCTCAATGACACATGTCATCAGAATGCTCCTTGGCCTTCTGCTCACAATGATCCATGCCCTTGTCATCAAAATGTGCCAAGACCCCTGTAATCACAATGCTCCATGCCCTTTTTCATTAGTATGCTCCATGAGACTTGTCATCACAAGGCTCCATGGTTTTCTCATCACAATGCTCCAGGACATTGTCATCACAATGCTTCACAACGTTGTCATGAAAATTCTCAATGGCCCTTGTCATCATAATGCTCCAAGCCCTAGTCATCACAATGCTCCATTATATTTGTCATCACAATCCTCCATTACATTTGGCATCACAATACTCCCTGCTATTGTCATCGCAATGGACCATGACCTATGTCATCACAATGCTCCCTGGCACCTGTCATCAAAATACTCCATGACCTTCTCTTCACAATGATCCATTCCCTTGTCATCAAAATGTAGTATGTCCACTGTCATCACAATAATCTATGAAAATTGTCAGACCAATGCTCCATGCCCCTGTCATAACAATGCTCCATGCCCCTGTCATCACAATGCTCCATGCCCTTGTCATCACAATACTCCATTACTTGCCATCACAAAGCTTCATAACCCCTGACCCATGTATCACAGTGTTCCATGCCGTTGTCATCACAATGCTCCATTACACCTGTCATAACAGTGCTTCATGAACCCTGCCATCACAATGATCCACGGCTTTGTCATCACAAGGCTCCATGACACTTGTCATCACAATGCCCCATGACGCACGTCATCACAATTATCCATGGTCTTCTCATCACAATGTTCCATGATCATTGTCATCACAATGCTCAATACACTTGTCATCACAATGATCCCTGACACTTGTCGTCAGTATGCTCCTTGAACCCTGTCATGACAAGGCTGCATGCCTTTTTCATCACAATGATCCATGCCCTTTTCATAACAATGCTCCAAGACCACTGTAATCACAATGCTCCACGCCCTTGTCATCACAAAGCTCCATGACGCATGTCATCAGAATGCTCTATGGCCTTCTCATCACCATGATCCATGCCCTTGTCATCACAATGCTCCAATAACCCTATAATCACAATGGTCCATGCCCCTTTTCAACAGAATGCTCCATGAGACTTCTCAACAAAAGTCTCCATGGTCTTCTCATCACAATGCTCCAGGAATTTGTCATCACCATGCTCCATTCCCTTGTCATCGCAATGCACCATGACCAATATCATCACAATTCTCCATGACCCCTGTCATCACAACACTCCATGACACCTGACTACACAATGATCTGGGACACTTGTCATTACAATGCTCCATTCCCTACTCATCACAATGCTCAATGACACTTGTCATCACAATGATCATTGCCCTTGTCATCCCAATGTGCCATAACCCCTGTATTCACAATGCTCCATGACGCTTGTCATCACAGTGTTCCATGACACCTGTCATCACAATGCTCCATGCCTTTGCAGCAAAATGCTACATGACCTTGTCATTACAATGCTCTATGTGATTGTCATCAAAATATTCCATTACCATTGTCATCACAATCCTCCAAGAACCTTGGGATCACATTGCTTCATTCCCTTGTCATCAAAATGTTCCATGCTCCTTGAAATCAAAATGATCCATGACCTCTGTCATCACAATGCTCCAAGCCCTTGTGATCACAATGTTCCATAACACTTGTCATCACAACGCTCCATGATGCCTGTCATCACAATAATCCATGCCCTTTTCATCACAATTCTCCATGACCTTTGCCATCACAATTCGCAATACACTTGTCATCACAATGCTCCCTGACACTTGTCGTCAGAATGCTCCTTGAACCCTGTCACGAAAAGGCTCCATGCCTTTTTCATCACAATGTCCCATGCCATTTAAATCACAATGCTCCATGCCATTGTCATCAAAATACTAGACAAGTTTGTCATCAGAATGCTCCATGACCCTAGTAATCACAAATGTCCATGCACTTGTCTGCACAATGCTCCCTGACCCTTGTCATCACAATGCTCCAAGCCATTGTCATCACAATACTCCATTACATTTGTCATTAGAATCCTCCATGACACTTGGCATCACAATGCTCCATGGCATTGTCATCACAATGGGCCATGACATATATCATCGCAATGCTCGATGACATCTGTCTTCACAATACTGCATGACCTGGTCATCACAATTCTCCATGCCCCTTTCATCACAATGTGCCATTCCCACTGTCATCACAATAATTCATGAAACTTATTTGACCAATGTTCCATGCCCTTGTCATCACAATGCTCCATGCCCTTGTTATCACAATGCTCCATGACCACTGTCATCACAATGCTCCGTGACGCCAGTCATAACATTGCTTCATGACCTTTGTCATCAAAATGGTCCATGTCCTCATCATCAACTCTCTCTGTGACCTTTTTAACCACAAATCTCCATGATTTTTCATCACAATGCTCTTTGACCCTTGTCATCAAAATGCTCTATGCCTTTCTCAGCACAATGCTCCATGACCCTTGTCATCACAATGCTCCATGCACTTGTCAGCACAATGCTCCATGACACAGATCATCACAATGCACCATGCGCTTGTCATCACAGTGCTCCACAATTTGTCATCACAATGCTCCATGCACTTCTCATCAGAATGCTCTCTCACCTCTGATATCACAATGCTACATCACTATTTGTCACAATACTCCCTCAACCATGTCATCACAATGTTCCATGACTCCTGTCATCACAATGCTACATACACTTATTACCATAATGTTCGATGACCCCTGATATCACAATGTTCCATAACACCTGTCATCAAAATGTTCCATGACACATTTCATCCAATTGCTCCATGACCATGTGTTCACAATGCTCCCTGCCCTTCTCATCACAATGCACAACGCCCTTGCCATCAAAATGTTCCATGACCTTTGTCATCACAAAGATCCATGCCCCTTGGCATCACAATGGTCAATGTCATTGTCATCACAATGCTCCATGTACGCTCTCATCACATTGCTCCATGCCCTGGTCATCACAAAGCACCATGACACTGGTCATCAGAATGCTCCATGGCCTTCTCATCACAATGATCCATGCCCTTGCCATCACAATGCTCCATTACAACTGTCATAACAATGCACAATTACCCCTGCCATCACGATGATCCATGGCCTTGTCTTCACAAGGCTCCATGACCCTTCTCATCACAATGCTCCAAGAACCCTGTAATCTCAATGCTGTATGCCCTTTTTCATCTCAATGATCCATGAACCCTGTCATCACTATGCACCATGCCCATCATCATAATGCTCCATGCTATTGTCATCACAATGAAATCAAGATTCTCCATGACCTCTGTCATAACAATGCTCCAAACCCTTGAGATCACAATATTCCATAAGACTTGTCATCACAATGCCCCATGACGCTCGTCATCACAATTATCCATGGTCTTCTCATCACAATGCTCCATGACCTTTGTTATCACAATGCTCAATACACTTGTCATCAAAATGCTCCCTGACACTTGTTGTCTGTATGCTCCTTGAACCCTGTCATAACAAGGCTCCATGCCTTTTTCATCACAGTGATCCATGCCATTTTCATCAAAATGCTCCAAGACCCATGTAATCACAATGCTCCATGACCTTGTCATCACAAAGCTGATTGATGCATGCCATCAGAATGCTCCTTGGTCTTCTGCTCACAATGCTCCATGCCCTTGTCATCACAATGTTCCAAGACCCCTGTAATCACAATGCTCCATGTCCCTTTTCATCAATATGCTCCATGACACTTGTCATCACAAGGCTCCATGGTTTTGTAATCACAGTGCGCCAGGACCTTGTCTTCACAATGCTTCACCACATTGTCATGAAAATTCTCAATGGCCCTTTTCATCATAATGCTCCAAGCCATAGTCATCACAATGCTCCTTTATATTTGTCATCACAATCCTCCATTACATTTGGCATCACAATGCTCCATGCCATTGTCATCGCAATGGACCATGACATATATCATCACAATGCTCCCTGACACCTGTCTTCAAAATACTCCATGACCATCTTATCACAATGCTCCACGCCCTTGTCATCACAAGGCACCATGCCCACTGTCATCACAATAATCTATGAAACTTGTCAGACAAATGCTCCATGCCCCTGTCATCACAATGCTCCATGCCCTTGTCCTCACAATGATCCATGACCCCTGTCATCACAATGCTCCATGACCCCAGTCATCAGAATGCTTCATAAAGTTTGTCATCACAATGGTCCATGCCCGTGTCATCACAAGGCTCTGTGACCTTTGTAACCACAATGCTCCATGAACTCTTCATCACACATCTCTGTGACCCTTGTCATCACAATGCTCCATGTCTTTGTCAGAACAATGCTCCATGACCATTGTCATCACAATGTGCCACGCGCATTTCATCACAACGGTCCACAACTTTCTCATTGCAACGCTCCATAAACCTTGTACTCACAATGCTCCATGCACTTCTCATCAAAATGCGCTCTCACCAGAGATATCACAGTGTTCCATCGCTAGTCATCACAATACTCCCTCACCCCTGTAATCACAATGATCCATGACACTGTCATCACAGTGCTACATCCCCATATCATCACAATGTTCCATGACCCCTGACATCACAATGTTCCATAACCACTGTCATCAAAATGCACCATGACCCATTTCATCCCAAAGCTCCAAGACCACTGACATCACAATGTTCTATAACCCATGCCATCAAAATGTTCCATTATACTTTTCATCAAATAGCTGCATGACCCGGTCATCAAAATTCTCCCTGCCCTTCTCCTCACAATGCAGCATGCCCTTGTCATCAAAATGCTCCGTGACTTGTCATCACAAAGCTCCATGACCCTTGGCATCAAAATTCTCCATGTCATTGTCATCACGATGCTCCATGAACCCTCTCATAACATTGCTCAATGCCCTTGTCATCACAAAGCTCCATGACATTTGTCATCACAATGCTCGATGCCCTTCTCATCACAATGCTCCAGGCCCTTGTCATTAAAATCCTGCATGACCCATGTATCATAGTGTTCCGTACCCTTGCCATCACAATGCTCCATGCACACTCTCATCACAATAAACCATGAAATATTTCTGAACAATGTTCCATGTCCTTCTCATCACAATGCTCCATTACCTCTGTCATAACAATGCACCATGACCCCTGCCATCACAATGTTCCACGGCCTAGTCATCACAAGGCTTCATGATACTTGTCATCACAATGCTGAAGGCCTCTGTAATCACAATGCTCCTTGCCCTTGTCATCACAAAGCTCCATACGCATGTCATCAGAATGTTCCATGGCCTTCTCATCACAATGCTCCATGACCTTGACATCACAATGCTCCAAGACCCCTGTAAACACAATGCTCCATGCCCCTTTTCATCTCAATGCTCCATGAACCCTGTCATCACAATGCACCATGCCCATCATCATAATGCTTCAGGCTATTGTCATCACAATGAAATCAATATTCTCCATGACCTCTGTCATCATAATGCTCCAAACCCTTGTGATCACAATGTTCCATAACACTTTTCATCACAACACCCCATGACGCTCATCATCACAATTATCCATGGACTTCTCATCACAATGCTCCATGATCTTTGTCATCACAATGCTCAATACACTTGTCATCACAATGCTCCCTGACACTTGTCGTCAGTATGCTCCTTGAACCCTGTTATGACAAGGCTCCATGCCTTTTTCATCACAATAATCCATGCCCTTTTCATCACAATGCTCCAGGATCACTGTAATCACAATGATCCATGCCCTTGTCATCAAAAAGCTCCATGACACATGTCATCAGAATGCTTCATGGCCTTCTCATCACAATGCTCCATGTCATTGTCATCACAATGCTCCATGAACAATCTCATCACATTGCTCCATGCACTTATCTTCACAAAGCTCCATGACACATGTCATCAGAATGCTCCATGGACTTCTCATCACAATGCGCCATGCCCTTGCCATCACAATGCTCCATTACCCCTCTCATAACAATGCTCCATGACCCCTGCCATCACGATATTCCATGGCCTTGTCATCACAAGGCTCCATCACCCATCACATCACAATGCTCCAAGAACCCTGTAATCACAATGCTCTATGCCGCTTTTCATTTCAATGATCCATGAACCCTGTCATCACAATGCACCATGCCCTTCATCATAATGCTTCATGCTATTGTCATCACAATGAAATCAAAATGCTCCATGACCTCTGTCATAACAATGCTCAAAACCCTTGTGATCACAATATTCCATAACACTTGTCATCACAATGACCCATGACGCTCGTCATCACAATTATCCATGGTCTTCTCATTACAATGTTCCATGACATTTGTCATCAAAATGTTCAATACACTTGTCATCAAAATTCTCCCTGACACTTGTTTTCTGTATGCTCCTTGAAACCTGTCATGACATGGTTCCATGCCTTTTTCATCACAATGCTCCATGCCCTTGTCATCACAAAGCTCAATGACACATGTCATCAGAATGCTCCTTGGCCTTCTGCTCACAATGCTCCATGCCATTGTCATCGCAATGGACCATGACATATATCATCACAATGCTCCCTGACACCTTTCTTCAAAATACTCCATGACCATCTTATCACAATGCTCCACGCCCTTGTCATCACAAGGCACCATGCCCACTGTCATCACAATAATCTATGAAACTTGTCAGACAAATGCTCCATGCCCCTGTCATCACAATGCTCCATGCCCTTGTCCTCACAATGATCCATGACCCCTGTCATCACAATGCTCCATGACCCCAGTCATCAGAATGCTTCATAAAGTTTGTCATCACAATGGTCCATGCCCGTGTCATCACAAGGCTCTGTGACCTTTGTAACCACAATGCTCCATGAACTCTTCATCACACATCTCTGTGACCCTTGTCATCACAATGCTCCATGTCTTTGTCAGAACAATGCTCCATGACCATTGTCATCACAATGTGCCACGCGCATTTCATCACAACGGTCCACAACTTTCTCATTGCAACGCTCCATAAACCTTGTACTCACAATGCTCCATGCACTTCTCATCAAAATGCGCTCTCACCAGAGATATCACAGTGTTCCATCGCTAGTCATCACAATACTCCCTCACCCCTGTAATCACAATGATCCATGACACTGTCATCACAGTGCTACATCCCCATATCATCACAATGTTCCATGACCCCTGACATCACAATGTTCCATAACCACTGTCATCAAAATGCACCATGACCCATTTCATCCCAAAGCTCCAAGACCACTGACATCACAATGTTCTATAACCCATGCCATCAAAATGTTCCATTATACTTTTCATCAAATAGCTGCATGACCCGGTCATCAAAATTCTCCCTGCCCTTCTCCTCACAATGCAGCATGCCCTTGTCATCAAAATGCTCCGTGACTTGTCATCACAAAGCTCCATGACCCTTGGCATCAAAATTCTCCATGTCATTGTCATCACGATGCTCCATGAACCCTCTCATAACATTGCTCAATGCCCTTGTCATCACAAAGCTCCATGACATTTGTCATCACAATGCTCGATGCCCTTCTCATCACAATGCTCCAGGCCCTTGTCATTAAAATCCTGCATGACCCATGTATCATAGTGTTCCGTACCCTTGCCATCACAATGCTCCATGCACACTCTCATCACAATAAACCATGAAATATTTCTGAACAATGTTCCATGTCCTTCTCATCACAATGCTCCATTACCTCTGTCATAACAATGCACCATGACCCCTGCCATCACAATGTTCCACGGCCTAGTCATCACAAGGCTTCATGATACTTGTCATCACAATGCTGAAGGCCTCTGTAATCACAATGCTCCTTGCCCTTGTCATCACAAAGCTCCATACGCATGTCATCAGAATGTTCCATGGCCTTCTCATCACAATGCTCCATGACCTTGACATCACAATGCTCCAAGACCCCTGTAAACACAATGCTCCATGCCCCTTTTCATCTCAATGCTCCATGAACCCTGTCATCACAATGCACCATGCCCATCATCATAATGCTTCAGGCTATTGTCATCACAATGAAATCAATATTCTCCATGACCTCTGTCATCATAATGCTCCAAACCCTTGTGATCACAATGTTCCATAACACTTTTCATCACAACACCCCATGACGCTCATCATCACAATTATCCATGGACTTCTCATCACAATGCTCCATGATCTTTGTCATCACAATGCTCAATACACTTGTCATCACAATGCTCCCTGACACTTGTCGTCAGTATGCTCCTTGAACCCTGTTATGACAAGGCTCCATGCCTTTTTCATCACAATAATCCATGCCCTTTTCATCACAATGCTCCAGGATCACTGTAATCACAATGATCCATGCCCTTGTCATCAAAAAGCTCCATGACACATGTCATCAGAATGCTTCATGGCCTTCTCATCACAATGCTCCATGTCATTGTCATCACAATGCTCCATGAACAATCTCATCACATTGCTCCATGCACTTATCTTCACAAAGCTCCATGACACATGTCATCAGAATGCTCCATGGACTTCTCATCACAATGCGCCATGCCCTTGCCATCACAATGCTCCATTACCCCTCTCATAACAATGCTCCATGACCCCTGCCATCACGATATTCCATGGCCTTGTCATCACAAGGCTCCATCACCCATCACATCACAATGCTCCAAGAACCCTGTAATCACAATGCTCTATGCCGCTTTTCATTTCAATGATCCATGAACCCTGTCATCACAATGCACCATGCCCTTCATCATAATGCTTCATGCTATTGTCATCACAATGAAATCAAAATGCTCCATGACCTCTGTCATAACAATGCTCAAAACCCTTGTGATCACAATATTCCATAACACTTGTCATCACAATGACCCATGACGCTCGTCATCACAATTATCCATGGTCTTCTCATTACAATGTTCCATGACATTTGTCATCAAAATGTTCAATACACTTGTCATCAAAATTCTCCCTGACACTTGTTTTCTGTATGCTCCTTGAAACCTGTCATGACATGGTTCCATGCCTTTTTCATCACAATGCTCCATGCCCTTGTCATCACAAAGCTCAATGACACATGTCATCAAAATGCTCCTTGGCCTTCTGCTCACAATGCTCCATGCCCTTGTCATCACAATGTGGCAAGACCCCTGTAATCACAATGCTCCATGCCCCTTTTCATCAGTATGCTCCATGAGACTTGTCATCACAAAGCTCCATGGTTTTCTCATCACAATGCTCCAGGATCTTGTCATCACAATGCTTCACGACCTTGTCATGAAAATTCTCAATGGCCCTTGTCATCATAATGCTCTAAGCCCTAGTCATCACAATACTCCATTATATTTGTCATCACGATCCTCCATTACATTTGGCATCACAATAAACCCTGCCATTGTCATCGCAATGGACCATGACATATGTCATCACAATGCTCCCTGACACCTGTCTTCACAATACTCCATGACCTTCTCTTCACAATGCTCCATGCCATTGTCATCACAATGCACTATGTCCAATGTCATCACAATAAACTATGAAAATTGTCAGACCAATGCTCCATGTCCCTGTCATAACAGTGCTCCATGTCCCTGCCATCACAATGCTCCATGCCCTTGTCATCACAATGCTCCATGACTTGTCATCACAATGATCCTTGATCTTTGTCATCACAATTCTCAGTACCTTTGTCATCACAATGATCCCTGACACTTGTCGTCAGTATGCTCATTGAAACCTGTCATGACAAGGCTGCATGCCTTTTTCATCAGAATGTTCCATGCCCTTTTCATAACAATGCTCCAAGACCCCTGTAATCACAATGATCCATGCCCTTCTGATCACAAAGCTCCATGACGCATGTCATCAGAATGCTCCATGGCCTTCTCATCACCATGATCCATGCCCTTGTCATCACAATGCTCCAAGACCCCAGTAATCACAATGCTCCATTCCCCTTTTCAACAGAATGCTCCATGAGACTTCTCATCAGAAGTCTCCATGGTCTTCTCATCACAATGCTCCAGGACTTTGTCATCACCATGCTCCATTCCCTTGTCATCACAATGCTCCATGACCAATATCATCACATTTCTCCATGACCACTGTCATCACAACACTTCATGACACCTGACAACACAATGATCCGGGACTCTTGTCATCACAATGCTCCATTCCCTAGTCATCCCAATGCTCCAGGACACTTGTCATCAAAATGATCCATGCCCTTGTCATCCCAATGCTCCATAACCCCTGTATTCACAATGCTCCATGACACATATCATCACAGTGCTCCATGACACCTGTCATCACAATGCTCCATGCCTTTGTCAGCAAAATGCTACATGACCTTGTCATTACAATGCTCTATGTGCTTGTCATCACAATACACCATTAACATTGTCATCACAATCCTCCATGAAACTTGGGATCACATTGCTTCATTCCCTTGTCATAACAATGCCCCATGCTCCTTGAAATCAAAATGATCCATGACCTCTCTCATCACAATGCTCCAAGACCTTGTGATCACAATGTTCCATAACACTTGTCATGACAATGCTCCATGATGCCTGTCATCACAATACTCCATGCCCTTTTCATCACAGTGCTCCATGACCTTTGTCATCACAATTCTCAATACACTTGTCATCACAATGCTCCCTGACACTTGTCGTCAGAATGCTCCTTGAATCCTGTCACGAAAAGGCTCCATGCCTTTTCATCACAATGCCCCATGCCGTTTACATCACAATGTTCCATGCCATTGTCATCAAAATACTCCACAAGCTTGTCATCAGAATGTTTCATGACCCTTGTCATCACAATTCTCCATGCACTTGTCAGCACAATGCTCTCTGACCCTTGTCATCACAATGCTCCAAGCCATTGTCGTCACAATGCTCCATTACCTTTGTCATCAGAATCCTCCATGACACTTGGCATCACAATGCTCCATGCCATGTTGATCACAATGGGCCATTTCATATGTCATCACAATGCTCCCTGACGCCTGTCTTCACAATACTGCATGACGTGGACATCACAATGCTCCATGCCCTTGTTATTACAATGCTCCATGTCCCCTGTCATCACAATGCTCCGTCACTCCAGTCATCACAATGATCCATGACCTTTGTCATCACAATGGTCCATTCCCTCATCATCAACAGTCTCTGTGACCTTTTTAACCACAATGCTCCTTGAACATTTGATCACAATGCTCTTTGACCCTTGTCATCAAAATTCTCTATGCCTTTCTCAGCACAATTCTCCATGACCCTTGTCATCACAATGCTCCATGCGCTTGTCAGCACAATGCTCCATTGCACATGTCATCACAATGCACCATGCGCTTGTCATCACAGTGCTCCACCATCTTGTCATCACAATGCTCCATAGAACTTGTCATCACAATGCTCCATGCACTTCTCATCAAAATGCTCTCTCACCACTGATATCACAATGCTACATCACTATTTGTCACAGTACTCCCTCATCCCTGTCATCACAATGTTCCATGACTCCTGTCACCACAATGCTACATGCACTTATCATCACAATGTTCGATGACCCCTGACATCACAATGATCCATAACACCTCTCATCAAAATGCTCCATGACCCTTTTCATCAAAATGCTCCATGACCCCTGACATCACAATGTTCCATAACTCCTGTCATCAAAAAGTTCCATGACACATTTCATCCAATTGCTCCATGACCCTGTCATCACAATGTTCCCTGGCCTTCTCATCACAATGCACAACGCCCTTGCCATCAAAATGCTCCCTGACTTTTGTCATCACAAAGATCCATGACCCTTGGCATCACAATGCTCCTTGTCATTGTCATCACAATGCTCCATGACACATGTCATCAGAATGCTCCATGGCCTTCTCATCACAATGTTCCATGCCCTTGCCATCAAAATGCTCCATTACCACTGTCATAACATTGCTCCATGACCCCTGCCATCACGATTACCATGGCTTTTTCATCACAAGGCTCCATCACCCTTCTCTTCACAATGCTCCAAGAACCCTGTAATCACAATGCTCTATGCCCCTTTTTATCTCAATGATCCATGAACACTGTCATCACAATGCACCAAGTCCATCATCATAATGCTTCATGCTATTGTCATCACAATGAAATCAAAGTGCTCCATGACATCTGTCATAGCAATGCTACAAACCCTTGTGAATACAATATTCCATAACACTTGTCATAACAATGCCTCATGACGCTCGTCATCACAATTTTCCATGGTCTTCTCATCACAATGCTCCATGACCTTTGTCATCACAATGCTCAATACACTTGTCATCAAAATGCTCCCTGACACTTGTTGTCTGTATGCTTCTTGAACACTGTCATGACAAGGCTCCATGCCTTTTTCATCACAATGATCCATGCCCTTTTCATCACAATGCTCCAAGACCCATGTAATCACAATGCTCCACGCCCTTGTCATCACAAAGCTCAATGACGCATGCCATGAGAATGCTCCTTTGTCTTCTCCTCAAAACGCTCCAAGCCCTTGTCATCACAATGTGGCAAGACCCCTGTAATCACAATGCTCCATGCCCCTTTCCATCAGTATGCTCCATGAGACTTGTCATCACAAGGCTCCATGGTTTTGTCATCACAATGCTCCAGGACATTGTCATCACAATGCTTCACGACCTTGTCATGAAAATTTTCAATGGCCCTTGTCATCATAATGCTCCAAGCCCTAGTCATCACAATGCTCCATTATATTTGTCATCACAATCCTCCATTACATTTGGCATCACAATGCTCCATGCCATTGTCATCGCAATGGACCATGACATATGTCATCACAATGCTCCCTGACACCTGTCTTCACAATACTCGATGACCTTCTCATCACAATGCTCCATGCCCTTGTCATCACAGTGCACCATGCCCAATGTCATCACAATAATCTATGAAACTTGTCAAACCAATGCTCCATGCCACTGTAATCACAATGCTCCATGCCCTTGTCCTCACAATGCTCCATGACCCCACTTATCACAATGATTCATAACGTTTGTCATCACAATGGTCCATGCTCGCGTCATCACAAGGCTCTGTGACCTTTGTAACCACAATGCTCCATGAAATTTTCATGACAATTCTCTGTGACCCTTGTCATCACAATGCTCCATGTCTTTGTCAGAACAATGCTCCATGACCATTGTCATCACAATGTGCCACACGCATTTCATCACAACGGTCCACAACCTTGTCATTGCAATGCTCCATAAACCTTTTAATCACAATGCTCCATGCACTTCTCATCAAAATGCTCTCTCACCAGAGATATCACAGTGTTCCATCACTAGTCATCACAATACTCCCTCACCCCTGTAATCACAATGTTCCATGACCCTGTCATCACAGTGCTAAATCCCCTTATCATCACAATGTTCCATGACCGCTGACATCACAATATGCCATAACCCCTGTCATCAAAATGCTCCATGACCCTTTTCATCCGAAAGCTCCAAGACCCCTGACATCACAATGTTCTATAACACCTGACATCAAAATGTTCCATTACACTTTTTATCAAATTGCTGAATGACCCGGTCATCAAAATGCTCCCTGCCCTTCACATCACAATGCACCATGACCTTGTCATCAAAATGCTCCATGACTTGTCATCACAAAGCTCCATGACCCTTGACATTACAGTGCTCCATGTCATTGTCATCACAGTGCTCCCTGAACCCTCTCATTACATTGTTCAATGCCCTTGTCATCACAAAGCTCCATGACACTTGTCATCACAATGCTCGATGCCCTTCTCATCACAATGATCCGTGCCCTTGTCATTACAATCCTACATGACCCATGTATCATAGTGTTCCGTACCCTTGTCATCACAATGCTCCATGCCCACTCTCATCACAATAATCCATGAAACATTTCAGACCAATGTTCCATGTCCTTCTCATCACAATGTTCCATTACCTCTGTCATAACAATGCACCATGACCCCTGCCATCAAAATGATCCACGGCCTAGTCATCACAAGGCTCCATGACACTTGTCATCACAATGCTGAAGGCCCCTGTAATCACAATGATCCATGCCCTTGTCATCACAAAGTTCCATGACGCATGTCATCAGAATGTTCCATGGCCTTCTCATCACAATGCACCATGCCCATCATCATAATGCTTCAGGCTATTGTCATCACAATGAAATCAATATTCTCCATGACCTCTGTCATCATAATGCTCCAAACCCTTGTGATCACAATGTTCCATAACACTTATCATCACAACACCCCATGACGCTCATCATCACAATTATCCATGGCCTTCTCATCACAATGTTCCATGATGTTTGTCATCACAATGCTCAAAACACTTGTCATCAAAATGCTCCCTGACACTTGTCGTCAGTATGCTCCTTGAACCCTGTCATGACAAGGCTCCATGCCTTTTTCATCACAATAATCTATGCCCTATTCATCACAATGCTCCAAGATCCCTGTAATCACAATGCTCCCTTCCCTTGTCATCAAAAAGCTCCATGACCCATGTCATCAGAATGCTTCATGTCCTTCTCATCACAATGCTCCATGTCATTGTCATCACAATGCTCCATGAACGCTCTCATCACATTGCTCCATGCACTTATCTTCACAAAGTTCCATGACACATGTCATCAGAATGTTCCATGGCCTTCTCCTCACAATGCTCCATGCCCTTGTCATCACAATGCTCCATGACACCTGTCATCACAATACTCCATGAACATATTCAGCCCAGTGTTCCATGACCTTCTCATCACAATGCTCCATTACCAATATCATCACAATGATCCATGACCACTGTCATCACAACACTCCATGACACCTGACAATACAATGATCCGGGACTCTTGTCATCACAATGCTCCAAGACCCCTGTAATCACAATGCTCCATGACCCCTGTCATCACAATACTCCATGAACATTTTCAGCCCAATGTTCCATGAAGCTTGTCATCACAATGATCCATGCCTTGTCATCACAAAGCTCCATGACACATGTCATCAGAATTTTAGATGGCCTTCTCATCACAATGTTCCATGCCCTTGTCATCACTCTGCTCCATGCACTTGTAATCACAATGTGCCTTGACCCCTGTAATCACAATGCTCCATGCCCCTTTACATCAGTATGCTCCATGAGATTTGTCATCACAAGGCTGCATGATTTTCTCAACACAATGCTCCAGGACCTTGTCATCACAATGCTTCACGACCTTGTCATGAAAATTCTCAATGGCCCTTGTCATCATAATACTCCAATCAGTAGTCATCACAATGCTCCATTATATTTGTCATCACAATCCTCCATTACATTTGGCATCACAATACTCCCTGCCGTTGTCATCTCAGTGGATCATGACATATGTCATCACAATGCTCCCTGACACCTGTCTTCACAATACTCCAAGACCTTCTCTTCACAATGCTCCAAGCCCTTGTCATTACAATCCTGCATGACCCATGTATCATAGTGTTCTGTACCCTTGTCATCAGAAGGCTCCATGCCCACTCTCATCACAATAATCCATGAAACTTTTCAGACCAATGTTCCATGCCCTTCTCATCACAATGCTCCATTACCTCTGTCATAACAATCCACCATGACCCCTGCCATCACAATGTTCCCCGGCCTAATCATCACAAGGTTCCATGACACTTGTTATCACAATGCTGAAGACCCCTGTAATCACAATGCTCCATGCCCTTGTCATCACAAACCTCCATGACTGATGTGGTCAGAATATTCCATGGCCTTCTCATCACAATGCTCCATGCCCTTGTCATCACAATGCTCCAAAACCCATGTAAACACAATGCTCCATGCCCCTTTTCATCTCAATGCTCCATGAACACTTTCATCAGAATGCACCATGCCCATCATCATAATGCTTCATGCTATTGTCATCACGATGAAATCAATATTCTCCATGACCTCTGTCATCATAATGCTCCAAAACCTTGTGATCACAATGTTCCATAACACTTATCATCACAACACCGCATGACACTCATCATCACAATTATCCATGGTCTTCTCATCACAATGCTCCATGATCTTTGTCATCACAATGCTCAATACACTTGTCATCACAATGCTAACTGACACTTGTCGTCAGTATGCACCTTGAACCCTGTCATGACAAGGCTCCATGCATTTTTCATCACAATAATCCATGTCGTTTTCATCACAATGCTTCAAGATACCTGTAATCACAATGCTCCATGCCCTTGTCATAAAAAAGCTCCATGACGCATGTCATCACAATGCTTCATGGCCTTCTCCTCACAATGCTCCATGCCCTTGTCATCACAATGCTCCAAGACCACTGTACTCATAATGCTCCATGTCCTTTTTCATCAGAATGCTCCATGTGAGTTGTCATCACAAGTCTCCATGGTCTTCTCATCACAATTCCCCAGGACCTTGTCATCACCATGTTCCATTCCCTTGTCATCACAATGTTCCATGACCCCTGTCATCACAATAATCCATGAGCATTTTCAGCCCAATGCTCCACGACCTACTCATCACAATGCTCCATGGCCAATATCATCACAATGCTCCATGACCACTGTCATCACAACACTCCATGACACCTGACTACACAATGATCCAGGACTCTTGTCATCACATTGCTCCATTCCGTGGTCATCACAATGCTCCATGACCCCTGTCATCACAACACTCCATGAACATTTTCACCTCAGTGCTCCATGAACCTTGTCATCACAATGATCCATGCCCTTGTCATCCCAATGCTCCATGACCCGTGTATTCACAATGCTCCGTGACGCTTGTCATCACAGTACCCCATGACACATGTCATCACAATGCTCCATGCCTTTGTCAGCAAAATACTACATGACCTTGTCATTGCAATGCTCTATGCGCTTGTCATCACAATACTCCATTTCCATTGTCATCACAATCCTCCATGAACCTTGGGATCACATTGCTTCATGCCCTTGTCATCACAGTGCTCCATGCTCCTTGAAATCAAAATGATCCGTGACCTCTGTCATCACAATGCTCCAAACCCTTTTGATCACAATGTTCCATAACACGTGTCATCACAACGCTCCATGATGCCTGTCATCACAATACTCCATGCCCTTTTCATCACAATGCTCCATGACCTTTGTCATCACAATTCTCAATACACTTGTCATCACAGTGCTCCCTGACACTTGTCATCAGAATGCTCCTTGAACCCTGTCACGAAAAGGCTCCATGCCTTTTTCATCACAATGCCCCATGCTGTTTTCATCACAATGCTCCATGCCATTGTCATCAAAATACTCCACAAGCTTGTCATCAGAATGCTCCATGACCCTTGTCATCACAATTCTCCATGCACTTGTCAGCACAATGCTCCCTGACCTTTGTCATTACAATGCTCCAAGCCATGGTCATCACAATGCTTCATTACCTTTGTCATCAGAATCCTCCATGACACTTGGCATCACAATGCTCCATGCCATTGTCATCACAATGGGCCATTACATATGTCATCACAATGCTCCCTGACACCTGTCTTCACAATACTGCATGACCTGGTCATGACAATGCTCCATGCCCTTGTCATCACAATGCGCCATACCAACTGTCATCGCAGTAATCCATGAAACATATTAGACCAATGTTCCATGCTTTTGTCATCACAATGCTCCATGCCCTTGTTATCACAGTGTTCCATGACCCCTCTCATCACAATGCTCTGTGACTCCAGTCATCCCAATGCTTCATGACATTTGTCATCAAAATGGTCCATGCCCTCATCATCAATAGTCTCTGTGACCTTTTTAACCACAATGCTCCATGAACATTTCATCACAATGCTCTTTCACCCTTGTCATCACAATGATCTATGCCTTTCTCTGCACAATGCTCCATGACCCTTGTCATTACTATGCTACATGCGCTTGTCAGCACAATGCTCCATGACACATGTCATCACAATGCACCATGCGCCTGTCATCACAGTGCTCCACAATCTTGTCATCACAGTGCTCCAAAAAGATTGTCCTCACAATGCTCCATGCACTTCTCAACAAAATGCTCTCTCACCACTGATATCACAATGCTACATCAGTATTTGTCACAATACTCCCTCACCCCTGTCATCAGAATGTTCCATGACTCCTGTCATCACAATGCTACATGCTCTTATCATCACAATATTCTATCAACCATGACATCACAATGTTCCATAATACCATTCATCAAAATGTTCCATGACACTTTTCATCCAATTGCTCCATGACCCTGTCATCACAATGCTCCCTGCCCTTCTCATCACAATGCACAACGCCTTTGCCATCAAAATGCTCCATGACCTTTGTCATCACAAAGATCCATGACCCTTGGCATCACAATGCTCCATGTCATTGTCATCACATTGCTCCATGCCCTTGTCTTCACATAGCTCCATGACACAAGTCATCAGAATGCTCCATGGCCTTCTCATCACAATGCTCAATGCCCTTGCCATCACAATGCTCCATTACCACTGTCATAATAATGCTCCATGACCCCTGCCACCACGATGTTCCATGGTCTTGTCATCACAAAGCTCCATGACCCTTCTCATCACAATGCTCCAAGAACACTGTAGTCACAATGCTCTATGCCCCATTTCATCTCAATGATCCATGAACCCTGTCATCAAAAGGCACCATGCCCATCATCATAATGCTTCATGCTATTGACATCACAAAGAAATCAAAATGATCCATGACCTCTGTCATAACAATGCTCCAAACCCTTGTGATCAAAATATTCCATAACACTTGTCATCACTTTGCCACATGACGCTCGGCATCACAATTATTCATGGTCTTCTCATCACAATGCTCCATGACCTTCGTCATCACAATGCTCAATACAATTGTCATCAAAATGCACCCTGACACTTGTTGTCTGTATGCTCCATGAACCCTGTCATGACAAGGCTCCATGCCTTTTTCATCACAATGATCCATGCCCTTTTCATCACAATGCTCCAAGACCCATGTAATCACAATGCTCCATGCCATTGTCATCACAAATCTCAATGACACATGCCATCAGGATTATCCTTTGTCTTCTACTCACTATGCTCGATTATCTTGTCATTACAATGTTCCAAGACCCCTGTAATCACAATGCTGCATGCCCCTTTCCTTCAGTATGCCCCATGAGACTTGTCATCACAAGACTCCATGGTTGTGTCATCACAATGCTCAAGGACATTGTCATCACAATGCTTCACGACTTTGTTATGAAAATTTTCACTGGCCCTTGTCATCATAATGCTCCAAGCCCTAATCATCACAATGCTCTATTATATTTGTCTTCACAATTCTCCATTACATTTGGCATCACAATGCTCCGTGCCATTTTCATCGCAATGGCCCATGACATATGTCATCAGAATGCTCCCTGACACCTGTCTTCACAATACTCCATGACCTTCTGATCAAAATATTCCATGCCCTTGTCATCACAATGCACAATGCCCACTCTCATCACAATAATCTATGAAACTTCTCAGACCAATGCACCATGCCCGTGTCATCACAATGCTCCATGACCCCTGTCATCACAATGCTCCGTGACTCCAGTCATCACAATGCTTCATAACGTTTGTCATCACAATGGTCCATGCCCGTGTCATCACAAGGCTCTGTGACCTTTGTAACCACAATGCTACATGAAATTTTCATCACAATTCTGTGACAATTGTCATCAAAGTGTGCCATGTCTTTGTCAGAACAATGCTCCATGCCCTTCTTATCACAATGCTCCATGACCCCTGTCATCAAAATGTTCCGTGACTACAGTCATCAAAATGATTCATGACCTTTGTCATCACAATGGTCCATGCCCTCATCATCAACAGTCTTTGTGACATTTTTAACCACAATGCTCCATGAACTTTTCATCACAATGCTCTTTCGCCCTTGTCATTGCAATGCTCTATGCCTTTCTCAGCACAATGCTCCATGACCATTGTCATCACAATGCTCCATGCACTTGTCATCTCAGTGCTCCACAATCTTGTCATCACAATGCTCCATAAACCTTGTCATCACAATGCTCCATGCGCTTCTCATCACAATGCTCTCTCACAACTGATATCACAATGTTACATCACTATTCGTCACAATACTCCCTCACCCCTGTCATCACAATGTTCCATGACTCCTGTCATCACAATGCTACATGCATTATCATCACAATGTTCGATGACCACTGACATCACAATGTTACATAACCACTGTCATCAAAATGCTCCATGACCATTTTCATCAAAATGCTCCATAACCCATGACATCACAATGTTCCATAACCCCTGTCATCAAAATATTCCATGACCTTTTTCATCAAATTGCTCCATGACCATATCATCACAATGCTTCCTGCCCTTCTCATCACAATGCAAAACGCCCTTGTCATCAAAATGCACCATGACCTTTGTCATCAGAATGATCTATGACCCTTGGCATAACAATGCTCCAAGTCATTGTCATCACAGTGCACCATGAACGCTCTCATCACATTGCTTCATGCCCTTGTCATCACATAGCTTCATGACACATGTCATCAGAATGCTCCATGGCCTTCTCATCACAGTGTTCCTTTCTCATGCCATCACAATTCTCCATTACCCCTGTCCTAACAATGCTCCATGACCCCTGCATTCACAAGGTTCCACGGCCTTGTCATCACAAGGCTACATGACACTTGTCTCCAAAATGATCCAAGACCCCTGTAATCACAATGATCCACGCCCCTTTTCAACACAATGCTCCATGAACCCTGTCATCACAATGCCTCATGCCCATCATCATAATGCTTCATGCTATTGTCAGCACAATTAAATCAAAATTCTTCATGACTTCTGTCATAACAATGATCCAAACACTTTGATCACATTATTCCATAACACTTGTCATCACAATGCCCCATGACGCTCGTCACCACAATTATCCATGGTCTTCTCATCACAATGCTCAATACACTTGTCATCACAATGCTCCCTGACACTTGTCATCACAATGCTCCCTGACACTTGTCATCAGTATGCTTCTTCAACCCTGTCATGACAAAGCTCCATGCCTTTTTCATCACAATGATAAATGCCCTTTTCATCACAATGCTCCTAGAACCCTGTAATCACAATGTTCCATGCCCTTGTCATCACAAAGCTCAATGATGCATATCTTCAGAATTCTCCTTCGCCTTCTCCTCACAATGCTCCATACCCATGTCATCACAATGTTCCAAGACCCCTGTAATAACAATGCTCCATGCCCCTTTTCATCAGTATGCACCAAGAGATTTGTCATCACAGTGCTCCATGGTTTTCTCATCACAGTGCTCCAGGACATTATCATCACAATGCTTCACGACATTGTCCTGAAAATTCTCAATGGCCCTTGTCATCATAATGCTCCAAGCCCTAGTCCTCACAATGCTCCATTATATTTGTCATCACAATCCTCCATTACATTTGGCATCACAATGCTCCCTGCCTTTGTCATCGCAATGGACCATGACATATGTCATCACAATGCTCCCTGATACCTATCTTCACAATACTCCATGACCTTCTCATCACAATGATCCATGTCCTTGTCATCACAATGCACCATGTCCCCTGTCCTCACAATAATCTATGAAACTTGTCAGACCAATGATCCATACCCCTGTCATCAAAAGGCTCCGTGCCATTGTCATCACAATGCTCCATGCCCTTGTCATCAGAGTACTCCATGACCCCTGTCATCACAATTCTCCGTGACTCCAGTCAACACAATGCTTCGTAAGATTTGTCATCACAATTGTCCATGCCCGCATCATCACAAGGCTCTGTGACCTTTATAACCACAATGTTCCATGAACTTTTCATCACAATGCTCCGTGACCTTTGTCATCAACATGCTCCATGCCTTTGTCAGAAAAATGCTCCTTCACCCTTGTCATCACAATGTGCTATGCACTTTTCATCACAACGGTCCACAAATTTGTCATGGTAATGCTCCATAAACCTTGTAATCAAAATGCTCCATGCCCTTCTCATCACAATGCTCCATTACCCCTGTCATAACAATGCTCCATGACCCCTGCCATCACAATATTCCACGGCCTTGTCATCACAAGGCTCCATGACACTTGTCATCACAATGCTCCAAGACCCCTTTAATCACAATGCTCCATGCCCTTGTCATCACAAAGCTCCATGACACATGCCATCAGAATGTTCCATGTCCTTCTCATCAAAATGCTCCATACCCTTGTCATCACAGTGCTCCAAGACCCCTGTAATCACAATGCTCCATTCCCGTTTTCATCTCAATGCTCCATGAACCCTGTCATCACAATGCACCATGCCCATCCTCATAATGCTTCCGGCTATTGTCAGCACAAAGAAATCAAAATGCTCCATGACCTCTGTCATCACAATACTCCATGAACATTTTCAGCCCAATGCTCCATGACCATTGTCATCACAATGATCCATGCCCTTGTCATCCCAATGCTCCATGACCCCTCTATTCACAATGCTCGGTGATGCTTGTCATCACTGTGCTCCATGACACATGTCATCACAATGCTCCATGACTTTTTCAGCAAAATGCTATATGACCTTGTCATTACAATGCTCTATGTACTTGTCATCACAATACTCCATTACCATTGTCATCACAATCCTCCATGAACCTTGGGGTCACATTGCTTCATGCCCTTGTAATCACAATGCTCCATGCTCTTTGAAATCAAAATGATCCATGACCTCTGTCATCACAATGCTCCAAACCCTTGTGATCACAATGTTCCATAACACTTGTCATCACAACGCTCCATGATGCCTGTCATCACAATACTCCATGCACTTTTCATCACAATGCTCAATGACCTTTGTCATCACAATTCTCAATACAATTGTCATCACAATGCTCCCTGACACTTGTCGTCAGAATGCTCCTTGAAACCTGTCATGAAAAGGCTCCATGCCTTTTTCAACACAATGCCCTATGCTGTTTTCATCACAGTGCTCCACGCCACTGTCATCAAAATTCTCCACAAGCTTGTCATGAAAATGCTCCATGACCCTTGTCATCACAATTCTCCATGCACTTGTCAGCACAATGCTCTCTGACCCTTGTCATCTCAATGTTCCAAGCCATTGTCATCACAATGCACCATTATCTTTGTCATCAGAATCCTCCCTGACACTTGGCATCACAATGCTCCATGCCCTTGTCATTACAGTGCTCCAAGACCCCTGTAATCACAATGCTCCATGCCCCTTTTCATCTCAATGCTCCATGAACCCTGTCATCACAATGCATCATACCGTTTATCATAATGCTTCCGGCTATTTTCGGCACAATGAAATCAAAATTATCCAAGCCCTCTGTCATCACAATGCTCCATGACCCCTGTCATCATAACACTACATGAACATTTGCAGCCCAATGCTCCATGACCCTTGTCATCACAATGATCCATGCCCTTGGCATCCCAATGCTCCATGACCCCTGTATTCACAATGCTCCGTGATGCTTTTCATCACAGTGCGCCATGACACCTGTCATCACAATGCTCCATTCCCTTGTCATCCCAATGCTCCATGACCCCTGTATTCACAATGCTCCGTGACGCTTGTCACCACAGTGATCCATGACACCTGTCATCACAATGTTCCATGCCTTTGTCAGCAAAATGCTACTTGACCTTGTCATTACCATGCTCTATGCGCTTGTCATCACAATACTCCATTACCATTGTCATCACAATCCTCCATGAAACTTGGGATCACATTGCTACATGCCCTTGTCATTACAATGCTCCATGCTCCTTGAAATCAAAATGATCCATGACCTCTGTCATCACAATGCTCCAAAACCTTGTGATCAAAATGTTCCATAACACTTGTCATCCCAACGCTGCATGATGCCTGTCATCACAATACCCCATGCACTTTTCATCACAATGCTCCATGACCTTTGTCATCACAATTCTCAATACACTTGTCATCACAATGCTCCCTGACACTTGTCGTCAGAATGCTCCTTGAACCCTGTCACGAAAAGTCTCCATGCCTTTTTCAACACAATGCCCCATGCCGTTTTCATCACAATACTCCACGCCACTGTCAGCAAAAAAATCCAACAGCTTATCATGAGAATATTCCATGACACTTGTCATCAAATTCTCCATCCACTTGTTAGCAAAATGCTCCCGGACACTTGTCATCTCAATGCTCCAAGCCACTGTCATCACAATGCACCATTACCTTTGTCATCAGAATCCTCCATGACACCTGGCATCACAATGCTCCATGTCATTGTCATCACAATGGGCCATTACATATGTCATCACAATGCTCCCTGACACCTCTCTTCACAATACTGCATGACGTGGTCATCACAATGCTCCATGCCCTTGTCACCACAATGCACCATTCCAACAGTCATCACAATAATCCATGAAACTTATTAGACCAATGCTCCATGCCCTTGTCATCACAATGCTCCATGACCCTTGTCATCACAATGCTCCATGAACATTTCATCACAATGTTCTTTGATCCTTGTCATCACAATTCTCTATGCCTTTCTCAGCGCAATGCTCCGTGACCCTTGTCATCACAATGCTCCATGTGCTTGTCAGCACGATGCTCCATGACACATGTCATCATAATGCACCATGCGCTTGTCATCACAGTGCTCCACAAGCTTGTCATTAGAATGCTCCATAAACCTTGTCATCACAATGCTCCATGCACTTCTCATCAAAATGTTCTCTCACCACAGATATCAAAATGTTACATCACTATTCGTCACAATACTCACTCACCCCTGATATCACAATGTTCCATGACTCCTGTAATCACAATGCTACATGCAATTATCATCACAATGTTCGATGACCCATGACATCACAATGCTCCATAACCAATCTCATCAAAATGCTCCATGACCATTTTCATCATAATGCTCCATGACACCTGACATCAAAATGTTCCATAACACCTCTCATCAAAATGTTCCATGACCCTTTTCATCAAATTGCTCCATGACCCTGTCATCACAATGCTCCCTGCCCTTCTCATCACAGTGCACAATGCTCTTGTCATCAAAATGCTCCATGACCTTTGTCATCACAAAGATCCATGACCCTTGACATCACAATGCTCCATGCCCTTGTCCTCACAAAGCTCCATGACACATGTCATCAGAATGCTCCATGGCCTTCTCATAACAATGCTCCATGCCCTTGCCGTCACAATGCTCCATTACACCTGTCATAAAAATGTTCCATGACCCCTGCCATCACGATGTTCTGTTGCCTTGTCATCACAAGGCTCCATGAACCTTCTCATCACAATGCTCCAAGACCCCTGTAATCACAATGCTCCATGCCCATTTTGCATCTCAATGATCCATGAACCCTGTCATTACAATGCACCATGCCTATCATCATAATGCTTCATGCTATTGTCATCACAATGAAATCAAAATGCTCCATGACCTCAGTCATAACAATGTTCCAAATCCTTGTGATCACAATATTCCATAACACTTGTCATCACAGTGCCCCATGACACTCGTCATCACAATTATCCAAGGACTTCTCATCAGAGTGCTCCATGACCATTGTCATCACAATGCTCAATACACTTGTCATCAAAATGCTCCCTGACACTTGTTGTCTGTATGCTCCTTGAACCCTGTCATGACAAGGCTCCATGCCTTTTTCATCACAATGATCCATGCCGTTTTCTTCACAATGCTCCAAGACCCCTGTAATCACAATGCTCCATGCCCTTGTCAACACAAAGCTCAATGACACATGTCTTCAGAATGCTCCTTGGCCTTCTACTCACAATGCTCCATGCCCATGTCATCACAATGTTCCAAGACCCCTGTAATCACAATGGTCCATGCCCCTTTTCATCAGTATGCTCCATGAGATTTGTCATCACAAGTCTCTGTGGATTTCTCATCATAATGCTCCAAGCCCTAGTCATCACAATGCTCCATTATATATGTCATCAAAATCATCCATTACATTTGGCATCACAATGCTCCCTGCCATTGTCATTGCAATGGACCATGACATATGTCATCACAATGCTCCCTGACACCTGTGTTTACAATACTCCATGACCTACTCATCACAATGATCCATGACCTTGTCATCCCAATGCTCCATGACCCCTGTATTCACAATGCTCCGTGACGCTTGTCATCACAGTGCTCAATGACACCTGTCATAACAGTGCTCCATGGCTTTGTCAGCAAAATGCTACATGACCTTGTCATTACAATGCTCTATGCACTTGTCATCACAATACTCCATTTCCATTGTCATCACAATCCTCCATGAACCTTGAGAGCACATTGCTTCATGCCCTTGTCATCACAATGCTCCATGCTCCTTGAAATCAAAATGATCCATGACCTCTCTCATCGCAATGCTCCAAACCCTTGTGATCCCAGTGTTCCATAACACTTGTCATCACAATGCTCCATGATGCCTGTCATCACAATATTCCATGCCCTTTTCATCACAGTGCTCCATGACATTTGTCATCACAATGCTCAGTAAAATTGTCATCACAATGCTCCCTGACACTTGTCATCAGAATGCTCTTTGAACCCTGTCACGAAAAGGCTCCATGCCTTTTTCATCACCATGCCCCATTCCGTTTTCATCACAATGCTCCGTGACCATTGTCATCAAAATGCTCCATGACTGTGTCTGAAAAATGTTCCATGACCCTTGTCATCACAATGTGCCATTCAATTTTCATCACAACGGTCCAGAAAATTGTCATTGCAATGCTCCATAAACCTTGTAATCACAATGCTCCATACACTTCTCATCAAAATGCTCTCTCACCAGAGATATCACTGTGTTCCATCACTAGCTCTCACAATACTCCCTCACCACTGTAATCACAATGACCCATGACCCCTGTCATCACAATGCTACATCCCTTTATCATCACAAAGTTCCATGACCCCTGACATCACAATATTCTATAACCCCTGTCATCAAAATGTTCCAATACACTTTCCATCATATTGCTGCATGACCCTGTCATCAAAATACTCCCTGCCCTTCTCATCACAATGCACCATGCAATTGTCTTCAAAATGCTCCATGACCTTTGTCATCACAAAGCGCCATGACACTTGGCATCACAATGCTCCATGTCATTGTCATCACAATGCTCCATGAACCCTCTCATCACATTGCTCCATGCCCTTGTCATCACAAAGCTCCATGTCACTTGTCATCACAATGCTCGATGCCTTTCTCATCACAATGCCCCATGACCTTGTCATTACAATCCTCCATGACCCATGTATCACAGTGTTCCATGCCCTTATCATCACAATGCTCTATGCCCACTCTCATCACAATAATCCATGAAATATTTCAGACCAGTGCTCCATGCCCTTCTCATCACAATGCTCCTTTACCTCTTTCATAACAATGCTCCATGACACCTGCCATCAAAATGTTCCACGGGCTTGTCATCACAAGGCTCCATGACACTTGTCATCACAATGCTCCACGACACCTCTAATCAAAATGCTCCATGCCCTTGTCATCAAAAAGCTACATGACACATGTCATCAGAATGTTCCATGGCCCTGTCATCACAATGCTCCATTCACTTGTCATCACAATGCTCCAAGACCCTTTTAATCAAAATGCTCCATGCGTCTTTTCATCTCAATGCACCATGAACCCTGTCATCACAATGGACCCTGCCCATCATCATAATGCTTCAGGCTATTGTCATCACAATTAAATCAATATGCTCCATGACCTCTGTCATCACAATGCTCCAATCCCTGGTGATCACAATGTCCCATAGCCCTTATCATCACAACACTCCATGACGCTCATCATCACAATTATCCATGGTCTTCTCATCCCAATGCTCCATGAACTTTGTCATCACAATGCTCAATACACTTGTCATCACAATGCTCCCTGACACTTGTCATCAGTATGCTCCATTAACCCTGTCATGACACGTCTCCATGCCTTTTTCATCACAATGATCCATGTTCTTTTAATCACAATGCTCCAAGACCCATGTAATCACAATGCTCCATGCCCTTGTCATCACAAAGCTCAATGACGCATGTCATCAGAATGATCCACGGCCTTCTCATCAAAATACACCATGCCCTTGTCATTACAGTGCTCCAAGACCCCTGTAATCACAATGCTCCATGCCCCTTTTCATCTCAATGCTCCATGAACCCTGTCATCACAATGCATCATACCGTTCATCATAATGCTTCCGGCTATTGTCACCACAATGAAATAAAAATTCTCCATGACTTCTGTCATCACAATGCTCCATGACCCCTGTCATCAAAATACTCCATGAACATTTTCAGCCCAATGCTCCATGACGCTTGTCATCACAATGATCCATGCCCTTGTCATCCCAATGCTCCAAGACCCCTGTATTACAATGCTCCGTGACGCTTGTCATCACAGTGCGCCATGACATCTGTCATCACAATGCTCCATGCCCTTGTCATCCCAATGCTCCTTGACCCCTGTATTCACAATGCTCCGTGACGCTTGTCATCACAGTGCTCCATGACACCTGTCATCACAATGGTCCATGCCTTTGTCAGCAAAATGCTACATGGCTTTGTCATTACCATGCTCTATGCGCTTGTCATCACAATACTCCATTACCATTGTCATCACAATCCTCCATGAATCTTGGGATCACATTGCTACATACCCTTGTCATCACAATGCTCCATGCTCCCTGAAATCAAAATGATCCATGACCTCTGTCATCACAATGTTCCAAAACCTTGTGATCACAATGTTCCATAACACTTGTCATCCCAACGCTCCATGATGCCTGTCATCACAATACTCCATGCACTTTTCATCACAATGCTCCATGACCTTTGTCATCACAATTCTCAATACACTTTTCATCACAATGCTCACTGACACTTGTCGTCAGAATGCTCCTTGAACGCTGTCACGAAAAGGTTCCATGCCTTTTTCAACACAATGCCCCATGCCGTTTTCTTCACAATGCTCCACGCCACTGTCAGCAAAAAACTCCTCAAGCTTATCATGAGAATGTTCCATGACCCTTGTCATCACAATTCTCCATGCACTTGTCAGCCCAATGCTCCCTGACCCTTGTCACCTCAATGCTCCAAGACACTGTCATCAAAATGCACCATTACCTTTGGCATCAGAATCCTCCATGACACCTGGCATCACAATGCTCCATGCCATTGTCATCACAATGGGCCATTACATATGTCATCACAGTGCTCCCAGACACCTCTCTTCACAATACTGCATGACCTGGTCATCACAATGCTCCATGCTCTTGTCACCACAATGCACCATTCCAACAGTCATCGCAATAATCCATGAAACTTATTAGACCAATGCTCCATGCCCTTGTCATCACAATGCTCCATGACCCTTGTAATCACAATGCTCCATGAACTTTTCATCACAATGCTCTTTGATCCTTGTCATCACAATGCTCTATGCCTTTCTCAGTGCAATGCTCCATGACCCTTGTCATCACAATGCTCTATGCGCTTGTCAGCACAATGCTCCATGACGCATGTCATCATAATGCACCATGTGCTTGTCATCACAGCGCTCCACAAGCTTGTCATCACAATGCTCCATAAACATTGTCATCACAATGCTCCATGCACTTCTCATCAAAATGCTCTCTCACCACAGATATCACAATGTTACATCACTATTCGTCACAATACTCACTCACCCCGGTTATCACAATGTTCCTTGACCCATGTCATCACAATGATACATGCATTTATCATCACAATGTTCGATGACCCCTGACATCACAATGCTCCATAACCCCGGTCATCAAAATGCTCCATGACCCTTTTCATCATAATCCTCCATGACCCCTGACATCACAATGTTCCATATCCCCTGTCATCAAAATGTCCCATGAAACTTTTCATCAAATTTCTCCATGACCATGTCATCACAATGATCCCTTCCCTTCTCATCACAATGCACAACACACTTGTCATCAAAATGCTCCATGACCTTTGTCATCACAAAGATCCATGACCCTTGGCATCACAATGCTCCATGTCATTGTCATCACAATGCTCCATGAACACTCTCAACACATTATTCCATGCCCTTGTCATCACAAAGCTCCATGACACATGTCTTCAGAATGCTCCATGGCCTTCTCATCACAATGCTCCATGCCCTTGCCGTCAAAATGCTCCATTACCACTCTCATAACAATGCTCTATGGCCCCTGCCATCACGATGTTCCGTGGCCTTGTCATCACAAGGCTCCATGACCCTTCTCATCACAATGCTGCAGGACCCCTGTAATCACAGTGCTCCATGCCCATTTTTCATCTCAATGATCAATGAACCCTGTCATCACAATGCACCATGCCCATCATCATAATGCTTCATGCTATTGTCATCACAGTGAAATCAAAATGCTCCATGACCTCAGTCATAACAATGCTCCAAAAACTTGTGATCACAATATTCCATAACACTTGTCATCACAGTGCCCCATGACACTCGTCATCACAATTATCCATGTTCTTCTCATCACAATGCTCCATGACATTTGTCATCACAATGCTCAATACACTTGTCATCAAAATGCTCCCTGACACTTGTTGTCTGTATGCTCCTTGAACCCTGTCATGACAAGGCTCCATGCCTTTTTCCACACAATGATCCATGCCCTTTTAATCACAATGCTCCAAGAACCATGCAATCACAATGCTCCAAGCCCTTGTCATCACAAAGCTCAATGACGCATGTCATCAGAATGCTCCATGGCCTTCTCATCACAATGCTCCATGCCCTTGTCATCACAATGCTCCAAGACCCCTGTAATCACAATGCACCATGTCCCTTTTCATCAGAATGCTCCATGAGACTTGTCATCACAAGTCTCCATTGTCTTCTCATCAAAGTGCTCTAGGAACTTGTCATCAAAATGCTCCATGATCCCTGTCATCACAATACTCCATGAACATTTTCAGCCCAATGCTACATGACCTTCTCATCAAAATGCTCCATGATCCCTGTCATCACAATACTCAATGAACATTTTCAGCGCAATGCTCCATGACCCTTGTCATCACAATGATCCATGCCCTTGCCATCCCAATGCTCCATGACCCCTGTATTCACAATGCTCCGTGACGCTTGTCATCACAGTGCTCTATGACACCTGTCATCACAATGCTCCATGACTTTGTCAGTAAAATGCTACCTGACCTTGTCATTGCGATGCTCTATTCGTTTGTCATCACAATACTCCATTACCATTGTCATCACAGTCCTCCTTGAACCTTTGGATCCCATTGCTTCATGCCCTTGTCATCACAATGCTCCATTCTCCTTGAAATCAAAATGATCCATGACTTCTGTCATCACAATGCTCAAAACCCTTGTGATCACAGTGTTCCATAACACTTGTCATCACAACGCTACATGATGCCTGTCATCACAATACTCCATGCCCTTTTCATCTCAATGCTCCAAGACTTTGTCATCACAATACTCAATACACTTGTCATCACAATGCCCCATGCCATTTTCATCACAATGCTCCATGCCATTGTCATCAAAATACTCCACAAGCTTGTCATCAGAATACTCCATGACCCTTTTCATCACAATTCTCCATGCACCTGTCAGCACAATGCTCCATGACCCTTGTCATCACAATGCTCCAAGCCATTGTCATCACAATGCTCCATTACCTTTGTCATCAGAATCCTCCATGACACTTGGCATCACAATGCTCCATGCCATTGTCATCACTATGGGCCATTACATATGTCATCCCAATGCTCCCTGACACCTATCTTCACAGTAATGCATGACCTGGTCATCACAATGCTCCATGCCCTTGTCATCACAATGCGCCATTCCAACTGTCATCGCAATAATCCATGAAACTTATTAGACCAATGCTCCATTCCCTTGTCATCACAAGGCTCCATGCCCTTGTTATCACAATGGTCCATGACACCTGTCATCACAATGCTCCATGCCTCCATTCATCACAATGCTTCATGACCTTTGTCATCACAGTGGTCCATGCCCTAATCCTCAACAGTCTCTGTGACATATTTAACCACAATGCTCCATGAACTTTTCATCACAATGCTCTTTGACCCTTGTCATCACAATGCTCTATGCCTTTCTCAGCACAATGCTCCTTGACCCTCGTCATCACCATGCTCCGTGCGCTTGTCAGCACAATGTTCCATGACATATGTCATCACAATGCACCCTGCACTTTTCATAACTGTGCTCCACAATCTTGTCACCACAATGCTCCATAAAACTTGTCATCACAATGCTCCATGCAGTTCTCATCAAAATGCTCTCTCAACACTGATATCACAATGTTACTTCACTATTCATCACAATACTCCCTCACCCCTGTCATCACAATATTCCATTACTTCTGTCTTTGCAATGCTACATGCACTTATCATCACAATGTTCGATGACCCCTGACATCACAATGTTCCATAACCCCTGTCATCAAAATGCTCCATAACACTTTTCCTCAAAATGCTCAATGACCCCTGACATCACAATGTACCATAACACCTGTCATCAACATATTCCATGACCCTTTTCATCAAATTTCTCTATAACCCTGTCATCACAATGCTCCCTGCCCTTCTCATCACAATGTGCCACGCCCTTGTCAGCAAAATGCTCCATGACCTTTGTCATCACAAGGATCCATGACACTTTCATCTCAATGCTCCTTGCCATTGTCATCACAATGCTCCATGAACCCTCTAATCACAATGCTCCATGCCCCTTTGCATCTCAATGCTCCATGAACCCTGTCATCAAAATGCACCATGCCGATCATCATAATGCTTCAGGCTATTGTCATCACAATGAAATCAAAATATTCGATGATCTATCTCATCACAATGCTCCAAATCCTTGTGATCACAATGTTCCATAACACTTATCATCACAACGTCCCTTGACGCTCATCAACACAATTATCCATGGACTTCTCATCACAGTTCTCCATGACCTTTGTCATCACAGTGCTCTATACACTTGTCATCACAATGCTCCATGACACTTCATCAGTATGCTCCTGGAACATTGTCATGACAAGGCTCCATACCATTTTCATAACAATGATCCATGCCAATTTCATCACAATGCTCCAAGTCACCAGTAATCACAATGCTCCATGCCCTTGTCATCACAATGCCCCAAGACCCCTGTAATCACAATACTCCATGCCCCTTTTCATCAGAATGCTCCATGAGACTTGTTATTACAAGGCTCCATGGTCTTCTCATCACAATGCTCCAGGAACTTTTCATCACAGTGCTCCATTCCCTTGTCATCACTATGCTCCATGACCCCTGTCCTCACAATACTTCCTGAACATTTTCAGTCCAATTCTCCAGGAACTTCTCATCACAATGCTTCATGATCCCTATCATCACAATGCTCCATGACCACTGTCATCAGAACGCTCCATGACCCCTGACAACACAGTGATCCGGGACTCTTGTCATCACAATGCTCCATTCCCTAGTCAGCACAATGCTCCATGAACATTTTCAGCCCAATGCTCCATGACACTTGTCATCACAATGATCCATGCCCTTGTCATCCCAATGCTCCATGACCCCTATAATCACAATGATCCGTGATGCTTCTCATCAAAGTGCTCTATGACCCTTATCATCACAATGCTCCATGCCTGTGTCAGCAAAATGCTACATGACCTTGTCATCAAAATGCTCCATTTGCTTGTCATCACAATCCTCCCTTACCATTGTCATCAAAATCCTCCATGAACCTTGGGATCACATTGATTCATGCCCTTGTCATCCCAATGCTCCATGCTCCTTGAAAACAAAATGATCCATGACTTCTATCATCACAATGCTCCAAACCCTTGTGATCCCAAAGTTCCATAACACTTGTGATAACAATGCTCTGACCAGTAGTCTGTGCTTTCCTTAATTAGGTCCCTGAATAAATGTACAAACAGCACCATGTGTCAGAGCCCTGCCCGTGCAACACCCAGACAGTCCAGTGTCAGTGGTGATCCAGGACCATGACGTCCACTGAGTCAACGGCCTTTAGAAGTAGCCAGCTGTCCAGGCGGTCATATTGGCCACCATCACCGTGGTGTCTGTAGGGTTTTCTATGGTGAAAGCGTGATATACTTTTCCCCCGCCAAGCTTATTAGCTCCCCTCTGGGTGAAGTAAGTCCTGGAAGCAGTAGTCTGCTCTTTCGGGGCACAGTCTTCTTGTTTTCTGAGAGAAACTCCAGGTCAAGTGATGGTCACATGAGTCATCTTGGGGGCCCGTTGCCCCCATTTGTCTCTCTGGAGGTAGGAGTTTGAGGGCCTCCTCACTCGAGGTCAGTGTGTCCACAGAGCGACCCCTGCAACTTCAGGACATGATGGGTGGTTAGGATCACCACGTGGGGTCCTTTTCCCTTAGGAGGGAGCTGGCCTTGTGGGCTGCTGATTTCCAGCTTTTTAGATACCCCAGTATCCTGGCCTGATGAGTCCGTGGGAAAAGCCCTTGGTGACCATAGTTTATCATACCTGAAGGGCATTCTTGTGTTGCTCCATTTCAAGTGGTCCCAGTTTTTGCACTAAGGCTCCAAGGGCAATTAACCTTTGACCGGGTATGTAAAGGTCAAAGGGTTTAGCTAAATTAGCGAGTTCCTGGGCAAGGATCTGAATTGATTGCTCTTTCCATTCTTGAAAGGCTGCTTCTGGATTCTATTCAAAAAGATCATCATCTTTTCGTGTCAGTGTTTCATGTAGAGGCCCAGCTATTAGACTGTAGTTAGGGATCCAGATGCAGAAAAACTTGGCCTCCCCAGGAACCCCTAAGCTGTCTTCTAGTTTTAGAAGAGGTAAGGCTGCAAATGGCTTCTTCCCTATCCTGGGATGCGTTTCTCTGAATATCTGTGAGGATGAAGCCCAGGCATGTCACCTGAGCCTGGGATATTTGAGCCTTTTTCTTGGACACCTTCTATCCTTTCTTGGCTAGGTAGTTCAGAGGCGTCTTTAGTAGGCCTGGCGATCAGAATGTCATCTGCACATTGAAGGAGGGTTCCCTTTTACAGAGGTAGAACGTTTAGGTCTTTAGAGGACATTTCCCCAATGATGGTGTGGGGATTTTTGAACCATTGGGGCAGGACGGCCCAGCATTATTGGTTTTGTTGCATGTTGTGTCCTGCCACTCACAAGCCAAAAATTCTTGTGACTCTGAGATGAATGGAATACAGAAGAAGGCATCATTGAAGTCTAATACAGAATGCCATGGCCTGGTGGATGGTAGAATGAGCAGCCGGGTGTAGGAAATAGGAGCTACTGGATGTATATCCTCGGTGGCTTCACTGACTGTCCTGATATCCTTTACCAGGTCTCCAGCAGCCCATGGGGCTCTCGTGGTCAGGCCAATCCCAGGATATGGAGCTCACCTGGGCTGCATCCCGCACCCCACAGCCCACGGGGCTCTAGTGTTCAAGTCCCTCCCAGGGTATGGAGGTCACCTCTGCAGCTACCCAGCAGCCCATGGGGCTCTCATAGTCTGGCCCTTCCCAGGATACGGAACTCCCCTGGGCAGGTACCCCAACAGGGCTGGACACACAGGAACTGTGCACATAGCCCACCTTGCAGAGAACCCCCAGCTCACCTGTCGCTCACAGCTGACACAGAACACCTCCGAGCAGGACTTGAACTAACAAACAGCAGCTCTGACAGGTCTGTGACCCTGGCTATCACTCTGTGCAGCCTCTCTCTGCCTGGTCTTCCAGACACTTCCACTGCAGCCAGGGCACCAGGCCTCTGTCTCCACCCACCATCACTCCTCTCCCTGACTCCTGGGTTCCTCTCATTAGGATAGGGTCTTCTTGAAGTTGTTTTCCACTCATGGACCAGATAAAATGATAAGAAAACAAGCCGCAGCTGCAGCCCCTTGTCTATCCTGACTCTCAAGAGCCCACACCTGTTCCTTGGGACTGACCCGTTTAGCAAGGTTCATTTTCTGCAACTGTGAGCCCCTGAGGGGTAAGGATTGGTTGATTTGGGCAGCCTGACACTGCCTGCCAGCCCCCCCCCAAAGGTGTGCCTGGGTTGAGGTCAATATAAACACCTCTCCAGTCAGCAAGAGCCCCTGTAGCTGTGCCTGACGCCATATTCTCTGCCCCGTAAGCAGTGTTGGGGCTGGGGTGGTGGGAGGGAGTGAGGGGCCGTGGCTTTGTGGGTGGCCCAGTGTAAGTGGGGCTCTGCTGGACTCTCTGCAGGAGTTGCCAGGCTGCCACCTGCTAAAGAAGAGGATGTGTCATCCATACCTGCCACTGGAATTTCTCCCCAGGCAGAGGTGAGGAAGTAAAAAAGCAGTGGGGGCTGTGGCAGGAGGGGTATCTCAGGCAGGGAAATGGAAAGATTCCAGAAGAGCATCTGGGGCCAGGACCATCCTGACTGGCCTGCAGGCACCAAGTCGGCCTGCGTGCTGTCGCTGGTGTGGCTCCACAGCCCTTCCTCTAGGCTTGCAAGTGCTTGTACATATTCAGGTGTTTAACCTGGAAAGGGTGGGAAGAGTTCAGCTGCAGCAGGACTGGGGCTCAGCTCACATTTACTCACAGACGCCTCGACACAGTCCCCCAGCTTTGCAATGAGGATGCTCCTTGTGGGGGGGAGCGCTGCTGAGTGCATGGGAGACGATTTCCCACCTCTGACCAACTTAAGAATTTTTTACCACTGGAGCAAGTGCCCTGAAACGATTTTCCTCTGTATAACTGGTGAGTTCTGTTGTTTTTTTTTTTTTCTTTTTTTCTTTTTGGTTCAAGTTAGATTTTATTTATTCATCTTTTTTTTTAATTTGGAGATATAAACATGGAAATAATGCATTAATATAAAGACGTCTATGTGAAGGGAAAAAATATTTTTCTGTTTTATTTTATTAAATGTTATTTATTTATTTTTAATTTTTTTAAATTTATTTCTTTTATACAGCAGGTTCTTATTGGATATGTATTTTATACATATAAGTGTGCACGTGTGAATCCCAGTCTCCCAATTCATCCCACCACCACCCTCACATGGCGTTCCCTCCTTGGTGTCCATATGTTTGTTCTCTACATCTGTCTCTATCTCTGCCCTGCAAACTGGTTCATCTGTACCATTTTTCTAGGTTCCACATATATGCATTAATATACAATATTTGTTTTTCTCTTTCTGACTTACTTCACTCTGTATGACAGTCTCTAGATCCATCAAGGTCTCTACAAATGAACCAATTTCATTCCTATGTATGGCTGAGTAATATTCCATTGTATATATGTACCACATCTTTATCCATTCGTCTGTCTGTGGGCACTTAGGTTGCTTTCATTACCTGTCTATTGTAAATAGTGCTGCAGTGAACATTGTGGTGAATGTGTCTTTTTGATTTATGGTTTTCTCTGGGTATATGCCCAGTAGTGGGATTGCTGGATTATATGGTAATTCTATTTTTAGTTTTTTAAGGAAACTCCATACTGTTCTCCATAGAGACTGTATAGATTTACATTCCCAACAATAGTGGAAGAAGGTTCCTTTTCTCCACACCCTCTCCAGCATTTGTTGTTTGTAGATTTTCTGATGATGCCCATTCTAACAGGTGTGACGTGATACCTCATTGTAGTTTCGATTTCCATTTCTCTAATAATTAGTGATGTTGAGCAGACTTTCATGTGCGTACTGGCCATCTCTATGTCTTCTTGGAAGAAATGTCTATTTAGATCTTCCATTTTTGTATTGGGTTGTTTGTTTTATTAATATTGAGCTGCATGAGCTGTTTATATATATTGGAGATTAATCATTTGTCCATTGATTCGTTTGCAAATATTTTCTGCCATTCTGAGGGTTGTCTTTTCGTCTTGTTTGTAGTTTCCCTTCCTTTGCAAAAGCTTTTATGTTTCATTAGACCCATCTGTTTAGTTTTCTTTTTTATTTCATTACTATAGGAGGTGGATCAAAAAAGATCTTGCTGTGATTTACGTCAGAGTATCCTTCGTAAGTTTTCCTCTCAGAGTTTTATACTGTCTCGTCTTACATTAAGGTCTCTATTCCATTTTGAATATATTTTTATGTATGGTGTTGGGGAGTGTTCTAATTTCATTCTTTTACATGTAGCTGTCCATATTTCCCAGCACCAATGATTGAAGAGACTGTCTTATCTCCATTGTATAGTCTTGCCTCCTTTCTCATAGATTAGTTGACCATAGGAGTGTAGGTTTATCCTTGGGCTTTCTTTTTTTTTTTCTTTTGCACGTTTATTGGAGTATAATTGCTTTACAATGGAGTGTTCGTTTCTGATGTATAACAAAGTGAATCAGCTATACATATACAAATATCACCAGATCCCCTCCCTCATGCATCTCCCTCCCGAACACCATAACCCACCCCTTTATGTGGTCACAAAGCACCGTGCTGATCTCCCTGTTCTATGTGGCTGATTCTCAGTAGGTATCAGTGTTACATTTGGTAATGTATTTATGTCCATGCCACTCTCTCACTTCGTCCCAGCTTACCCATCCCCCTTCCGGTGTCCTCAAGTCCTTTCTCTATGACTGTGTCCTTAATCCTGTCCTTCCACTAGGTTCTTCAAAACCTTTTTTTTTCTTCATTAGATTCCATATATCTCTGTTAACATACAGTATTTGTTTTTCCCTTTCAGACTTACTTCACTGTGTAGGACAGATTCTAAGTCCATCCACCTCAGTACAAATAACTCAGTTTTGCTTCTTTTTATGTTTGAGTAATATTTGATTGTATATATGTGCCAGATCTTCTTTATCCATTCATCTGTCGATGGACACTTAGGTTGCTTCCATGTCCTGGCTAATGCAAATAGAGCTGCAATGAACATTTTTGTACATATCTCTTTTTGAATTATGGTTTTCACAAGGCAAATGCCCAGTACTTGGATTGTTGTGTCGTATGGTACTTCTATTGTTAGTTATTTAAAGGAACCTCCTTACTGTTCTCCCTAGTGCTCATATCAATTTACATTCCCACCCACAGTGCAGATGTGTTCCGTTTTCTCCAATAAAGGCCTCTCCAGCATTTATTGTTTTGTAGAATTTTTTGATGATTGCCACTCTGATTGCTGTGAGGTGATACCTCACGGTAGTTTTGATTTGCATTACTCTAATGATTAGTGATGTTCAGCATCCTTTCATGTGTTTCTTGGTAATCTGTATATCTTCTTTGGAGAAATGTCTATTAGGTCTTCTGCCCGTTTTTGGATTGGGTTGTTTGTTTTTGTGATATTGAGCTACATGCAGTGCTTGTAAAGTTTGGAGATTAATCCTTTGTCAATTGCTTCATTTGAAAATATTTTCTCCCATTCTGAGGGTTGTTTTTGCATCTTGTTTATGTTTTCCTGTACTGTGTAAAAGGTTTTAAGTTTCATTAGGTCCCATTTGTTGATTTCTGTTTTTATTTCCATTTCTCTAGGAGGTGGGTCAAAAAGGATCTTGCTGTGATTTATGTCATAGAGTGTTCTGCCTATGGTTTCCTCTAAGTGTTTTATAGTGTCTGGTCTTATATTTAGATCTCTAATCAATTTAGAGTCTATTTTTGTGTATGGTGTTATGGAGTGTTCTAATTTCATTCTTTTATGTGTAGGGGTCCAGTTTTTCCAGCACCAATTACTGAAGAGACTGTCTTTTCTCCATTGTATATCCTTAGCTCCTTTGTCATAGATGAGATAGCCATAGGTATGTAGGTTTATCTCTGGGCTTTCTGTCCTGTTCCATTGATCTGTGTTTATGCCAATCTACATACACTTGATTCCATTATGGAGACATATAAATACATAGGTTTCAAGGTTATTACCAGTCAGATATATTCCTCTTCAGTGAATAGGGTGTTTTGTGTCCAGTTCATTGAGAAAGGAGTAGGTCTTGTCTATTACATATTTGGTATATGAAATGGAATCTGTGCTAATTTCAAACTCTGCTTTTACACATCACCCCACGTCACCTTTCCCCTTAAGGAGGCATAAGTGTGTTTTCTAAATGTGTAACTCTGTTCTCTTTTGAAATTCAGTTCATTTTTAGCCATGTTTACATTTCCTCTATAAGTGATATATTACAATAAGTTTATTTTTCTTTGTGGCTCATTTCATTTAGCATCATCGTACCTAAAGCCACTCATTATGCTGCTATTGGCCTTATGACATTGATTTTATGTCTGAGTGACATTCCATTGTATATAAGTACCACAACATCTATATCCATTTTTTTTCCTTTCCTGGGATATATAAAGTGTACCGAAGTCGAGGTTCTTGTAAACAGAGCAGCCCTAAATTTTGGGCTGGCTGTGTGTTGTGGATTTTTAGTTTTCCCAAAATACACACCCATGAGTGGAAGTGTGCTATGCTCTGTAGCTCTGTTTTAGAAAACAACATACAGTTCTCCAGAGAGGCTGTTGGCAATTTACATCCTGTCCATCGGCGTAACCAGGCTCCCTTTTCTACATGGCCTGTCCTGCATTTGTGTTTTTTACACTATTTCTGGATGGCCCTTTTGACTGGAGGTAAGGGACACTTCTATGTAGTGTGGATTTGCAATGTCTGATGGCTTGCTTGGCCAAAAAGGGCGTATGCATTTTTTCCCGAATATATTCAAGAAAATACACATAATCCCTTTTCAGCCAAGGGCAACATTGTCGAAATTCTGTCCCTTTTCATGTGCTTTAAAGACGACTCCAATCTACCTCTTGAAATCTGTTTCCTTCAATTCTGCCTTGCATTCAAATCCTCTTCACTGCCTTTCCTCAATATATTTCTGGATGATAGTTGTCCTTTATAAATCTGCAAGTTTGTGAATTGCTGTGCCCCTGATTTCCATTATTCAACTCGCCTCTTTGTGAGCTGGCTGCAATACCGCAGGATGGCTTTAGGCCCTAGTCTGGATCTGGGGCTTCAGGCTGAGCCTTTGGTTAATTCTTCTTCCTGGTGGGAAACTAGAGTGACATGTGCCCATCCAAAGACCTACAGCTAATCTCTCATTTATTTCCCCTCTTCCTGTTCATCCTCTGCACAATTTGCAAACTGTGCATAACGGGAGGGTAAAGGCGCTGACACTCCAAGTGGGGAGATTTTGAGTAATGCAGATGGAATGGCGAAGCCGAGCACGACAAAAGGAAAAATGAGGTACCTTTTAGAAAACTTTCCCAATTACACAGTGTACCATCCACTGGGTTTCCCATGCATGTTTTAACTGGAGGAAGATTCCCTTAAACCTGGAGAGTTGGGACCACTAGAATGGGTAGCACACAGTATTGCTCTAAGTGGTGTTCTTTTGTTCACACAACTTCAGCAATCTTGTCGGCCCCAAGTGTCCAGTCATATGTCTCATCCAGCTGTGGGTGTAAAGGTGGTCAATCTAGCTTGCATCACAGGCCCTGAACGTAATTTTTAAGACTTTCTCTCTGTTTTTGCATTTTGCTTTTGAAATTTATTTTTATAAGTGGGTTTAACTGAATTTCAGTGCTGTGTTCATGCCGTTATACACACACATGATTCCATTATGGAGACATGAGAATACATATGTTTTAAAATACTTAGAGTCAGACATATTCCTCTGCAATGAATAGGGGGTGTTGAGTCCAGTTCATTGTGCCGGGAGTAGGTGTTGTTTATTACATACATGGTTTATATAACGGTATCTGTGCTAATTTAAAATTGTGGTTTTATGCATCACCCCACTTCGGCTTTCCAATTAAGCAGGCAGAAGATGTTTTCTAAATGTGTGACTCTGTTGTGTTTGTAATTCTGTTCATGTGTAGTCATGTGTAAATTCCCGCTATGAGTGATAATTTATGATAAGATTAGTTACTCTGTAATCTTTCCTAACTCAGTTCATGTGTAGCCATGTTTACAGGACCTTCATAAGTGATATCTTATGATAAGTTTCTTTTTCTGTGTGACTTATTTCACTTAGAATCATCGTACCCGAATCCACTCTTTTTGCTGCTACTGGCCTTATGACATTGATTTCATGGCTGAGCGATATTCCATCGTACATAAGTACCACAATATCTTGAACCATTTTTGTCTTTCCTGGGATACTTAAGGTGTACCCAAGTTGAGGTTCTTGTAAGCACTGCAGCGCTAAATTTTAGGGTGGCTCTGTCTTATTGATTTTCAGTTTCCCAAGGTATATTCCCTATACTGGAAGTGCCCCTGGCTGTGTAGCTCTGTTGTTTACTTGTTTTAGGGTACACAATGCACTCCTCCAGAGAGGCAGTTGGCAACTTACATCCCGACCATCAGCATAACAAGGCTGCCTGATCTCCAGGGCCTGTCTTGCCTTTCTGGTTTTTACACATTTTGCGGATGTCCCTTTTGACCGGTGGGAAGGGATACTTCTTTGTAGTGCAGATTTGCATTGCTGCTTGCTTGCTTGGCCAAAATGGGCGTATGCATTTTCTCCTGAATATATTCAGGAGAAAAAGCATACGCCCTTTATGGCCAAGTGCATCATTGGCGAAGTTGTGCCCCTCTTCTTGTGCTTGAAAGGTGATTCCAACGTACCTCTTGAAATCTGTTTCCTGCTATTCTGCCTCGTTTTAAAGTCTGCCTCTCTGCCTTCCCTCAAAAGATTTTTGGAAGATAGTTGTCCTCTATTACTCTGCCAGTTTGTAAATTGCTGCGCCCCTGAGCTCCATTATTCGACTCGTTTTTGTGAGCTGACCACAAATCCAAAATTATGGTGCAAAACCTATACTGGTTCCCGGCGGGTGGCTGAGACGTTGGTTAATTCTACTTCCTGCCGGGCAATTAAAGTGACATGTACCTGTCCAAATGCCTAACATCTACTCTCTCATTGGTTCTCCCTCTTCCCTTTCATCCTTTGCCAAATTGGCAACCTGTGCGAACCAGGAGGTTAAAGGAGCTGCTCTCCAAGTTGGGAGATTGATAGTAAAGCAGTTGAAAAGTCAAACTGGAGCACAAGGAGAGACACTATCCGTTGAGTTTTAGAAACTTTTCGTATTCACTGTATGTCCATTCTCTACGTTTCCCATACATGTTATAGCTGTAGTAATATTCCCTACAACATGGAGAGTTGCGACCCATGGAATGTGTGCCATGCATTATTGCTTTAAAGGGTCTGCGTTTGCTCACCCAATCTCACCAACCCTCTCAGTCCCATGTGTCCAGCCTTATGCCACATCCAGCTTTCGTTGTAGATAGGGTCATTCCAGGTTTCATCAGAGAATCTGAAGGAATTGTAAAGAATTTGCCTGTTTTTTTGTTTTGTTTTTGAAATTCATTTTTATAGTTTGTGAGCTGATTCTCGCTGCCATGTTTATGCCAGTCTAGACACACTTGATTCCCTTATGGAGACATATCAATACATAGGATTTAAGATTCTTACTACTCAGATATATTCCTCTGCGGGAAATATTGGGTTTTGAGTCCCTTTCACTGAGGAAGGTGTAGGTGTTGTTTATTCCATAGTTGGTTTTTGGAAGGGTACCTGTGCTTATATCAAACTCTGGTTTTGTGCATCACCCCACCTCTCCTTCCCCCTTAAGCAGGCATAAGAGTGTTTTCTAAATGTGAGACTCTGTTCTCTTTCCTAACTCAGTTCATGTGTAGCCATGTTTACAGGATCTTCATAAGTGATATCTTATGATAAGATTTTTTTTTTCTGTGTGACTTAATTCACTTAGAATCATCATACCTGAATCCAATCATTTTGCTGCTACTGGTCTTATGACATTGATTTCATGGCTGAGGGATATTCCATCATACGTAAGTACCACAATTTTTTGAACCATTTTTACCTTTCCAGAGATACTTAAGGTGTACCCAAGTTGAGGTTCTTGTAAGCAGTGCAGCCCTAAATTTTGGGGTGGCTCTGTCTTATTCATTTTCATTTTTCCCAAGGTATATTCCCTAGACTGGGAGTGTACTTGGCTCTGTAGCTCTGTTATTTACTTGTTTTAGGGAACACAGTGCACTCCTCCAGAGAGGAAGTTGGCAATTTACATCCCGGCCATCAGCATAACAAGGCTCCCTGTTCTACAGGGCCTGTCTTGCCTTTCTGGTTTTTACCCATTTTGTGGATGTCCCTTTTGACCGGTGGGAAGTGATACTTCTTTGTAGTGCAGACTTGCATTGCCCACTTGCTTGCTTGGCCAAAAGTGTGTATGTGTTTTCCCCTGAATATATTCAGGGGAAAACGCATACGGCCTTTTTGGCCATGTGCATCATTGTGGAAGTTGTGCTCCTCTTCCTGTGCTTTAAAGGCGATTCCAACGTACCTCTTGAAATCTGTTTCCTGATATTCTGCCTCGCTTTCAAATCCGCCTAGTTGCCTTCCCTCAACAGATTGTTGGAAGATAGTTGCCCTTTATTACTCTGCCAGTTTGTGAATTGCTCTGCCCCTGAGCTCCATTTTCTAACTCGTTTTTTGTGAGCTGAACGCAATTCCAATATTTTGGTTCAGGACCTATACTGGTTTCCAGTGGGTGGCTGAGACTTCGGTTAATTCTTCTTCCTCCAGGGAAATAAGAGTGATATGTGCCCGTCCAAATGCCTAACAGCTACTCTCTCATTAGTTCTCCCTATTCCCTTTCATCCTTTGCCAAATTGGCAACCTGTGCGAACAAGGAGGTTATAGGTGCTTTCTCTCCAAGTTGGGAGATTGACAGTAAAACTGTTGGAAGGTCAAACTGGAGCACAAAGAGAGGGACGATTCGTTGAGTTTTAGAGACCTTTCGTATTCACAATGTGTCCATTCTCTAGGTTTCCCGTACATGTTATAGTTGTAGTAATATTCCCTGCAACCTGGAGACATCGGACCCATGGAATGGGTGCCATGCATTATTGCTTTAAAGGGTCTGCATTTGCTCACGAATCTCACCAATCCTCTCAGTCCCAGGTATCCAGCCTTATGCCATATCCAGCTGTCGTTGTAGATAGGGTCATTCCAGGTTTCATCAGAGAGCCTGAAGGAATTGTAAAGAATTATCCTTTTTTTTTGTTTTTGAAATTCCTTTTTATAGTGCGTTTGAGCTGAATCTCGCTGCCATATTTATGCCAGTCTAGACACACTTGATTCCATTACGGAGACTCATCAATTCATAGGTTTTAAGATGCTTACTTGTCAGATATATTCCTCTGTGGGAAATATGGCGTTTTGAGTCCCTTTCACTGAGGAAGGTGTAGGTCTTGTCTATTCCATAGTTGGTTTTTGGAAAGGTACCTGTGCTTATATCAAACTCTGGTTTTATGCATCACCCCACCTCTCTTTCCCCCTTAAGCAGTCATAAGAGTGTTTTCTAAATATGAGACTATGTTCTATTTCCTAACTCAGTTCATGTGTAGCCATGTTTACAGGATCTTCATAAGTGATATCTTATGATACATTTCTTTTTCTGTGTGACTTATTTCACTTAGAATCATCGTACCTGAATCCACTCATTTTGCTGCTACTGGTCTTATGACATTGATTTCATGGCTGAGTGATATTCCATCGTACGTAAGTACCACAATTTTTTGAGCCATTTTTATATTTCCTGGGATATTTAAGTTGTACCCAAGTTTAGGTTATTGTAAGCTGTGCAGCCCTAAATTTTGGGGTGCCTCTCTCTTATTGATTTTCAGTTTTCCCAAGGTATATTCCCTACACTGGAAGTGTCCTTGGCTCTGTAGCTCTGTTGTTTACTTGTTTTAGGGAACACAATGCACTCCTCCAGAGAGGCAGTTGGCAATTTACATCCTGCCCATCAGCATAACAAGGCTCCCTGTTCTCCAGGGCCTGTCTTGAATTTCTGGTTTTTACCCTTTATGTGGATGTCCCTTAGGACCGGTGGGAAGTGATACTTCTTTGTAGTGGAGATTTGCATTGCCCGCTTGCTTGCTTGACCAATATGGGCGTATGCGTTTTCTCCTGAATATACTCAGGAGAAAACGCATACGCCCTCTTTGGCCAAGTGCATCATTGTCGAAGTTGTGCCCCTCTTCCTGTGCTTTAAGGGCGATTCCAACATACCTCTTGAAATCTGTTTCCTGCTATTCTGCCTCACATTCAAGTCCGCCTCGTTGTGTTCCCTCAACAGAGTTTTGGATGATAGTTGTCCTTTATTTCTCTGCCAGTTTGTGAATTGCTGTGCCCCTGAGCTCCATTTCTTAACTCGTTTTTTGTGAGCTGAAAGCAAGTCCCATATTTTGGTTCAGGACCTATACTAGTTCCAGGTGAGTGGCTGAGACTTTGGTTAATTCTTCTTCCTCCCGGGAAATAAGAGTGACATATGCCCATGCAGATGCCTAACAGCTACTCTCTCTTTGGTTCTCCCTCTTCCATTTCATCCTTTGCCAAATTGGCAACCTGTGTGAACCACGAGTTTAAAGGTGCTGTCTCTCCAAGTTGGGAGATTGATAGTAAAGCAGTTGGAAAGTCAAACTGGAGCACGAGGAGAGCGATTATTCGTTGAGTTTTAGAAAGCTTTCGTATTCACAGTGTGTCCATTCTCTAGGTTTCCCATACCTGTTATAGCTGTAGTAATATTCCCTTCAACCTGGAGAGTTGGGACCCATGGAATGGGTGACATGCATTATTGCTTTACAGGGTCTGCATTTGCTCACCTAATCTCACCAATCCTCTCAGTCCCATGTGTCCAGCCTTATGCCAACTCCAGCTGTCGTTGTAGATAGGGTCATTCCAAGGTTCATCAGAGAGCCAGAAGGAAATGTAAAGAATTTCACTGTTTTTTTGTTTCGTTTTTGAAATTCCGTTTTATAGTGGGTTTGATGTGATTCTTGCTGCCATGTTTATGCCAGTCTAGATACACTTGATTCCCTTACGGAGACATATCTATACATAGGTTTTAAGATGCTTACTTTTCAGATATATTCCTCTGCGGGACATATGGGGTTTTGAGTCCCTTTCACTGAGGAAGGTGTAGGTCTTGTTTATTCCATAGTTGGTTTTTGGAAAGGTACCTGTGCTTATATCAAACTCTGGTTTTGTGCATCACCCCACCTCTCCTTCCCCCTTAAGCAGGCATAAGAGTGTTTTCTAAATGTGAGACTCTGTTCTCTTTCCTAACTCAGTTCATGTGTAGCTATGTTTACAGAATCTTCATAAGTGATATCTTATAATAAGTTTTTTTTCTTCTGTGTCCCTTAATTCACTTAGAATCATCGTACCTGAATCCACTCTTTTTGCTGTTACTGGTCTTATGACATTGATTTCAAGGCTGAGGGATATTCAATCATACGTAAGTACCACAATTTTTTGAACCATTTTTACCTTTCCTGGGATACTTAAGGTGAACCCAAGTTGAGGTTCTTGTAAGCAGTGCAGCCCTAAATTTTGGGGTGGTTCTGTCTTATTCATTTTCAGTTTTCCCAATGTATATTCCCAAGACTGGGAGTGTACTTGGCTCTGTAGCTCTGTTGTTTATTTGTTTTAGGGAACACAATGCACTACTCCACAGAGGCAGTTGGCAATTTACATCAGGGCCATCAGCATAACAATGCTCCCTGTTCTCCAGGGCCTGTCTTGCCTTTCTGGTTTTTACCCATTTTGTGGATGTCCCTTGTGACCGGTGGGAAGTGATACTTCTTTGTAGTGCAGACTTGCATTGCCCACTTGCTTGCTTGGCGAAAATTGTGTATGCGTTTTCCCCTGAATATATTCAGGGGAAAACGCATACGGCCTTTTTGGCCCTGTGCATCATTGTCGAAGTTTTGTTCCTCTTCCTGTGCTTTAAAGGCGATTCCAATGTACCTCTTGAAATCTGTTTCCTGCTATTCTGCCTCGCTTTCAAGTCCGCCTAGTTGCCTTCCCTCAACAGATTGTTGGAAGATAGTTGCCCTTTATTACTCTGCCAGTTTGTGAATTTCTTTGCCCCTGAGCTCCATTTTTTGACTCGTTTTTTGTGAGCTGAACGCAAGTCCAGTATTTTGGTTCAGGACCTTTACTGGTTTTTGGTGGGTGGCTGAGACTTTTGTTAATTCTTCTTCTGGCCGGAAAATTAGAGTGACATTTGGCGGTCCAAATGCTTAACAGCTACTCTCTCATTGGTTCTCCCTCTTCCCTTTCATCGTCTGCCAAATTGGCAACCTGTGAGAACCAGGAGGTTAAAGGGGCTTTCTCTCCAAGTTGGGAGATTGATAGTAAAGCAGTTGGAAAGTCAAACCGTAGCACCAGGAGAGGGACTATTAGTTTAGTTTTAGAAACCTTTTGTATTCACAGTGTGTCCATTCTCTAGGTTTCCCGAACATGTTATAGCTGTTGTAATATTACCTTCAACCTGGAGAGTTGGGACCCATGGAATGGGTGCCACTCATTATTGCTTTAAAGGGTCTGCATTTGCTCAACCAATCTCAACATTCCTCTCAGTCCAAAGTGTCCAGCCTTATGCCACATCCAGCTGTCATTGTAGATAGGGTCATTCCAGGTTTCATCAGAGACCCTGAAGGAATTGTAAGGAATTTCTCTGTTTTTTTGTTTTGTTTTTGAAATTCCTTTTTATAGTTGGTTGAGCTGATTCTCACTGCCATGTTTATGCCAGTCTAGACACACTTGATTCCCTTATGGAGACATATCAATACATAGGTTTTAAGATTCTTACTAGTAAGATATATTACTCTGCATTGAATATGTGGTGTTGAGTCCCTTTCACTGAGGAACGTGTAGGTCTTGTCTATTCTGTATTTGATTTTTGGAACTGTATCTGTACTAATATCAAACTCTGGTTTTATGCATCACCCCACCTCTCCTTCCCCCTTAAGAAGGCATAAGGTAGTTTTCTAAATGTGAGACTCCCTTCTCTTTCCTATCTCAGTTCATATGTAGCCATGTTTACAGGATCTTCATAATTGATATCTTATGATAAGTTTCTTTTTCTGTTTGACTTACTTCACTTAGAATTATCGTACCTGAATCCACTCATTTTGCTGCTACTGGTCTTATGACATTGATTTCATGGCTGAGGGATATTCCGTCATACGTAAGTACCACAATTTCTTGAACCATTTTTGTCTTTCCTGGGATATTTAAGGTGTACCCAAGTTGAGGTTTTTGTAAGCAGTGCAGCCCTGAATTTTGGTGTGGATCTGTCTTATTAATTTTCAGTTTTCCCAAGCTATATTACCTAGACTGGAAGTGCCATTGGCTCTGTAGCTCTGTTGTTTACTTGTTTTAGGGAACTCATTGCACTCCTCCAGAGAGGCAGTTGGCAATTTACATCCCGCCCATCAGCATAACAAGGCTCCCTGTTCCCCAGGGCCTGTCTTGCCTGTCTGATTTTTACACATTTTGCGGATGTCCCTTTTGGCTGGTGGGAAGTGACACTACTTTTTAGTGCAGATTTGCATTGCCCGCTTGCTTGCCTTGCTGAAAAGGGCATATGCGTTTTCTCCTGAATATATTCGCATGAAAACCCATATGCCCTTTATGGCCATTTCCATTATTTTCAAAGTTGTGATGTTTTTCCTGTGTTTAAAGGCGATTCCAATGTACCTCTTGAAATCTGTTTCATGACATTCTGCCTCATTTTCACTTCCGCCTCGTGGCTTTCCCTCAACAGATTTTTGGAAGAGAGTAGTCCTTTATAACTCTGCAGGTTAGTGAATTGCTGTGGCCCTGAGCTCCATTTTATAACTCGCGTTTTTGTGAGCTGCCCGCAAATCCACAGTTTTGCTTCTGGACCTATACTGGTTCTGGGGGTGGCAGGCTCAGTCTTTGGTTAATTCCTCTTCATGACGGGAAATTAGAGTGAAATGTGGCCGTCCAAATGCCTACAGCTACTCTCTCATTGGTTCTCTCTCTTCCCTTATATCCTCTGCACAATTTTCCAACTGTGCGAACCAGGAGATTATAGGGGCTGACTCTCCAAGTTGGGAGATTGATAGTAAAGCAGTTGGAATGTCAAACTGGAGCACAAAGAGAGAAAAAAAAGTAGTAGAGTTTTAGAAACCTTTCACCATCAGATGGTTTCCATTCTCTAGGTTCCCATACATGTTATAACTCTAGTGATATTCCCTTCTACTTGGAGAGTTGGGAACCATGGAAAGCGTGGCAGGCATAATTGCTTTAAAGGGTCTGCATTTTTTCACCCAATCTCACCAATCCTCTCAGTCCCAAGTGACCAGCGTTATGCCACATCCAGCTGTCATTGTAGATAGGGTCATTCCAGGTTTCATCAGAACCCCTGAAGGTATTGTGTTAGAATTTTACTATTTTTATGTTTTGTTTTGAAATTCATTTTTATACTGGGTTTGAGCTGATTCTCACTGCCATGTTTATGTCGTTCTAGAAACACTCGGTTCCCTTACGGAGACATATCAATACATAGGTTTTTAAATTCTTACTAGTCAGATATATTTCTCTGTGGGGAATAAGGATGTTGAGTTCCGTTTACTGAGGAAGGAGTAGGGCTTGTCTCTTCTCTTTTTGGATTATGGAACGGTACCTGTGCTAATATCAAACTTTTGTTTTGTGCATCTCCCCACCTGTCTTTCCCCTTAAGCAAGCATTAGAGTGTTTTCTAAATCTGAGACTCTGTTCTCTTCCCTAATTCAGTTCATATGTAGCCATGTTTACATTCCCTTCATAAGTGATATCTTATGTCAGAATGCACCATGGCCTTGTCATAATAAGGCTCCATGACCCCTGTCATCACAATGCTCCATGCCCTGGTTATCACAAAGCTCCATGTCCCTTGTCATCACAATTCTCCACGTCCTTGTCATCACAATGCTACATGACACTTCTCATCAAAATATTACATGCTTTTGTCATCACAATTCTCCATGCATTTGAAATTGCAATGCTCCATGCCCTTGTCATCACATTGCTCCATGACACCTGTCATCACAATGCTCCCTGAATCCTGTCATCACAATGCTTCATGCCCCTTTTCATTATAGTGCTCCATGATGCTCGACACCACAATTACCCAAGGTCTTCTCATCACAATGCTCCACGGTTTTCCCATCACCATGCTCCATGCATAGTCATCACAAAGCTAAATGTCCCTTGTCCTCACAATTCTCCACGTCCTTGTCATTACAATGCTCCTGGCACTTCACATCAAAATGTTATATGCTCTTGTCATCACAATACTCCATGCACTTGTCATCGCAATGCTCCATGACCCCTGTTATAGGAAGCTCCATGCACTGTTCATCACAATGTTTCACGACCTGGACATTAAAATTATCAGTGGCCCTTGATATCACAATGTTCCATGCCCTTGTCATCACAATGCTCCTTTACTTTGTCACAGCAAACCTCCATGACACTTGGCTTCACAGTGTTCCATGATATTGTCATCAAACTGGAACATGACATATTTCATCACAATGCTCCCTGACACCTTTCTTCACAATAATCCATGACCTTGTCCTCACAGTGCTCCATGCCCTTGTCATTACAATGTGCCATGCCCAATCTTATCACAATAATCCATGAAACTTCTCAGACCAATGCTCCATGCCACTTTTCATCACAATGCTCCATGAACGCTGTCATCAAAATGCACCATGCCCATCATCATAATGCTTCATGCTATTGTCATCACAATGAAATCAGAATGCTCCATGACCTCTGTCCTCACAATGCTGCAAACCCTTGTGATCACAATGTTACATAACACTTGTTATCACAATGCCCCATGACGCTGGTCAGCAAAATTATCCATGGTCTTCTCATCACAATGCACCATGACTTTTGTCAACACAATGCTCAATACACTTGTCATCACAATGCTCTCTGACTATTGCCCTCAGTATGCACCTTGAACTCTTTCATGACAAGGCTCCATGCCTATTTCATCACAATGATCCATGTCCTTTTCATCACAATGCTCCAAGACCCCTGTAATCACAATGCTCCATGCCCTTGTCATCACAAAGCTCCATGACACATGTCATCAGAATGTTCCATGGCATTCTCATCACAATGCTCCATGCCCTTGTCTTCACAATGCTCCAAAACCACTGTAATCACAGTGCTCCATGACCCTTTTCATCTCAATGCTCCATGAACCCTGTCATCACAATGCACCATGCCCATCATCATAATGCTTCAGGCTATTGTCATCACAATGAAATCAGTAATCTCCATGACCTCTGTCATCATAATGCTCCAAAACCTATTGATCACAATGTTCCATAACACTTATCATCACAACACACCATGACACTCATCATCACAATTATCCATGGTCTTCTCATCACAGTGCTCCATGACATTTGTCATCACAATGCTCAATACACTTGTCATCACAATGCTCCCTGACACTTGTCGTCAGTATGCTCCTTGAAACCTGTCATGACAAGGCTCCATGCCTTTTTCATCACAATGATCCATGCCCTTTTCATCACAATGCTCCAAGATCCCTGTAATCACAATGCTCCATGCCCTTGTCATCACAAAGCTCCATGACGCATGTCATCAGAATGCTGCATGGCCGTCTCATGACAATGCTCCATGCCCTTGTCATCACAGTGCTCCAAGACCACTGTAATCACAATGATCCATGCCCCTTTTCATTAGAAAGCTCCATGAAACTTGTCATCACAAGCCTCCATGGTCTTCTCATCACAGTGCTACAGGACCTTGTCATCACCAAGCTCCATGACCCTTGTCATCACAATACTCAATGAATATTATCAGCACAATGCTCCATGACATTCTCATCACAATGCTCCATGACCAATATCATCACAATGCACCATGACAACTGTCATCACAATACTCCATGAATATTATCAGCAAAATGCTCCATGACCTTCTCATGACAATGCTCCATGTCCAATATCCTCACAATGCACCATGACAATTGTCATCACAACACTCCATGACACCTGACAACACAATGATCCGGGACTCTTGTCATCACTATGCTCCATTCCCTAGTCATCAAAATTATCGATGACCCCTGTCATCACAATGCTCCGTGACACCTGTCATCACAATGCTTCATAACGTTTGTCATCACAATGGTCCATGCCCACGTTATCCCAAGTCTCTCTGACGTTTATAACCACAATTCTCAATGAACTTTTCATCACAATGCTCCGTGACTCTTGTCATCACAATGCTCCATGACACATGTCATCAGAAAGCTCCATGGCTTTCTCATCACAAAGCTCCTTGCCCTTGCCATCACAATGCTACATTACTCCTGTCATAACAATGCTCCATGATCCCTGTCATCACGATGTTCCATGGCAATGTCATCACAAGGCTCTATGACCCTTCTCATCACAATGCTCCAAGAACACTGTAATCACAATGTTCCATGCCCCTTTTCATCTCAATGATCCATGAACCCTGTCATCACAATGCACCATGCCCATCATCCTAAAGCTTCATGCTATTGTCATCACAATGAAATAAAAATTCTCCATAACCTCTGTCATAACAATGCTCCAAACCCTTGTGATCACAATATTCCATAACACTTGTCATCACAATGCCCCATGATGCTCGTCATCACAGTTATCTATGGTCTTTTCATCACAAAGCTCCATGACCTTTGTCATCACAATGCTCAGTACTCTTATCATCAAAATGCTCCCTGACACTTGTTGTCTGTACTCTCCTTGAACCCTGTCATAACAAGGTCCCATGACCTTTTCATCACAATGTTCCAAGACCCCTGTAATCACAATGGTCCATGAACATTTTCATCAGTATGCTCCATGAGATTTGTCATCACAAGGCTCCATGGTTTTCTCATCACAATGCTCCAGGACCTTGTCATCAAAATGCTTCATGACCTTGTCATGAAAATTATCAATGGCGCTTGTCATCATAATGCTCCAAGCCCTAGTCATCACAATGTTTCATTATATTTGTCATAACAATCCTCCATTACATTTGGCATCACAATGCTCCATGCCATTGTCATCGCAATGGACCATGACATAGGTCATCACAATGCTCCCGGAAACCTGTCTTCACAATACTCCATCACCTTCTCATCACAATGCTCCGTGACTCCAGTCATCACAATGCTTCATGACTTTTGTCATCCCAATGCTCCATGCCCTTGTCATTACAATCCTGCATGACTCATGCATCATAGTGTTCTGTACCCTTGTCATCACAATGCTCTATGCCCACTCTCATCACAATAATCCATGAAACATTTTAGACCAATGTTCCATGCCCTTCTCATCAAAATGCTCCATTACCTCTGTCATAACAATACACCATGACCCCTGCCATCACAATGTTCCACGGCATAGTCATCACAAGGTTCCATGAGACTTGTTATCAGAATGCTGAAGACCCTTGTAATCACAATGCTCGATGCCCTTGTCATCACAAAGCTCCATGACGCATGTCATCAGAATGTTCCATGGCCTGCTCATCACAATGCTCCATGTCCTTGTCATCAGAATGCTCCAAGACGACTGTAATCACAGTGCTCCATGACCCTTTTCATCTCAATGCTCCATGAACCCTGTCATCACAATGCACCATGCCCATCATCATAATGCTTCAGGCTATTGTCATCACAATGAAATCAGTAATCTCCATGACCTCTGTCATCATAATGCTCCAAACCCTTGTGATCACAAAGTTCCATAACACTTATCATCACAACACCCCATGACGCTCATCATAACAATTAACCATGGTCTTCTTATCACAATGCTCCATGATCTTTGTCATCACAATGCTCAATACACTTGTCATCACAATGCTCCCTGACACTAGTCGTCAGTATGCTCCTTGAAGCCTGTCATGACAAGGCTCCATACCTTTTTCATAACAATGATCCGTGCCGTTTTCATAACAATGCTCCAAGATCCCTGTAATCACAATGCTCCATGCCCTTGTCATCACAAAACTCCAAGACACATGTCATCAGAATGCTCCATGGCCTTCTCATCACAAAGCTCCATGTCCTAGTCATCACAGTGCTCCAAGACCCCTGTAATCACAATGCTCCATGCCCATTTTCATCAGAATGCTCCATGAGACTTGTCATCACAAGTCTCCATGGTCTTCTCATCACAATGCTCCAGGACCTTGTCATCACCATGCTCCATTCCCTTGTCATCACAATGCTCCATAACCCGTATCATCACAATAATCCATGAACATATTCAGACCAGTGCTCCACGACCTACACATCACAGTGCTCCATGGCCAATATCATCACAATGCTCCATGACCACTGTCATCTCAACACTCCATTACTCCTGACAACACAATGATCCGGGACTCTATTCATCACAATGCTCCATGACCCCTGTCATCACAACACTCCATGAACATTTCAGCCCAGTGCTCCATGACCCTTGTCATCACAATGATACGTGCCCTTTTCATCCCAATGCTCCATGACCCCTGTATTCACAATGCTCTGTGACGCCTGTTATCACAGTGCTCCATGACACATGTCATCACAATGCTCCATGCCTTTGTAAGCAAAATGCTACATGACCTTGTCATTACAATGCTCTATGCATTTGTCATCACAATACTCCATTTCCATTGTCATCACCATCCTCCATGAAACTTGGGATCACATTGCCTCATGTCCTTGTCATCACAATGCTCCATGCTCCTTGAAATCAAAATGATCCATGACCTCTGTCATCACAATGCTCCAAACCCTTGTGATCGCAATGTTCCATAACACTTGTCATCACAACACTCCATGATGCCTGTCATCACAATATTCCATGCCTTTTTCATCACAATGCTCCATGACCTTTGTCATCAAAATGCTCAATACACTTGTCATCACAATGCTCCCTGACATTTGTCATCAGAATGCTCCTTGAAACCTGTCACAAAAAGGCTCAATGCCTTTTTCATCACAATACCCAATGCCGTTTTCATCACAATGCTCCATGCCATTGTCATCAAAATACTCCAGAAGTTTGTCATCAGAATGCTCCATGACCCTTGTCATCACAATTCTCCATGCACTTGTCAGCACAATGCTCCCCGAAACTTGTCATCACAATGCTCCAAGCCATTGTCATCACAACTCTCCATTACCTTTGTCATCAGAATCCTCCATGACACTTGGCATCACAATGCTCCATGCCATTGTCATCACAAAAGGCCATTGCATATGTCATCACAATGCTCTCTGACAGCTGTCTTCACAATACTGCATGACCTGGTCATCACAAGGCTCCGTGCCCCTGTCATCACAATGCGCCATTCCAACTGTCATCGCAATAATCCATGAAACTTATTAAACCAATGTTCCATGCCCTTGTCATCACAATTCTCCATTCCCTTATTATCACAATGCTCCATAACCCCTGTCATCAGAATGCTCCGTGACTCCAGTCATCACAATGCTATATGACCTTTGTCATCACAATGGTCCGTGCCCTCATCATCAACAGTCTCTGTGACCTTTTTAACCACAATGCTCCATGAAATTTTCATCACAATTCTCTTTGACACTTGTCATCACAATGCTCTATGCCTTTCTCACCACAATGCTCCATGACCCTTGTCATCACAATGCTCTATGCCTTTCTCACCACAATGCTCCATGACCCTTGTCATCACAATGCTCCATGCGCTTGTCAGCAGAATGCTCCATGACACATTTCATCACAATGCTCCATGACCCCTGTCATCACAATGCTCCGTGACTCCAGTCATCAAAATGCTTAATAACCTTTGTCATCACAGTGGTCCATGCCCGCGTCATCACAAGGCTCTTTGACCTTTGTAACCACAATGCTCCATGAATATTTCTTCACAATTCTCTGTGACCCTTGTCATCACAATGCTCCAAGACCCCTGTAATCACAATGATCCATGCCCCTTTTCATCAGTATGCTCCATGAAACTTGTCATTACAAGGCTCCATAGTTTTGTCATCACAATGCTCCAGGACTTTGTCATCACAATGCTTCACGACCTTGTCATGAAAATTCTCAATGACCCTTGTCATCATAATGCTCCAAGCGCTAATCATCACAATGCTCCATTATATTTGTCATCACAATCCTCCATTACATTCGGTATCACAATGCTCCATGCCATTGTCATCGCAATGGACCATGACATAGATCATCACAATGCTCCCTGACACCTGTCTTCACAATACTCCATGACCTTCTCATCACAATGCTCCATGCCCTTGTCATCACAATGCACCATGCCCACTGTCATCACAATAATCTATGAAATTTGTTAGACGAATGCTCCATTCTCCTGTCAAAACAGTGCTCCATGCCCTTGTCATTACAATGCTCCATGACCCCTGTCATCCCAATGCTCCGTGACTGCAGTCATCACAATGCTTCATAACGTTTGTCATCACAATGGTCCATTCCAGCGTCATCACAAGGCTCTGTGACATTTGTAACCACAATGCTCCATGAACTTTTCATCACAATACTCTGTGACCCTTGTCATCACAATGCTCCATGTCTTTGTTAGAACAATGCTCCATGACCATTGTCATCAAAATGTGCCACGTGCATTTCATCACAAAGGTCCACAAACTTATCATTGCAATGCTCCATAAACTTTGTAATCACAATGGTCCATGCACTTCTCTTCAAAATGCTCTCTCACCAGAGATATCACAATGTTCCATCACTAGTCACCACAATACTCCCTCACCCCTGGAATCACAATATTCCATGACCCTGTCATCACAATGCTACATCCCCTTATCATCACAAATTTCCTTGAACCCTGACATAACAATGTTCCATAAACCCTGTCATCAAAATGCTTCATGACCATTGTCAACACAATTCTCCATGCACTTGCCAGCACAATGCTCCCTGACCCTTGTAATCACAATGCTCCAAGCCATTGTCATCACAATGCTCCATTACCTTTGTCATCAGAATTCTCCATGACGCTTGTCATCACAGTGCTCCATGACACCTGTCATCACAATGTTCCATGCCTTTGTCAGCAAAATGCTACATGACCTTGTCATTACAATGCTCCATGACTTGTCCTCACAAAGCTCCATGACCCATGACCCATGTATCAGAGTGTTCCATGTCCTTGTCATCACAATGCACAATGCCACACTCATGACAATAATCCATGAAATATTTCAGACCAATGCTCCATGCCCTTCTCATCAAAATGCTCCATTACACCTGTCATAACAATGCTCCATGACCCCTGCCATCACAATTTTCCACGGCCTTGTCATTACAAGGCCTCATGACACTTGTCATCACAATGCCCCATGACGCTCGTCATCACAAGTATCCATGGTCTTCTCATCACAATATTCCATGATCTTTGTCATCACAATGCTCAATACACTTGTCATCACAATGATCCCTGACACTTGTCGTCAGTATGCTCCTGAACCCTGTCATGACAAGGCTGCATGCCTTTTTCATCACAATGTTCCATGCCCTTTTCATAACAATGCTCCACGACCCCTGTAATCACAATGCTCCATGCCCTTGTCATCACAAAGCTCCAGGACGCATGTCATCAGAATGCTCCATGGCCTTCTCATCACCATGATCCATGCCCTTCTCATCACAATGCTCCAAGACCCCTGTAATCACAATGATCCATGCCCCTTTTCAACAGAATGCTCCATGAGACTTCTCATCAAAAGTCTCCATGGTCTTCTCATCACAGTGCTCCAGGACTTTGTCATCAACATGCTCCATTCCCTTGTCATCGCAATGCTCCATGACCAATATCATCACAATTCTCCATGACCAATGTCATCACAACACTCCATGACACCTGACAACACAATGATCCGGGACTCTTGTCATCACAATGCTCCATTCCCTAGTCATCACAGTGCTCCAGAACAATTGTCATCACAGTGATCCATGCCCTTGACATCCCAATGCTCCATAAATCCTGTATTCACAATGCTCCATGACGCTTGTCATCACAGTGCTCCATGACCCCTGTCATCAGAATGCTCCATGACCCATTTCATCCGAAAGCTCCAAGACCCCTGACATCACAATGTTCTATAACCCCTGCCATCAAAATATTCCATTACACGTTTCATCAAATTGCTGCATGGCACGGTCATCAAAATGCTCCCTGCCCTTCTCATCACAATGCACAATGCCCTTGTCATCAAAATGCTCCATGACTTGTCATCACAAAGCTCCATGACGCATGTCATCAGAATGTTCCATGGCCTTCTCATCACAATGCTCCATGCCCTAGTCATCACAATGCTCCAAGACCCTTGTAAACACAATGCTCCTTGCCCCTTTTCATCTCAATGCTCCATGAACCCTGTCATCACAATGCACCATGCCCATCATCATAATGCTTCAGGCTATTGTCATCACAATGAAATCAATATTCTCCATGACATCTGTCATCATAATGCTCCAAACCCTGGTGATCACAATGTTCCATAACACTTAGCATCACAACACCCCATGACGCTCCTCATCACAATTATCCATGGTCTTCTCATCACAATGCTCCATGAACTTTGTCATCACAATGCTCAATACAGTTGTCCTCACAATGCTCTCTGACACTTGTCGTCAGTATACTCTTTGAACCGAGTCATGACAAGGCTCCATGCCTTTTTCATCACAATAACCCATGCCCTTTTCATCACAGTGCTCCAAGATACCTGTAATCACAATGCTCCATGCGCTTGTCATCAAAAAGCTCCATGACGCATGTCATCAGAATGTTTCATGGCCTTCTCATCACAGTGCACAGTGCCCTTGCCATCAAAATGCTCCATGACCTTTGTCATCACAATGATCCATGACCCTTTGAATCACAATGCTCCATATCATTGTCATCACAATGCTCCATGAACGCTCTCATCACATTGCTCCATGCCCTTGTCTACACAAAGCTCCATGACACATGTCATCAGAATGCTCCATTGCCTTCTCATCACAATGCTCCATGCCCTTGCCATCACAATGCTCCATTACCCCTCTCATAACAATGCTCCATAACCCCTGCCCTCACGATGTTCCATGGCCTTGTCATCACAAGGCTCCATGACCATTCTCATCACAACAATCCAAGAACCCTGTAATCACAATGCTCCATGCCCCTTTTCATCTCAAAGATCCATGAACCCTGCCATCACAATGCACCATTCCCATCATCATAATGCTTCATGCTATTGTCATCACAGTGAAATCAAAATGCTCCCTGACCTCTGTCGTAACAATGGTCCAAACCCTTGTGATCACAATATTCCATATCACTTGTCATCACAATGCCCCATGACGCTCGTCATCACAATTATCCATGGTCTTCTCATCACAATGCTCCATGACCTTTGTCATCACAATGCTCAATACACTTGTCATCAGAATGCTCCCTGACACTTGTTGTGTTTATGCTCCATGAACCCTGTCATGACAAGGCTCCATGCCTTTTTCATCACAATGATCCATGCCATTTGCATCACAATGCTCCAAGACCCATGTAATCACAATGCTCCATGACCTTGTCATCACAAAGCTCAATGACGCATGCCATCAGAATGCTCCTTGGTCTTCTCCTCACATTGTTCCATGTTATTGTCATCACAATGTTCCATGACCCCTGTAATCACAATGCTCCATGCCCCTTTTAATCAGTATGCTCCATGAGACTGGTCATAACAAGGTTCCATAGATTTGTCATCACAATGCTCCAGGACCTTGTCATCAAAATGCTTCACGACCTTGTCATGAAAATTCTCAATGGCCCTTGTCATCATAATGCTCCAAGCCCTAATCATCACAATGCTCCATTATATTTGTCATCACAATCCTCCATTACATTTGGCATCACAATGCTCCATGCCATTGTCATCGCAGTGGACCATGTCATATGTCATCACAATGCTCCCTCACACCGGTCTTCACAATATTCCATGACCATCTCATCACAATGCTCCATGCACTTGTCATCACAATGTACCATGTCCAATGTCATCACAATAATCTATGAAATTTGTCAGATCAATGCTCCATTCCCCTGTCATCACAATGCTCCATGCCGTTGTCATCACAATACACCATGACCCCTGTCATCACAATGCTCCGTGACTCCAGTCATCACAATGCTTCATAACGTTTGTCATCACAATGGTCCATGCTTGCGTCATCACAAGGCTCTGTGACATTTGTATCCACAATGCTCCATGAACATTTCATCACAATTCTCTGTGACGCTTGTCATCACACTGCTCCATGTCTTTGTTAGAACAATGCTCCTTGACCATTGTCATCACAATGTGCCACGCACATTTCATCACAACGGTCCACAACCTTATCATTGCAATGCTCCATAAGCTTTGTAATCACAATTGTCCATGCACTTCTCATCAAAATGCTCTCTCACCAGAGATATTGCAATGTTCCATCACTAGTCATCACAATACTCCCTCACCCCTGTAATCATAATATTCCATGACCCTGTCATCACAATGCTACCTCCCCTTATCATCACAATGTTCCATGACGCCTGACATAACAATGTTCCATAACCCCTGTAATCAAAATGCTCCATGACCCTTTTCATCCCAAAGCTCCAAGAACCCTGACATCACAATGTTCTATAACCCCTGCCATCAAAATGTTCCATTACACTTTTTATCAAATTGCTGCATGACCCGGTCATCAAAATGCTCCCTGCATTTCTCATCACAATGCACCATTCCCTTGTCATCAAAATGCTCCATGACTTGTCATCACAAAGCTCCATGACACTTGGCATCACAATGCTCCATGTCATTGTCATCACAATGCTCCATCAACACTCTCATCACATTGCTCCATGCCCTTGTCATCACAAAGCTCCATGACACTTGTCATCTCAATGATCGATTCCCTTCTCATCACAATGCTCCATGCCCTAGTCATTAAAATCCTGCATAACCCATGTATCACAGTGTTCCGTGCCCTTGTCATCACAATGCTCCATGCCCACTCTCATCACAATAATCCATGAAACATTTCAGACCAATATTCCATGCCCTTCTCATCACAATGCTCCATTACACCTGTCATAACAATGCTAAATGACCCCTGCCATCACAGTGTTCCACGGCCTTGTCATCACAAGGCTCCATGTCCCCTGTCATCACAATACTCCATGAACATTTTCAGCCCAGTGCTCCATGACACTTGTAATCACAATGATCCATGCCCTTGTCATCACAGTACTCCATGACACCTTTCATCACAATGCTCCGTGACTCCAGTCATCACAATGCTGCATAACATTTGTCAACACTGTTGTCCCTGCCCGCCTCATCACAAGGCTCTGTGACGTTTGTAACCACAATGCTCCATAACTTTTTCATCACAATTATCCGTGATCCTTGTCAACACAGTTATCCATGCCTTTGTCAGAAAAATGCTCCATGACCCCTGTCATCACAATGTGCCACGCAATTTTCATCACAACAGTCCACATATTTGTCATAGCAATGCTCCATCAACCTTGTAATCACAATGCTCCATGCCCTTCTCATCACAATGCTCCATTACCCCTGTCATAACAATGCTCCATGACCCCTGTCATCACAATGTTCCACGGCCTAGTCATCACAAGGCTCCATGACACTTGTCATCACAGGGCTCCAAGACCCATTTAATCACAATGCTCCATGCCCTTTCATCAAAATGTTCCATAACAACTGTCATCAAAATGTTCCATGACATTTTTCATCAAATTGCTCCATGACCCTGTCATCACAATGCTACCTGCCCTTCTCATCACAGTGCACAACGCACTTGTCATCAAAATGCTCCATGACTTTGTCATCACAAAGATCCATGACCCTTGGCATCACAATGCTCCAAGTCATTGTCATCACAATGCTCCATGAACACTCTCATCACATTGATCCATGACTTGTCATCACAAAGCTCCATGACACATGTCATCAGAATGCTCCATGGCCTTCTCATCACAATGCTCCATTCGCTTGCCATCACAGCGCTCCATTACCCCTCTCATAAGAATGCTCCATGACCACTGCCATCACGATGTTCCGTGGCCTTGTCATCACAAAGCTCCATGACCCTTCTCATCACAATGCTCCAAGACCCCTTTAATCACAATGCTTCATGCCCCTTTTCATCTCAATGCTCCAAGAACCCTGTCATCACAGTGCACCATGCCCATCTTCATAATGCTTCATGCTATTGTCATCACAATGAAATCAAAATGCTCCATGACCTCTGTAATAACAATGCTCCAAACCCTTGTGATCACAATATTCCATAACACTTGTCATCACAGTGCCCCGTGACGCTCGTCATCACAGTTATCCATGGTCTTCTCATCACAATGCTCCATGACCATTGTCATCACAATGCTCAATACACTTGTCATCAAAATGCTCCCTGACACTTGTTGTCTGTATGCTCCTTGAACCCGGTCATGACAAGTCTCCATGCCTTTTTCATCACAATGATCCATGCCCTTTTCATCACAATGTTCCAAGTCCCCTTTAAACACAATGCTCCATGCCCTTGGCATCACAAAGCTCAATGAAACATGTCTTCAGAATGCTCCTTGGCCTTCTCCTCACAATGCTCCGTGCCCATGTCATCACAATGTTCCAAGACCCCTGTAATCACAATGGTCCATGCCCCTTTTCATCACTATGCTCCCTGAGATTTGTCATCAAAAGTCTCTATGCATTTTTCATCACAATGCTCCAGGACCTCGTCATCACAATGCTTCACGACGTTTTTCTGAAAATTCTCAATGGCCCTTGTCATCATAATGCTCCAAGCTGTAGTCTTCACAATGCTCCATTATATTTCTCATCAAAATCCTCCATTACATTTGGCATCACAATGCTACCTGCCATTGTCATTGCAATGGACCATGACATATGTCATCACAATGCTCCCTCACACCTGTCTTAACAATATTCCATGACTTTCTCTTCGCAGTGATCCATGGCCTTGTCATCAAAATGCACCATGTCCACTGTCATCACAATAATCTATGAAACTTGTCAGACCAATGCTCCATGCCCCTGTCAACACAATGCTCCATGCCCTTGTCATCACAATGCTCCATGACCCCTATCATCACAATGCTCTGTGACTCCAGTCATCACAATGATTCATAACGTTTCTCATCAAAACGGTCCATGCCCGCGTCACCACAAGGCTCTCTGACCTTTGTAACCACAATGCTCCATGTACTTTTCATCACAATGCTCCGTGACCCTCGTCATCACAATGCTCCATGCCTTTGACAGAACAATGCTCCTTGTCCCTTGTCATCACAATGTGCCACGTGCTTTTCATCACATCGGTCCACAAATTTGTAATCGCTATGCTCCATAAACCTTATAATCACAATGGTCCATGCACTTCTCATCACAATGCTCCATGACTTGTCATCACAATCCTCCATGACCCATGACACATGTATCACAGTGTTCCATGCCCTAGTCATCACAATGCTCCAAGACCCCTGTAATCACAATGCTCCATGCCCCTTTTCATCAGAATGCTCCATGAGACTTGTCATCACAAGTCTCCATGTTCTTCTCTTCACAATGATCCTGGACCTTGTCATCACCATGCTCCATTCCCTTCTCATCGCAATGCTCCATGACCCCTGTCATCACAATAATCCATGAATATGTTCAGCCCAATAATCCAAGACCTATTCATCACAATGCTCCATGGCCAATATCATCACAATGCTCCATGACCACTGTCATCACAACACTCCATGACAACCGACAATACAATGATCCGTGACTCTTGTCATCACAATGCTCCATTCCATAGTCATCACAATGCTCCATGACACCTGTCATCACAACACTCCATGAACATTATCAGCCCAGTGCTCCATGACCCTTGTCATCACAATGATCCATGCACTTGTTATCACAATGCTCCGTGACTCCAATCATCACAATGCTTCATGACCTTTGTCATCACAATGGTCCATGCCCTGGTCATCAACAGTCTCTGTGACATTTTTAACCACAATGCTCCATGCCCTTGTCATCCCAATGCTCCATGACCCCTGTATTCACAATGCTCCTTGACGCTTGTCATCACAGTTCTCCATGACACATGTCAACACAATGCTCCATGCCTTTGTCAGCAAAATGCTACATGACCTTGTCATTACAATGCTCTATGCGCTTCTCATCACAATACTCCATTTCCATTGTCATCACAATCCTCCATGAAACTTGGGATCACATTGCTTCATGCCCTTGTCCTCACAATGCTCCATGCTCCTTGAAATCAAAATGATCCATGACCTCTGTCATCACAATGCTCCAAACCCTTGTGATCATAATGTTCCATAACACTTGTCATCACAACGCTCCATGATGCTTGTCATCACAATACTCAATGCTCTTTTCATCACAATGCTCCATGACCTTTGTCATCACAATTCTCAATACACTTGTCATCAGAAGGCTCCCTGACACTTGTCATCAGTATGCTCCTTGAACCCTGTCAGGAAAAGGCTCCATGCCTTTTCAATCACAATGCCCCATGCCGTTTTCATCACAATGCTCCATGCCATTGTCATCAAAATACTCCACAAGCTTGTCATCAGAATGCTCCATGACCCTTGTCATCACATTTCTCCATGCACTTGTCAGCACAATGCTCCCTGACCCTTGTCATCACAATGCTGCAAGCCATTGTCATCACAATGCTCCATTACCTTTGCCATCAGAATCCTCAATGTCACTTGGCATCCCAATGCTCCATGCCATTGTCATCACAATGGGCCATTGCATATGTCATCACAATGCTCCCTGACACCTGTCTTCACAATACTGCATGACCTGGCCATCACAATGCTCCATGCCCTTGTCATCACAATGTGCCATTCCAACTGTCATCACAATAATCCATGAAACTTACTAGACCAATGCTCCTTGCCCTGGTCATCACAATGCTCCATGCCCTTGTTATCACAATGCTCCATGACCCCTGCCATCACAATGCTCTGTGACTCCAGTCATCACAATGCTTCATGACCTATGTCACCACAATGGGCCATGCCCTCGTCATCATCAGTCTCTGTGAGCTTTTTAACCAAAATGATCCATGAACTTTTCATCACAATGCTCTTTGACCCTTGTCATCACAATGCTCTATGACTTTCTCAGCACAATGCTCCATGACCCTTGTTATCACAATGCTCCATGCGCTTGTCAGCACAATGCTCCATGACACATGTCATCACAATGCTCCATGACCCCTGTCATCACAATGCTCCGTGACTCCAGTCATCACAATGCTTCATAACGTTTGTCATCACAATGATCCATGCCCGTGTCATCACAAGGTTCTGTGACTTTTGTAACCACAATGCTCCATGAACTTTTCATCACAATTCACAGTGACCCTTGTCATCACAATGCTCCATTTCTTTGTCAGAACAATGCTCCATGACCATTGTCTTCACAATGTGTCATGCGCATTTCATCACAACGGTCCACAACCTTGTCATTGCAATGCTCCATAAACCTTGTAATCACAATGGTCCATGCACTTCTCATCAAAATGCTCTCTCACCAGTGATATCACAGTGTTCCATGACTAGCCATCACAATACACCCTCACCCCTGTAATCACAATGTTCCAATACCCTGTCATCACACTGCTACATCCCCTTATCATCACAATGTTCCATGACCCATGACATCACAATGTTCCATAACACCTGTCATCAAAATGTTCCATGACACTTTTCATCAAATTGCTCAAAGACCCTGTCATCAGAATGTTCCCTGCATTTCTCATCACAATGCACAATGCCCTTGCCATCAAAATGCTCCATGACCATTGTCATCACAAAGATCCATGACCCTTGGCATCACAATGCTCCATGTCATTGTCATCACAATGCTCCATGCACGCTCTCATCACATTGCTCCATGCCCTTGTCTTCACAAAGCTCCATGACACATGTCATCAGAATGCTCCATGGCCTTCTCATCAAATGATCCATGCCCTTGCCCTCACAATGCTCCATTACCACTGTCATAACAATTCTCCATGACCCCGGCCATCACGATGTTCCATGGCCTTGTCATCACAAATCTCCATGACCCTTCTCATCACAATGCTCCAAGAACGCTGTAATCACAATGCTCTATGCCCCTTTTCATCTCAAAGATCCATGAACGATGTCATCAAAATGCACCATGCCCATCATCATAATGCTTCATGCTATTGTCATCACAATGAAATCAAATTGCTCCATGACCTCTGTCATAACAATGCTCCAAACCCTTGTGATCACAATATTCCATAACACTTGTCTTCACAATGCCCCATGACGCTCGTCATCAAAATTATCCATGGCCTTCTCATCACAATGCTCCATGACCATTGTCATCACAATGCTCAATACACTTGTCATCAAAATGCTCCCTGACACTTGTTGTCTGTATGCTCCTTGAACCCTGTCATGACAAGGCTCCATGCCTATTTCATCACAATGATCCATGCCATTTTCATCACAATGCTCCAAGACCCATGTAATCACAATGCTCCATGCCCTTGTCATCACAAAGCTCGATGACGCATGCCATCAGAATGCTCCTTGGACTTCTCCTCACAATGCTCCATGCCCTTGTCATCACAATGTTCCAAGACCCTTTTCATCAGTATGCTCCATGAGACTTGTCATCACAAGGCTCCATGGTTTTGTCATCACAATGCTCAAGGAACTTGTCATCACAATGATTCACGACCTTGTCATGGAAATTCTCAGTGGCCATTGTCATCATAATGCTCCAAGACATAGTCATCACGATGCTCCATTTTATTTGTCATCACAATTCTCCATTTCATTTGGCATCACTATACTCCCTGCCATTGTCATCGCAAAGGACCATGACGTATGTCATCACAATGATCCCTGACACCTGTCTTCACAATACACCATGACCTTCTCTACACAATGATCCATGCCCTTGTCATCACAATGCACCATGTCCACTGTCATCACAATAATCTATGAATCTTGTCAGACAAATGGTCCATGCTCCTGTCATCACAATGCTCCATGCCCTTGTCATCACAATGCTCCATGACTTGTCATCACAATCCTCCATGACGCGTGACACATGTATCACAGTGTTCCATGCCCTAGTCATCACAATGCTCCAAGACCCCTGTAATCACAATGCTCCATGCCACTTTGCATCTCAATGCTCCATGAACGCTGTCATCACAATGCACCATGCCCATAATCATAATGCTTCAGGCTATTGTCATCACAATGAAATCAAAATTCTCCATGACCTCTGTCATCATAATGCTCCAAACCCTTGTGATCACAATGTTCCATAACACTTATCATCACAAATCCCCATGACGCTCATCATCACAATTATCCATGGTATTCTCATCACAATGCTCCATGACCTTTGTCATCACAATGCTCAATACACTTGTCATCACAATGCTCCCTGACACTTGTCGTCAGTATGCTCCTTGAAACTTGTCATGACAAGGCTCCATGCCTTTTTCATCACAATGCTCCAAGACCCCTGTAATCACAATGCTCCATGCCCCTTTTCATCAGAATGCTCCGTGAGAATTCTCATCACAAGTCTCCATGGTCATCTCATCACAAAGCTCCAGGACCTTGTCATCACCATTCTCCAGTCCCTTGTCATCACAATGCTCCATGACCCCTGTCATCACAATGATCCATTAACATATTCAGCCCAATGCTCCACGACCTACACATCACAATACTCCATGGCCAATATCATCAAAATGCGCCATGACCACTGTCATCACAACACTCCATGACTCCTGACAACACAATGATCCGGGACTCTTGTCATCACAATGCTCCATTCCCTACTCATCACTATGCTCCATGACCCCTGTCATCACAACACTCCATGAACATTTTCAGCCCAGTGCTCCATGACACTTGTCTGCACAGTGATCCATGCCCTTGTCATCCCAATGCTCCATGACCCCTGTATTCACAATGCTCCATGACACTTGTCATCACAGTGCTCCATGACACATGTCATCACAATGCTCCATGCCTTTATCAGCAAAATGCTACATGACCTTGTCATTACAATGCGCTATGCGCTTGTCATCACAATCCTCCATTTCCATTGTCATCACAATCCTCCATGAACGTTGGGATCACATTGCTTCATGCCCTTGTCATCACAATGCTCCATGCACCTTGAAATCAATATGGTCCATGACCTCTGTCATCACAATGCTCCAAACACTTGTGATCACAATGTTCCATAACACTTGTCATCACAACGCTCCATGATGCCTGTCATCACAATACTCCATGCCCTTTTCATCACAATGCTCCATAACCTTTGTCATCACAATTCTCAATATACATGTCATCACAATGCTCCCTGACATTGTCATCAGAATGCTCCTTGAAACCTGCCACGAAAAGGCTCCATGCTATTTTCTTCACAATGCCCCATGCAATTTTCATCACAATGCTCCATGCCATTGTCATCAAAATACTCCACAGGCTTGTCATCAGAATGCTCCATGACCCTTGTCATCACAATTGTCCATGCAATTGTCAGCACAATGCTCCCTGTCCCATGTCATCACAATGCTCCAAGCCATTGTCATCACAGTGTTCCTTAATCTTTGTCATCAGAATCCTCCATGACACTTGGCATCCCAATGCTCCATGCCATTGTCATCACAATGGGCCATTACATATGTCATCACAATGCTCCCTGACACCTCTCTTCACAATACTGCATGACCTGGTCATCACAATGCTCCATGCCCTTGTCATCACAGTGTGCCATTCGAACTGTCATCGCAACAATCCATGGAACTTATTAGACTAATGTTCCATGCCCTTGTCCTCGCAGTGCTCCATGCCCTTGTTATCACAATGCTCCCTGACCCCTGTCATCACAATCCTCCGTGACTCCAGTCATCACAATGCTTCATGACTTTTGTCATCACAATGGTCCATGCCCTCGTCATCAGCAGTCTCTGTGACCATTTTAACCACAATGCCCCATGAACTTTTCATCATAATGCTCTTTGACCCTTGTCATCACAATGCTCTACGCCTATCTCAGCACAATTCTCCATGACCCTTGTCATCACAATGCTCCTTGCGCTTGTCAGCACAATGCTCCATGACACATGTCATCACAATGCACCATGCGCTTGACATCACAGTGCTCTACAATATTGTCATCACAATGCTCCATAAACATTGTCATCATAATCTTCCATGCACTTCTCATCAAAATGCTCTCTCACCACTGATATCACAATGCTACATCACTATTTGTAACAATACTCCTTCCAACCTGTCATCCAAATGTTCCATGACTCCTGTCATCACAGTGCTACATGCACTTATCACCCAAATGTTCGATGACCCCTGACATCACAATGTTCCATAACACCTGTCATCAAAATGTTCCATGAAAATTTTCAACAAATTGCTCCATGAACCTGTCATCACAATTCTCCCTGCCCTTCTCATCACAATGCACAACGCCCTTGCCATCAAAATGCTCCATGGCCTTTGTCATCTCAATGATCCCTGACCCTTGGCATCACAATGCTCCATGTCATTGTCATCACAGTGCTCCATGAACGCTCTCATCACATTGCTCCATGCCCTTGTCTTCACAAATCTCCATGACACATGTCATCAGAATTCTACATGGCATTCTCATCACAATGCTCCATGCCCTTGCCATCACAATGCTCCATTACCCCTCTCATAACAATGCTCCATGACCCTGCCATCACGATATTCCATGGCCTTGTCATCACAAGGCTCCATGACCCTTCTCATCACAACACTCCAAGAACCCTGTAATCACAATGCTCCATGCCCTTTTTCATCTCAATGATCCATTAAACCTGTCATCACAATGCACCATGCCTATCATCATAATGCTTCATGCTATTGTCATCACAATGAAATCAAAATGCACCATGACCTCTGTAATAACAATGCTCCAATCCCTTGTGATCACAATATTCCATAACACTTGTCATCACAATGCCACTTGACGCTCGTCATCACAATTATCCTTGGACTTCTAATCACAATGCTCCATGACCTTTGTCATCACAATGCTCAATACACTTGTCATCAAAATGCTCCCTGACACTTGTTGTCTGTATGCTCCTTGAACTCTGTCATGACAAGGCTCCATGCCTTTTTCATCACAATGATCCATGCCCTTTTCATCACAATCCTCCAAGACCAATGTAATCACAATGCTCCATGCCCTTGTCATCACAAATCTCAATGATGCATGCCATCAGAATGCTCCTTGTTCTTCTTCTCACAATGTTCCATGCCCTTGTCATCACAATGTTCCATGTCCCCTGTAATCACAATGCTCCATGCCCCATTTCATCAGTATGCTCCATGAGATTTGTCATAACAAGTCTCTATGCATTTCTCATCACAATGCTCCAGGACCTTGTCATCACAATGCTTCACGACCTTGTTCTGAAAATTCTCAATGACCCTTGTCATCATAATGCTCCAAGCCCTAGTCATCACAATGTTCCATTATATTTGTCATCAAAATCCTCCATTACATTTGACATCACAATGCTCCCTGCCATTGTCATTGCAATGGACCATGACATATGTCATCACAATGCTCCCTGACACCTGTCTTCACAATACTCCATGACCTTCTCATCACAATGATTCATGCCCTTGTCATCACAATGCACCATGTCCACTGTCATCACAATAATCTATGAAACTTGTCAGACCAATGCTCCATGCCCCTGTCACCACAGTTCTCCATGCCCTAGTCATCACAATGCTCCATGACCACTGTCATCACAATGCATCATGTCCATCATCATAAAGCTTCCGGCTATTGTCAGCACAATGAAATCAAAATTCTCCATGACCTCTGCAATCACAATGCTCCATGACCCCTGTCATCACAATACACCATGAATATTTTCAGCGCAATTCTCATTGACCCTTGTCATCACAATCATCCATGCCCTTGTCATCCCAATGCTCCATGACCGCTGTATTCACAATGCTCCGTGACGTCGTCATAACAGTGCTCCATGACACCTGTCATCACAATGCTCCATGATTTTGTAAGCAAAATGCTATATGACATTGTCATTACAATGCTCTATGCGCTTGTCATCACAATACTCCATTTCCAATGTCATCACAATCCTCCATAAATCATGGGATCACATTGCTTCATGCTCTTGTCATCACAATGCTCCATGTTCCTTGAAATCAAAATGATCCATGATCTCTCTCATCACAATGCTCCAAACCCTTGTGATCACAATGTCCCATAGCACTTGTCATCACAACGCTCCATGATGCCTGTCATCACAATACTCCATGCCCTTTTCATCACAATGCTCCATGACCTTTGTCATCACAATTCTCAATACACTTGTCATCACAATGCTCCATGACACTGGTCATCAGAATGCTCCTTGAACCTTGTCACAAAAAGGCTCCATGCCTTTTTCATCACAATGCCCCATGCCGTTTTCATCACAATGCTCCATGCCATTGTCATCAAAATACTCCACAAGCTTGTCATCAGAATGCTCCATGACATTTGTTATCACAATTCTCCATGCACTTGTCAGCACAGTGCTCCGTGACCTTTGTCATAACAATGCTCCAAACCATTGCCATCACAATGCTCTTTGACCATTGTCATCACAATACTCCATGCACTTCTCATCAAAATGCTCTCTCACCACTGCTTTCACAATGGTACATCACTATTTGTCACAATACTCCCTCACCCCTGTCTTCACAATGTTCCATGACTCCTGTCATCACATTGCTACATGCACTTATCATCACAATGTTCGATGACTCCTGGCATCACAATGTTCCATAACATCTGTCATTAAAAAGTTCCATGACCGTTTTCATCAAATTGCTCCATGACCCTGTCATCTCAATGCTCCCTACCCTTCTCATCACAATGCACAAAGCCCTTGTCATCACTGTGCTCCATTACCTTTGTCATCTGAATCCTCCATGTCACTTGGCATCACAATGCTCCATGTGATTGTCATCACAATGCACCATGAAGGTTCTCATCACATTGCTCCATGTCCTTGTCATCACAATCCTCCATGACACATGTCATCAGAATGCTCCATGGCCTTCTCATCACAATCGTCCATGCCCTTGTCATCACAATGTTCCATTACACCTGTCATAACAATGCTCCATGAACCCTGTAATCACGATGTTCCATAGACTTGTCATCACAAGTCTCCATGACCCTTCTCATCACAATGCTCCAAGAACCCTGTAATCACAATGCTCCATGCCCGGTTTCATCTCAATGATCCATGAACCCTGTCATCACAATGCACCATGCCCATCATCATAATGATTCATGCTATTGTCATCACAATGAAATCAAAAGGCTCCATGACATCTGACATAACAATGCTCCAAACCCTTGTGATCACAATATTCCATAACACTTGTCATCACAATGCCCCATGAAGCTCATCATCACAATTATCCATGGTCTTCTCATCACAATGCTCCATGACCTTTGTCATCACAATGATCAATACACTTGTCATCAATATGCTCCCTGACCCTTGTTGTCTGTATGCTCCTTGAACCCTGTCATGACAAGGCTCCATGCCTTTTTTATCACAATGATCCATGCACTTTTCATCACAATGCTTCAAGACCCCTGTAATCACAAAGCTCCATGGCCTTGTCATCACAAAGCTCAATGACGTATGTCTTCAGAATGCTCCTTGTCCTTCTCCTCACAATGCTCCATGCCCTTGTCATCACAATGCTCCATGACCCCTGTCATCACAATGCTCCGTGATTCCAGTCATCACAATGCTTCATAACGTTTGTCATCACAATTGTCATTGCCAGCGTCATCACAAGGCACTGTGACCTTTGTAATCACAATGTTCCATGAACTTTTCATCACAATTCTCTGTGACCCTTGTCATCACAATGCTCCATGTCTTTGTCAGAAAAATGCTCCATGACCATTGTCATCAAAATGTGCCACGCACATTTCATCACAACGGTCCACAAACTTATCATTGCAATGCTCCATAAACATTGTAATCACAATGGTCCATGCATTTCTCATCAAAATGCTCTCTCACCAGAGATATCACAATATTCCATCACTAGTCATCACAATACTCCCTCAACCATGGAATCACAATGTTCCATGACCCTGTCACCACAATGCTACATCCCCTTATCATCACAATGTTCCATGACCTGTGACATCACAATGTTCCATAAGCCCTGTCATCAAAATGCTCCATGACCCTTGTCATCACAATTCTCCATGCACTTGTCAGCACAATGCTCCCTGACCCTTGTCATCACAAAGATCCAAGCCATTGTCATCACTGTGCTCCATTACCTTTGTCATCTGAATCCTCCATGTCACTTGGCATCACAATGCTCCATGCCATTGTCATCAAAATGGGCCATTACATATGTCATCAAATTGCTCCCTGACACCTGTCTTCACAGTACTGCATGACCTGGTCATCACAATGCTCCATGCCCTTGTCATCACAATGCGCCATTCCAACTGTCATCGCAATAATACATGAAGCTTACTAGACCAATGTTCCATGCCCTTGTCATCACAATGCTCCATGTCCTTGTTATCACAATGTTCCACGACCCCTGTCATCACAATGCTCCGTGACTCCAGTCATCACAATGCTTCATGACTTTTGTCATCACAATGGTCCATGCCCTCGTCATCAACAGTCTCTGTGACATTTTTAACCACAATGCTCCATGAACTTTTCATCACACTGCTCTTTGACACATGTCATCACAATGCTCTATGCCTTTCTCAGCACAATGCTCCATGACCCTGGTCATCACAATGCTCCATGCGCTTGTCAGCACAATGCTCCATGACACATGTCATCACAATGCACCATGCGCTTGTCATCACAGTGCTCCACAATCTTGTCATCACAATGCTCCATAAAACTTGTCATCACAATGCTCCATGCACTTCTCATCAAAATGCTCTCTCACCACTGATATCACAATGTTACATCACTATTCGTCACAATACTCCCTCATCTCTGTCATCACAATGATCCATGATTCCTGTCATCACAATGCTACATGCACTTATCATCACAATGTTCGATGACCCCTGACATCACAATGTTCCATAACCCCTGTCATCAAAATGTTCCTTGACACTTTTCATCAAATTGCTCCATGACCCTGTCATCAAAATGCTCCCTGCACTTCTCATCACAATGCACAATGCCCTTGCCATCAAAATGCTCCATGACCTTTGTCATCACAAATATCCATGACCCTTCGCATCACATTGCTCCATGCCCTTGTCATCAATAAGCTCCATGACACATGTCATCAGAATGCTCCATGGTCTTCTCATCACAATGCTCCATGCCCTTTCCATCAAAATGCTCCATTACCCCTGTCATAACAATGCTCCATGACACCTGCCATCACGATGTTCCATGGATTTGTCATCACAAGGCTCCATGACCCTTCTCATCACATTGATCCAAGACCACTGTAATCACAATGCTCCATGCCCATTTTCATCTCAATGATCCAAGATCCCTGTAATCACAATGCTCCATGCCCCTTTTCATCTCAATGAGCCATGAACCCTGTCATCACAATTCACCATGCTCATCATCATAATGCTTCATGCTATTGTCATCACAATGAATTCAAAATGCTCCATGACCTCTGTCATAACAATGCTCCAAGCCCTTGTGATCACAATATTCCATAACATTTGTCATCACAATGCCCAATGACACACGCCATCACAATTATCCCTGGTCTTCTCATCACAATGCTCCATGACCTTTGTCATCTCATTGCTCTATACACTTGTCATCAATATGCTCCCTGACACTTGTTGTCTGTATGCTCCTTGAACCCTGTCATGACAAGGCTCCTTGCCCTTTTCATCACAATGCTCCAAGATCCCTGTAATCACAATGCTCCATGCACTTGTCATCACAAATCTCAATGACGCCTCTCCTCAGAATGCTCCTTGGCCTTCTTTTCACAATGCTCCTTGCCATTTTCTTCACAATGTTCCAAGACCCCAGTAATCACAATGGTCCATGCCCCTTTTCATCAGTATGCTATATGAGACTTGTCATCACAAGGCTCCATGGACTTCTCATCACAATGCTCCATGACACTTGTCATCACAATGCTCGATGTCCTTCCCATCACAATGCTCCATGCCATTGTCATTACAATCCTCCATGAACCATGTATCACACTGTTCCGTGCCATTGTCATCCCAATGCTCCAAGCCCACTCTCATCACAATAATCCATGAAATATTTTAGACCAAAGCTCAATGCCCTTCTCATCTCAATACTCCATGACCTCTGTCACAACAATGTTCCATGACCCCTGCCATCACAGTGTTCAATGGCATGTCATCACAAGTCTCCATGACCCTTGTCATCACAATGCTCCAAGACCACTGTAATTACAATGCTCCATGCCCTTGTCATCACAGTGCTCCAAGACCCCGGTAATCACAATGCTCCATTCCCCTTTTCATCTCAATGCTCCATGAACCCTGTCATCACAATGCACCATGCCCATCATCATAATGCTTCAGGCTATTGTCATCACAATGAATTCTAAATTCTCCATGACCTCTGTCATCATAATGCTACAAATCCTTGTGATCACAATGTTCCATAAGACTTATCATCACAACACCCTATGACGCGCATCATCACAATTATCCATGGTCTTCTCATCACAATGCTCCATGTCCTTTGTCATCAAATGCTCCATGCCCTTGTCATCACAATGCTCCAAGACCATTGTAATCACAATGCTCCATTCCCCTTTTCATCTCAATGCTCCATGAACCCTGTCATCACAATGAACCATGCCCATCATCATAATGCTTCCGGCTATTGTCATCACAATGAAATCAAAATTCTCCATGACCTCTGTCATCACAATGCTCCATGACCCCTGTCATCACAATACTCCATGAATATTTTCAGCCCAATGCTCCATGACACTTGTCATCACAATGATCCATGACCCCTGTCATCACAATACTCCATGAACATTCTCAGCCCAATGCTCCATGAAATTCTCATCACAGTGCTCCATGTCAAATATCATCAAAATTCTCCATGCCCACTGTCATCACAACACTCCATAACACCTGACAACACAATGATCCGGGACTCTTGTCATCACAATGCTCCATTCCCTAGTCATCACAATGCTCCATGAACATTTTCAGCCCAATGCTCCATGACACTTTTCATCACAATCATCCATGCCATTTTCATCCCAATGCTCCATGACCCCTGTATTCACAATGCTCCGTGACGCTTGTCATCACAGTGCTCCATGAAACCTGTCATCACAATGCTCCATGACTTTGTCAGCAAAATGCTACATGACCTTGTCATTACAATGCTCTATGCGCTTGTCACCACAGTACACCATTACCACTGTCATCACAATCCTCCATGAACCTAGGATCACATTGCTTCATGCCCTTGTCATAACGAAGCTCCAAGCTCCTTGAAATCAAAATGATCCATGACCTCTGTCATCACAATGCTACAAACACTTGTGATCACAATGTCCCATAACAGTTGTCATCACAACGCTCCATGATATCTGTCATTACAATAATCCATGCCCTTTTCATCACAGTGCTTCATGACCTTTGTCATTACAATTCTCAATACACTTGTCATCACAATGTTCCCTGACACTTGTCGTCAGAATGCTCCTTGAAACCTGTCACAAAAAGGCTCCATGTCTTTTTCATCACAAAACCCCATGCCATTTTCATCACAATGCTCCATGCCATTGTCATCAAAATACTCCACAGGCTTGTCATCAGAATGCTCCATGACCCTTGCCATCACAATTCTCCATGCACTTGTCAGCACAATGCTCCTTGACACTTGTCATCACAATGCTCCAAGCCATTGTCATCACAATGCTCCATTACCTTTGTCATCAGAATCCTCCATGACACTTGGCATCACAATGCTCCATGCCATCGTCATCACAATGGGCCATTACATATGTCATCACAATGCTCCCTGACACCTATCTTCACAATACTTCATGCCCTTGTCATCACAATGCTCCATGCCCTTGTCATCACAATGCGCCATTCCAACTGTCATCGCAATAATCCATGAAACATATTAGACCAATGCTCCATGCCCTTGTCATCACAATGCTCCTTGCCCTTGTCATCACAATGCTCAAGACTCCTGTAATCACAATGCTCCATGCCCCTTTTCATCTCAATGCTCCATGAACCCTGTCATCACAATGCATCATGCCAATCATAATAATGCTTCCAGCTATTGTCAGCACAATGAAATCAAAATTATCAATGACATCTGTCATCGCAATGCTCCATGACCCCTGTCATCACAATACTCCATGAACATTTTCAGCCCAATGCTCCATGACTCTTGTCATCACAATCATCCATGACTTTGTCATCCCAATGCTCCATGACCCCTGTATTCACAGTGCTCCATGACACCTGTTATAAAAATGCTCCATGCCTTTGTCAGCAAAATACTACCTGACCTTGTCATTGCAATGTTCTATGCGCTTGTCATCACAATACTCCATTCCCATTGTCATCACAGTCCTCCATGAACCTTGCGATCACATTGCTTCATGCCCTTGTCATCACAATGCTCCATGCTCCTTGAAATTATAATGATCCATGACCTCTGTCATCACAATGCTCCAAACCCTTGTGATCACAATGTTCCATAATACTTGTCATCACAACGCTCCATGATGCCTGCCATCACAATAATCCAAGCTCTTTTCATCACAATGCTCCATGACCTTTGTCATCACAATTCTCAATACACTTGTCATCACAAAACTCCCTGACACTTGTCATCAGAATGCTCCTTGAACCCTGTTATGAAAAGGCTCCATGCATTTTTCATCACAAAGCCCAATGCCATTTTCATCACAATGCTCCATGCCATTGTCATCAAAATACTCCACAAGCTTGTCATCAGAATGCTCCATGACACTTGTCATCACAATTCTCCATGCACTTGTAAGCACAATGCACCCAGACGTTTGTCATCACAATGCTCCATGCCCTTGTCATCACAATGCTCCATTACTTTTGTCATCAGAATCCTCCATGACACTTGGCATCACAGTGCTCCATGCCATTGTCATCTCAATGGGCCATTACATATTTCATCACAATGCTCCCTGACAGCTCTCTTCACAATACTGCATGACCTGGTCACTACAATGCTCCATGCCCTTGTCATCACAATGCGCCATTCCAAATTTCATCACAATAATCCATGAAACTTATTAGACCAATGCTGCATGCCCTTTTCATCACAATGCTCCATGCCCTAGTTATCACAATGTTCCAAAACCCCTGTAATCAGAATGCTAAATGCCCCTTTTCATCAGTATGCTCCATGAGATTTGTCATCACAAGGCTCCATGGTTTTCTCATCACAATGCTCCAGGACATTGTCATCACAATGCTTCACGACATTTTCGTGAAAATTCTCAATGGCCCTGGTCATCATAATGCTCCTAGCCCTAGTCATCACAATGCTCCATTATATTTGTCATCACAATCCTCCATTACATTTGGCATCACAATGCTCCATGCCAATGTCATCGCAATGGACCATGACATATGTCATCACAATGCTCCCTGACACCTGTCTTCACAATATTCCATGCCCTTGTCATCACAATGCTCCATGCCCTTGTCATCAAAATGCACCATGTCCACTGTCATCACAATAGTCTAGGAAACTTGTCAGACCAATGCTCCATGCCGCTGTCATCACAATGCTCCATGCCCTTTTCATCACAATGCTCCATGACCCCTGTCATAACAAAGCTCCATGACCCCTGCCATCACAATGTTCCACGGCCTTGTCATCACAAGGCTGCATGACGCTTGTCATCACAATGCTCCAAGACCCCTGTAATCACAATGCTCCATGCCCTTGTCATCACAAAGCTCCATGACACATGTCATCAGAATGTTCCATGGCCTTCAAATCAAAAGGCTCCATGCCCTTGTCATCACAATGCACCATGTCCAATGTCATCACAATAATCTATGAAACTTGTCAGACCAATGCTCCATGTCCCTGTCATCACAATGCTCCATGCCCTTGTCATCACAATGCTCCTTGACCCCTGTCATCACAATGCTCCGTGACTCCAGTCATCACAATGCTTCATAACGTTTGTCATCACAACGGTCCATGCCCGTGTCATGACAAGGCTCTGTGACATTTGTAACCACAATGCTCCATGAAATTTTCATCACAATGCTGTGTGACCCTTGCCATTACAATGCTCCATGCCTTTGTCAGAACAATGTTCCATGACCCTTGTCATCACAGTGTGTCATGCGCTTTTCATCACAATGATCCACAACCTTGTCATCGCTATGCTCCATAAACCTTGTAAGCACAATGCTCCATGCTCTTCTCATCCAAATGCTCTCTCACATGAGATATCACAATGTTCCCTCACTAGTCATCACAATCTTCCCTCACCCCTGTTATCACAATGTTCCATGAACACATTCATCACAATGCTACATCCCCTTATCAGCACAATATCCTATGACCCCTGACATCACAATGTTCCATAACCACCTTCATCAAAATGCTCCATGACCGTTTTCATCCCAAAGCTCCATGACCCCTGGCATCACAATGTTCTATAGCCCCTGTCATCAAAATGTTCCATTACAATTTTCATCAAATTGCTGCATGACCCTGTCATCAAAATGCTCCCTGCCTTTCTCATCACAATGCACCACACCCTTGTCATCAAAATGCTCCATGACCTTTGTCATCACAAAGCTCCATGACCGTTGGCATCACAATGATCCATGCAATTGTCATCACAATGCTCCATGAACCTTCTCATCACATTGCTCCATGCCCTTGTCATCACAAAGCTCCATGACTCTTGTCATCACAATGCTCAATGCCCTTCTCATCACAGTAATCCATGAAATATTTCAGACCAATGCTCAATGCCCTTATCATCACAATGATCCATTACCTCTGTCATAAAAATGCTCCATGACCACTGCCATCACAATGTTCCATGGCCTTGTCATCACAAAGCTCCATGAAGCATGCCATCAGAAAGTTCCATGGCCTTCTCATCACAGTGCTACATGCCCTTGTCATGAGAGTGCTCCAAGACACCTGTAATCACAATGCTCCATGCCACTTTTCATCTCAATGCTCCATGAAGCCTGTCATCAAAATGCACCATGCCCATCATCAAAATGCTTCAGGCTATTGTCATCACAAAGAAACCAAAATTATCCATGACCACTGTCATTATAATGCTCCAAACCCTTGTGATCACAAAGTGCCATAACACTTATTATCACAACACCCTATGACGCTCATCATCACAATTATCCATGGTGTTCTCATCACAATGCTCCATGACCTTTGTCATCACAATTCTCAGTACACTTGTCATCACAATGCTCCCTGACACATGTCGTCAGTATGCTCCTTGAACCCTGTCACGACAAGACTCCATGCCTTTTCATCACAATGATCCATGCCCTTTTCATCACAATGCTCCAAGAACCCTGTAATCACAGTGCTCCATGCCCTTGTAATCACAGAGCTCCATGACACATGTCATCAGAATGCTCCAAGACCCCTGTAATCACAATGCTCCGTGCCACTTTTCATTAGAATGCTCCATGAGACTTGTCATCACAAATCTCCATGCTCTTATCATCACAGTGCTCCAGGACCTTGTCATCACCATGCTCCATTCCCTTGTCATCACAATGCTCCATGACCCCTGTCATCACAATACTCCATGAACATTCTCAGCCCAATGCTCCATGAAATTCTCATCACAGTGCTCCATGTCAAATATCATCAAAATTCTCCATGCCCACTGTCATCACAACACTCCATAACACCTGACAACACAATGATCCGGGACTCTTGTCATCACAATGCTCCATTCCCTAGTCATCACAATGCTCCATGAACATTTTCAGCCCAATGCTCCATGACCCTTTTCATCACAATCATCCATGCCATTTTCATCCCAATGCTCCATGACCCCTGTATTCACAATGCTCCGTGACGCTTGTCATCACAGTGCTCCATGACACCTGTCATCACAATGCTCCATGTCTTTGTCAGCAAAATGCTACATGACCTTGTCATTACAATGCTCTATGCGCTTGTCACCACAGTACACCATTACCACTGTCATCAAAATCCTCCATGAACCTAGGATCACATTGCTTCATGCCCTTGTCATAACGAAGCTCCAAGCTCCTTGAAATCAAAATGATCCATGACCTCTGTCATCACAATGCTACAAACACTTGTGATCACAATGTCCCATAACAGTTGTCATCACAACGCTCCATGATATCTGTCATTACAATAATCCATGCCCTTTTCATCACAGTGCTTCATGACCTTTGTCATTACAATTCTCAATACACTTGTCATCACAATGTTCCCTGACACTTGTCGTCAGAATGCTCCTTGAAACCTGTCACAAAAAGGCTCCATGCCTTTTTCATCACAAAACCCCATGCCATTTTCATCACAATGCTCCATGCCATTGTCATCAAAATACTCCACAGGCCTGTCATCAGAATGCTCCATGAACATTGTCATCACAATTCTCCATGCATTTGTCAGAACAATGCTTCCTGACCCTTGTCATCACAATGCTTCAAGCCATTTTCATCACAAAGCTCCATTACCTTTGTCATCAGAATCCTCCATGACACTTGGCATCACAATGCTCCATGACATTGTCATCACAATGAGCCATTACATATGTCATCACAATGCTCCATGACACCACTCTGCACAATACTGCATAACCTGGTCATCACAATGCTCCATGCCCTTGTCATCACAATGCGCCATTCCAACTGTCATCACAATAATCCATGAAAATTATTAGACCAATGGTCCATGCCCTTGTAATCACAATGCTCCATGCCCTAGTTATCATAACGTTCCAAAACGCCTGTAATCAGAATGCTCCATGCCCCTTTTCATCAGTATGCTCCATGAGATTTGTCATCACAAGTCTCCATGATTTTCTCATCACAGTGTTCCAGGATCTTGTCATCACAATGCTTCCAGACATTTGCATGAAAATTCTCCATGGCCCTTGTCAACATAATGCTCCAAGCCCTAGTCATCACAATGCTCCATTATATTTGTCATCACAATCCTCCATTACATTTGGCATCACAATGCTCCATGCCATTGTCATCGCAATGGACCATGACATATGTCATCACAATGCTCCGTGACACCTGTCTTCACAATACTCCATGCCCTTGTCATCACAATGCTCCATGCCTTTGTCATCACAATGAACCATGTCCACTGTCATCACAATAATCTAGGAAACTTGTCAGACCAATGCTCAATGACCCTGTCATCACAATGCTCCATGCCCTTGTCATCACAATGCTCCATGACACCTGTCATAACAATGCTCCATGACCCCTGCCATCACAATGTTCCACGGACTTGTCATCACAAGGCTCCATGACGCTTGTCATCACAATGCTCCAAGACCCCTGTAATCACAATGCTCCATGCCCTTGTCATCACAATGCTCCAAAAACCCTGTAATCACAATGCTCCATGCCCTTGTCATCACAAAGCTCCTTGACACATGTCATCAGAATGTTTCATGGCCTTCTCATCAAAATGCTCCATGCCCTTGTCATCACAATGCACCATGTGCAATGTCATCACAATAATCTATGAAACTTTTCAGACCAATGCTCCATGCCCCTGTCATCACAATGCTCCATGCCCTTGTCATCACAATGCTCCATGACCCATGTCATCACAATGCTCCGTGACTCCAGTCATCACAATGGTTCATAACGATTGTCATCACAACGGTCCATGCGGCGTCATCACAAGGCTCTATGACCTTTGTAAACACAATGCTCCATGAACCTTTCATCACAATTCTTTGTGACCCTTGTCATCACAATGCTCCATGCCTTTGTTAGGACAATGCTCAATGACCGTTGTCATCACAAAGTGTCATGCGATTTTCATCACAATGATCCACAACCTTGTCATAGCTATGCTCCATGAACCTCGTAATCACAATGCTCCATGCACTTCTCATCCAAATGCTCTGTCACATGAGATATCACAATGTTCCATCACTAGTCATCACAATCCTCACACACCCCTGTTATCACAATGTTCCATGACCCCTGTCATCACAATGCTACATCCCCTTATCAGCACAATGTTCCATGACCCATGACATCACAATGTTCCATAACCACTGTCATCAAAATGCTCCATGACCCTCTTCATCCCAAAGCTCCATGACCCCTGGCATCACAATGTTCTATAACCCCAGTCATCAAAATGTTCCATTACACTTCAATCAAATTGCTGCATGACCCTGTCATCAAAATGCTCCCTTCCTTTCTCATCACAATGCACCACAGCCTTGTCATCAAAATGCTCAATGACTTTGTCATCACAAAGCTCCATGACCCTTGGCATCACAATGCTCCATGTCATTGTCATCACAATGCTCCATGAAACCTCTCATCACATTGCTCCATGCCCTTGTCATCACAAAGCTCCATGACACTTGTCATCACAATGCTCGATGCCCTTCGCATCACAATGCTCCATGCCCTTGTCATTACAATCCTCCATGACCCATGTATCACAGTGTTCCTTGCCCTTTCTTCACAGTGCTCCATGCCCAATCTCATCACAAATATCCATGAAATTTTCAGACCAATGCTCAATGCCCTTCTCATCACAATGCTCCATTACCTCTGACATAACAATGCTCCATGACCCCTGCCCACACAATGTTCCACGGCCCTGTAATCACAAGGCTCCATGACACTTGTCATCACAATGCTCCAAGACCCCTGTAATCACAATGTTCCATGCCCTTGTCATCACAAAGCCCCATGACGCATGCCATCAGAATGTTCCATGGCCTTCTCATCACACTCCTCCATGCCCTTGTCATGACAATGCTCCAAGACCCCTGTATTCACAATGCTCCATGCTACTTTTCATCTCAATGCTCCATGAAGCCTGTCATCAGAATGCTCCATGCCCATCATCAAAATGCTTCAGGCTATTGTCATCACAATGAAATCAAAATTATCCATGACCACTGTCATCATAATGCTCCAAACCCTTGTGATCACAATGTTCCATAACACTTAACATCACAACACCCTATGACGCTCATCATCACAATTATCCATGGTCTTCTCATCACAATGCTCCATGACCTTTGTCATCACAATTCTCAGTACACTTGTCATCACAATGCTCCCTGACACTTGTCGTCAGTATGCTCCTTGAACCCTGTCATGACAAGGCTCCATGCCTTTTCATCACAATGACCCATGCCTTTTCATCACAATGTTCCAAGACATCTGTAATCACAGTGCTCCATGCCCTTGTCATCTCAAAGCTCAATGACACATGTCATCAGAATGCTCCATGGCCTTCTCCTCACAATGCTCCAGGCCCTTGTCATCACAATGCTCCAAGACCACTGTAATCACAATGCTCCATGCCCCTTTTCATCAGAATGCTCCATGAGATTTCTAATCACAAGTCTCCATGCCTTTATCATCACAATTCTCCAGGAACTTGTCATCATCATGCTGCAATCCCTTGTCATCACAATGCTCCATGACCCCTGTCATCACAATACTCCATGAATATTTTCAGCCCAATGCTCCATGAAATTCTCATCACAATGCTCCGTGACAAATATCATCAAAATGCTCCATGACCACTGTCATCAAAACACTCCATGACACCTGACAACACAATGATCCGGGACTCTTGTCATCACAATGCTCCATTCCCTACTTATCACAATGCTCCATGACCCCTGTCATCACAATACTCCATAAACATTTTCAGCCCAATGCTCCAAGAAACTTGTCATCACAATGCTCCATGCCATTGTCAGCAAAATGCTACATGACATTGTCATTACAATGCTCTATGTGCTTGTCATCACAATACTCCATTACCATTGTCATCACAAACCTCCATGAACCTTGAGTTCACATTGCTTCATGCCCTTGTCATCACAATGCTCCATGGACTTTGAAATCAAAATGATCCATGACCCCTCTCATCACCATGCTCCAAACACTTGGAATCACAATGTTCCATAACACTTGTCATCACAACGCTCCATGATGCCTGCCATCACAATACTCCATGCCCTTTTCATCACAATGCTCCATGACCTTTGTCATCACAATTCTCAATACACTTTTCATCACAATGCTCCCTAACACTTGTCGTCAGAATGCTCCTGGAACCCTGTCACGAAAAGGCTCCATGCCTTTTTCATCACAAAGCCCCATGCCATTTTCATCACAATGCTCCATGACATTGTCATCAAGATACTCCACAAGCTTGTCATCAGAATGATACATGACCCTTTTCACCACAATTATCCATGCACTTGTCAGCACAATGATCACTGACCCATGTCATCACAATGCTCCATTAACTTTGTCATCAGAATCCTCCATGAAACTTGGCATCACAATGCTCCAGGCCGTTGTTATCACAATGGGCCATTACATATGTCATCACAGTGCTCCCTGACACCTCTCTTCTCAATAGAGCAAGACCTGGTCATCACAATGCTCCATACCCTTGTCCTCACAATGTGCCATTCCAACTGTCATCTCAATAATCCATGAAAATTTTTAGACCAATGCTCCATACCATTGTCATCACAATGCTCCTTGCCCTTGTTATCACAATGTTCCATGACCCCTGTCATCACAATGCTCCATGCCCTTGTCATCACAAAGCTCCATGACACATGCCATCAGAATATTCCATGTCCTTCTCATCAAAATGCTCCATGCCCTTGTCATCACAGTGCTCCAAGACCCCTGTAATCACAATGCTCCATGCCCCTTTTCATCTCAATGCTCCATGAACCCTGTCATCACAATGCACCATGCCCATCATCATAATGCTTCCGGCTATTGTCAGCACAATGAAATCAAAATTCTCCATGACCTCTGTCATCACAATGCTCCATGACCCCTGTCATCACAATACTCCATGAACATTTTCAGCCCAATGCTCCATGACCCTTGTCATCACAGTGATCCATGATTTGTCATCCCATTGCTCCATGACCCCTGTATTCACAATGCTCTGTGACGCTTGTCATCACAGTGCTCCATGCCATTGTCATCACAATGGGTCATTACATTTGTCAACCCAGTGCTCCCTGACACCAGTCTTCACAATACTGCATCACCTGGTCATCACAATGCTCCATGCCTTTGTCACCACAGTGCTCCATTCCAACAGTCATCGCAATAATCCATGAAACTTATTAGACCAATTCTCCATGCCCTTGTCATCACAATGCTCCATGACCCTTGTCATCAAAATGCTCCATGAACTTTTCATCACAATGCTCTTGGATCCTTGTCATCACAGTTCTCTATGCCTTTCTCAGCACAATGCTACATGACCCTTGTCATCACAATGCTCCATGCGCTTGTCAGCACGATTCTCCATGACACATGTCATCACAATGAACCATGCGCTTGTCATCACAGTGCTCCACAGTCTTGTCATCACAATGCTCCATGCACTTCTCACCAAAATGCTCTCTCACCACAGATATCACAATGTTACATCACTATTCGTCAAAATACTCCCTCACCCATGTTATCATAGTTTTCCATGACTCCTGTCATCACAGTGCTCCATTCACTTATCATCACAATGTTCGATGACCCCTGACATCACAATGCTCCATAACCCCTGTCATCAAAATGCTCCATGACCATTTTCATCAAAATGCTCCATGACCCCTGACATCACATTGTTCCATAACCCCTCTCATCAAAATGTTCCATAACCCTTTTCATCAAATTGCTCCATGACCCTGTCATCACAATGCTCCCTAGCCTTCTCATCCCATTGCACAACGGAATTGTCATCAAAATGCTCCATGACCTTTGTCATCACAAAGATCCATGACCCTTGGCATCACAATGCCCCATGTCATTGTCATCACAATGCTCCTTGAACGCTCTCATCACATTGCTCCATACCCTTGTCATCACAAAGCTCCATGACACAGGTCATCAGAATGCTCCATGGCCTTCTCATCACAATGATCCATGTGCTTGCCATCACAATGCTCCATTACCCCTATCATAAAAATGCTCCATGACCCCTGCCATCACGATGTTCCTTGGCCTTGTCATCACAAGGCTCCATGACCCTTCTTATCACAATGCTCCTAGACCCCTGTAATCACAATGCTCCATGCCCCTTTTCATCTCAATGATCCATGAACCCTGTCATCACAATGCACCATGCCCATCATCATAATGCTTCATGCTATTGTCATCACAATGAAATCAAAATGCTCCATGACCTCTGGCATAACAATGCTCCAAACCCTTGTGATCACAATATTCCATAACACTTGTCATCACAATGCCCCATGACACTCGTCATCACAATTATCCATGGTCTTCTCATCACAATGCTCCATGACCTTCGTCATCACAATGCTCAATACACTTGTCATCAAAATGCTCCCTGACACTTGTTGTCTGTATGCTCCTTGAACCCTGTCATGACAAGGCTCCATGCCTTTTTCATCACAATGATCCATGCCCTTTTCATCACAATGCTCCAAGACCCCTTTAAACACAATGCTCCATGCCCTTGTCATCACAAAGCTCAATGAAACATGTCTTCATAATGCTCCTTGGCCTTCTCCTCACAATGCTCCATGCCCATGAAATCACAATGTTCCAAGACACCTGTAATCACAATGGTCAATGCCCCTTTTCATCAGTATGCTCCATGAGATTTATCATTACAAGTCTCTATGGATTTCTCATCACAATGCTCCAGGACCTTGTCATCACAATGCTTCACGACCTTGTTCTGAACATTCTCAATGGCCCTTGTCATCATAATGCTCCAAGCCCTAGTCATCACAATGCTCCATTATAGTTGTCATCAAAATCCTCCATTACGTTTGGCATCACAATGCTCCCTGCCATTGTCATTGCAATGGACCATAACATATGTCATCACAATGCTCCCTGACACCTGTCTTCACAATACTCCATGACCTTCTCATCACAATGATCCATGCCCTTGTCATCACAATGCACCATGTCCAATGTCATCAAAATAATCTATGAAACGTGTCAGACCAATGCTACATGCCCCTGTCACCACAATGCTCCATGCCCTTGTCATCACAATGCTCCATGACCACTGTCATCACAATGCTCCGTGACTCCAGTCATCACAATGATTCATAATATTTGTCATCACAATGTTCCATGCCCGCGTCATCACAAGGCTCTGTGACCTTTATAACCACAATGCTCCATGAACTTTTCATCACAATGCTCCTTGACCCTTGTCATCAAAATGCTCCATGCGTTTGTCAGAAAAATGCTCCATGACCCTTGTCATCACAGTGTGCTACGTGATTTTCATCAAAACGATCCACAAATTTGTCATGGTAATGCTCCATAAACCTTGTAATCACAATGCTCAATGCCCTTCTCATCACAATGCTCCATTACTCCTGTCATAACAATGCTCCATGACACCTGCCATCACAATATTCCACGTCCTTGTCATCAAAAGGCTCCATGACACTTGTCATCACAATGCTCCAAGACCCCTGTAATCACAATGCTCCATGCCCTTGTCATCACAAAGCTCCATGACGCATGCCATCAGAATGTTCCATGTCCTTCTCATCAAAATGCTCCATGCCCTTGTCATCACAGTGCTCCAAGACCCCAGTAATCACAATGCTTCATGCCCCTTTTCATCTCAATTCTCCATGAAACCTGTCATCACAATGCACCATGCCCATCATCATAATGCTTCCGGCTATTGTCAGCGCAATGAAATCAATATTCTCCATGACCTCTGTCATCACAATGCTCCATGACCCCTGTCATCACAATAATCCATGAACATTTTCAGCCCAATGCTCCATGACCCCTGTCATCACAATGATCCATGCCCTTGTCATCCCAATGCTCCATGACCCCTGTATTCACAATGCTCCGTGACGCTTTTCATCACAGTGTTCCATGACACCTGTCATGACAGTGTTCCATGCCTTTGTCAGCAAAATGCTACATGACTTTGTCATTACCATGCTCTATGCGCTTGTCATCACAATACTGCATTACCATTGTCATCACAATCCTCCATGAATCTTGGGATCACATTGCTACATGCCCTTGTCATCACAATGCTCCATGATCCTTGAAATCAAAATGATCCATGACCTCTGTCATCACAATGCTCCAAACACTTGTGATCACAATGTTCCATAAAACTTGTCATCCCAACGCTCCATGATGTCTGTCATCACAATACTCCATGCACTTTTCATCACAATGCTCCATGACCTTTGTCATCACAATTCTCAATACACTTGTCATCACAATGCTCCCTGACACTTGTCGTCAGAATGCTCCTTGAACCCTGTCACGAAAAGGCTCCATGCCTTTTCCATCACAAAGCCCCATGCCATTTTCATCACAATGCTCCATGTCATTGTCATCAAGATACTCCACAAGCTTGTCATCAGAATGATACATGACCCTTTTCACCACAATTATCCATGCACTTGTCAGCACAATGATCACTGACCCATGTCATCACAATGCTCCATTAACTTTGTCATCAGAATCCTCCATGAAACTTGGCATCACAATGCTCCAGGCCGTTGTTATCACAATGGGCCATTACATATGTCATCACAGTGCTCCCTGACACCTCTCTTCTCAATAGAGCAAGACCTGGTCATCACAATGCTCCATACCCTTGTCCTCACAATGTGCCATTCCAACTGTCATCTCAATAATCCATGAAAATTTTTAGACCAATGCTCCATACCATTGTCATCACAATGCTCCTTGCCCTTGTTATCACAATGTTCCATGACCCCTGTCATCACAATGCTCCATGCCCTTGTCATCACAAAGCTCCATGACACATGCCATCAGAATATTCCATGTCCTTCTCATCAAAATGCTCCATGCCCTTGTCATCACAGTGCTCCAAGACCCCTGTAATCACAATGCTCCATGCCCCTTTTCATCTCAATGCTCCATGAACCCTGTCATCACAATGCACCATGCCCATCATCATAATGCTTCCGGCTATTGTCAGCACAATGAAATCAAAATTCTCCATGACCTCTGTCATCACAATGCTCCATGACCCCTGTCATCACAATACTCCATGAACATTTTCAGCCCAATGCTCCATGACCCTTGTCATCACAGTGATCCATGATTTGTCATCCCATTGCTCCATGACCCCTGTATTCACAATGCTCTGTGACGCTTGTCATCACAGTGCTCCATGCCATTGTCATCACAATGGGTCATTACATTTGTCAACCCAGTGCTCCCTGACACCAGTCTTCACAATACTGCATCACCTGGTCATCACAATGCTCCATGCCTTTGTCACCACAGTGCTCCATTCCAACAGTCATCGCAATAATCCATGAAACTTATTAGACCAATTCTCCATGCCCTTGTCATCACAATGCTCCATGACCCTTGTCATCAAAATGCTCCATGAACTTTTCATCACAATGCTCTTGGATCCTTGTCATCACAGTTCTCTATGCCTTTCTCAGCACAATGCTACATGACCCTTGTCATCACAATGCTCCATGCGCTTGTCAGCACGATTCTCCATGACACATGTCATCACAATGAACCATGCGCTTGTCATCACAGTGCTCCACAGTCTTGTCATCACAATGCTCCATGCACTTCTCACCAAAATGCTCTCTCACCACAGATATCACAATGTTACATCACTATTCGTCAAAATACTCCCTCACCCATGTTATCATAGTTTTCCATGACTCCTGTCATCACAGTGCTCCATTCACTTATCATCACAATGTTCGATGACCCCTGACATCACAATGCTCCATAACCCCTGTCATCAAAATGCTCCATGACCATTTTCATCAAAATGCTCCATGACCCCTGACATCACATTGTTCCATAACCCCTCTCATCAAAATGTTCCATAACCCTTTTCATCAAATTGCTCCATGACCCTGTCATCACAATGCTCCCTAGCCTTCTCATCCCATTGCACAACGGAATTGTCATCAAAATGCTCCATGACCTTTGTCATCACAAAGATCCATGACCCTTGGCATCACAATGCCCCATGTCATTGTCATCACAATGCTCCTTGAACGCTCTCATCACATTGCTCCATACCCTTGTCATCACAAAGCTCCATGACACAGGTCATCAGAATGCTCCATGGCCTTCTCATCACAATGATCCATGTGCTTGCCATCACAATGCTCCATTACCCCTATCATAAAAATGCTCCATGACCCCTGCCATCACGATGTTCCTTGGCCTTGTCATCACAAGGCTCCATGACCCTTCTTATCACAATGCTCCTAGACCCCTGTAATCACAATGCTCCATGCCCCTTTTCATCTCAATGATCCATGAACCCTGTCATCACAATGCACCATGCCCATCATCATAATGCTTCATGCTATTGTCATCACAATGAAATCAAAATGCTCCATGACCTCTGGCATAACAATGCTCCAAACCCTTGTGATCACAATATTCCATAACACTTGTCATCACAATGCCCCATGACACTCGTCATCACAATTATCCATGGTCTTCTCATCACAATGCTCCATGACCTTCGTCATCACAATGCTCAATACACTTGTCATCAAAATGCTCCCTGACACTTGTTGTCTGTATGCTCCTTGAACCCTGTCATGACAAGGCTCCATGCCTTTTTCATCACAATGATCCATGCCCTTTTCATCACAATGCTCCAAGACCCCTTTAAACACAATGCTCCATGCCCTTGTCATCACAAAGCTCAATGAAACATGTCTTCATAATGCTCCTTGGCCTTCTCCTCACAATGCTCCATGCCCATGAAATCACAATGTTCCAAGACACCTGTAATCACAATGGTCAATGCCCCTTTTCATCAGTATGCTCCATGAGATTTATCATTACAAGTCTCTATGGATTTCTCATCACAATGCTCCAGGACCTTGTCATCACAATGCTTCACGACCTTGTTCTGAACATTCTCAATGGCCCTTGTCATCATAATGCTCCAAGCCCTAGTCATCACAATGCTCCATTATAGTTGTCATCAAAATCCTCCATTACGTTTGGCATCACAATGCTCCCTGCCATTGTCATTGCAATGGACCATAACATATGTCATCACAATGCTCCCTGACACCTGTCTTCACAATACTCCATGACCTTCTCATCACAATGATCCATGCCCTTGTCATCACAATGCACCATGTCCAATGTCATCAAAATAATCTATGAAACGTGTCAGACCAATGCTACATGCCCCTGTCACCACAATGCTCCATGCCCTTGTCATCACAATGCTCCATGACCACTGTCATCACAATGCTCCGTGACTCCAGTCATCACAATGATTCATAACATTTGTCATCACAATGTTCCATGCCCGCGTCATCACAAGGCTCTGTGACCTTTATAACCACAATGCTCCATGAACTTTTCATCACAATGCTCCTTGACCCTTGTCATCAAAATGCTCCATGCGTTTGTCAGAAAAATGCTCCATGACCCTTGTCATCACAGTGTGCTACGTGATTTTCATCAAAACGATCCACAAATTTGTCATGGTAATGCTCCATAAACCTTGTAATCACAATGCTCAATGCCCTTCTCATCACAATGCTCCGTTACTCCTGTCATAACAATGCTCCATGACACCTGCCATCACAATATTCCACGTCCTTGTCATCAAAAGGCTCCATGACACTTGTCATCACAATGCTCCAAGACCCCTGTAATCACAATGCTCCATGCCCTTGTCATCACAAAGCTCCATGACACATGCCATCAGAATGTTCCATGTCCTTCTCATCAAAATGCTCCATGCCCTTGTCATCACAGTGCTCCAAGACCCCAGTAATCACAATGCTTCATGCCCCTTTTCATCTCAATTCTCCATGAAACCTGTCATCACAATGCACCATGCCCATCATCATAATGCTTCCGGCTATTGTCAGCGCAATGAAATCAATATTCTCCATGACCTCTGTCATCACAATGCTCCATGACCACTGTCATCACAATAATCCATGAACATTTTCAGCCCAATGCTCCATGACCCTTGTCATCACAATGATCCATGCCCTTGTCATCCCAATGCTCCATGACCCCTGTCATCACAATAACCCATGAACATTTTCAGCCCAATGCTCCATGACCCTTGTATTCACAATGCTCCGTGACGCTTTTCATCACAGTGCTCCATGACACCTGTCATGACAATGTTCCATGCCTTTGTCAGCAAAATGCTACATGACTTTGTCATTACCATGCTCTATGCACTTGTCATCACAATACTGCATTACCATTGTCATCACAATCCTCCATGAATCTTGGGATCAGATTGCCACATGCCCTTGTCATCACAATGCTCCATGCTCCTTGAAATCAAAATGATCCCTGACCTCTGTCATCACAATGCTCCAAACACTTGTGATCACAATGTTCCATAAAACTTGTCATCCCAATGCTCCATGATGCCTTTCATCACAATACTCCATGCACTTTTCATCACAATGCTCCATGACCTTTGTAATCACAATTCTCAATACACTTGTCATCACAATGCTCCCTGACACTTGTCGTCAGAATGCTCCTTGAACCCTGTCACGAAAAGGCTCCATGCCTTTTTCAACACAATGCCCCATGCCGTTTTCATCACAATGCTCCACGCCACTGTCAACAAAAAACTCCACAAGCTTATCATGAGAATGTTCCATGACCCTTGTCATCACAATTCTCCATGCACTTTTCAGCACAATGATCCCTGACCTTGCCATCTCAATGCTCCAAGCCACTGTCATCACAATGCACCATTACCTTTGTCATCAGAATCCTCCGTGACACCTGGCATTACAATTATCCATGCGATTGTCATCACAATGGGCCATTATATATGTTATCACAATGCTCCCTGACACCTCTCTTCACAATACTGCATGACCTGGTCATCACAATGCTCCATGCCCTTGTCACCACAATGCACCATTCCAACAGTCATCGCAATAATCCATGAAACTTATTAGACCAATGCTCCATGCCCTTGTCATCAGAATGCTCCATGACCCATGTAATCACAAGGCTCCATGAACTTTTCATCACAATACTCTTTGTTCCTTGTCATCACAATGCTCTATGCATTTATCAGCGCAATGCTCCGTGACCCTTGTCATCACAATGCTCTATGCCTTTCTCAGCGCAATGCTCCGTGACCCTTGTCATCACAATGCTCCATGCGCTTGTCAGCACGATGCTCCATGACACATGTCATCATAATGCACCATGCACTTGTCATCACAGTGCTGCACAAGCTTGTCATCACAATGCTCCATAAAACTTGTCATCACCATGCTCCATGCACTTCTCATCAAAATGCTCTCTCACCACAGATATCACAATGTTACATCATTATTCGTCACAATACTCATTCACCCCTTTTATCCCAATGTTCCATGGCCCCTGTCATCACAATGCTACGTGCACATATCATCACAATGTTCGATGACCCCTGACATCACAATGCTCCATAACCCCTGTCATCAAAATGCTCCATGAACCTTTTCATCATAATGCTCCATGATCTCTGACATTACAGTGTTCCATAACCCCTGTCATCAAAATGTACCATGACCCTTTTCATCAAGTTGCTCCATGACACTGTCATCACAATGCTCCCTGCCCTTCTCATCACAATGCACAACACCCTTGTCATCAAAATCCTCCATGACCTTTGTCATCACAAAGATCCATGACCCTTGGCATCACAATGCTCCATGTCATTGTCATCACAATCCTCCATGAACACTCTCATCACATTGCTCCATGCCCTTGTCATCACAAAGCTCCATGACACTTGTCATCAAAATGCTCGATGCCCTTCTCATCACAATGCCCCATGACCTTGTCATTACAATCCTTCATGACCCATGTATCACTGTGTTCCATGCCCTTATCATCACAATGCTCTATGCCCACTCTCATCACAATAATCCATGAAACTTATTAGACCAATGCTCCATTCCCTTGTCATCACAAGGCTCCATGCCCTTGTTATCACAATGTTCCATGACCCCTGTCATCACAATGCTCCATGCCTCCATTCATCACAATGCTTCATGACCTTTGTCATCACAATGGTCCATGCCCTCGTCATCAGCAGTCTCTGTGACCTTTTTAACCACAATGCTCCATGAACTTTTCATCACAATGCTCTTTGACCCTTGTCATCACAATGCTCTATGCCATTCTCAGCACAATGCTCCATGACCCTCGTCATCACAATGCTCCATGACCCATGTCATCACAATGCACCCTGCACTTTTCATCACAGTGCTCCACAATCTTGTCACCACAATGCTCCATAAAACTTGTCCTCACAATTCTCCATGCACTTCTCATCAAAATGCTCTCTCAACACTGATATCACAATGTTACATCACTATTCATCACAATACTCCCTCACCCCTGTCATCACAATATTCCATGACTTCTGTCTTTGCAATGCTACATGCACATATCATCACAAAGTTCGATGACCCCTGATATCACAATGTTCCATAACCCCTGTCATCAAAATGCTCCATAACAATTTTCCTCAAAATGCTCAATGACCCCTGACATCACAATGTTCCATAACAACTGTCATCAAAATATTCCATGACCCTTTTCATCAAACTGCTCTATAACCCTGTCATCACAATACTCCCTGCCCTTCTCATCACAATGTACCACGCCCTTGTCATCAAAATGCTCCATGACCTTTGTCATCACAAGGATCCATGACCCTTGGCATCGCAATGCTCCATGCCATTGTCATCACAAAACTCCATGAACCCTCTAATCACAATGCTCCATGCACATTTGCATCTCAATGCTCCATGAACCCTGTCATCAAAATGCACCATGCCCATCATCATAATGCTTCAGGCTATTGTCATCACAATGAAATCAAAATATTTGATGATCTATCTCATCACAATGCTCCAAATCCTTTTGATCACAATGTTCCATAACACTTATCATCAAAATGTCCCATGACGCTCATCATCACAATTATCCATGGTCTTCTCATCACAGTGCTCCATGACCTTTGTCATCACAGTGCTCTATACACTTGTCATCACAATGCTCCCTGACACTTGTCATCAGTATGCTCCTGGAACCCTGTCATGACAAGGCTCCATACCATTTTCATAACAACGATCCATGCCAATTTCATCACAATGCTCCAAGACACCAGTAATCACAATGCTCCATGCCCTTTTCATCACAATGCCCCAAGACCCCTGTAATCACAATACTCCATGCCCCTTTTCATCAGAATGCTCCATGAGACATGTTATTACAAGGCTCCATGGTCTTCTCATCACAATGCTCCAGGAACTTTTCATCACAGTGCTCCATTCCCTTGTCATCACAATGCTCCATGACCCCTGTCCTCACAATACTTCCTGAACATTTTCAGTCCAATTCTCCAGGAACTTCTCATCACAATGCTTCATGATCCCTATCATCACAATGCTCCATGACCACTGTCATCACAACACTCCATGACCCCTGACAACACAGTGATCCGGGACTCTTGTCATCACAGTGCTCCATTCCCTAGTCATCACAATGCTCCATGAACATTTTCAGCCCAATGCTCCATAACCGTTGTCATCACAATGATCCATGACCTTGTCATCCCAATGCTCCATGACCCCTGTAATCACAATGATCCGTGATGCTTCTCATCACAGTGCTCTATGACCCTTATCATCACAATGCTCCATGCCTGTGTCAGCAAAATGCTACATGACCTTGTCATCAAAATGCTGCATTTGCTTGTCATCACAATACTCCCTTACCATTGTCATCACAATCCTCCATGAATCTTGGGATCACATTGCTTCATGCCCTTGTCATCCCAATGCTCCATGCTCCTTGAAAACAAAATGATCCATGACTTCTATCATCACAATGCTCCAAACCCTTGTTATCACAAAGTTCCATAACACTTGTCATCACAACGCTCCATGATGCCTGTCATCACAATACTCCATGTCCTTTTCGTCAAAATGCTCCATGATCTTTTTCATCACAATTCTCAATACACTTGTCATCACAATGTTCCCTGACACTTGTCGTCAGAATGCTCCTTGAAACCTGTCATGAAATGGCTTCATGCCTTTTTCATCACAATGCTCCATGCCCTTTTCATCACAATGCTCCATGCCATTGTCGTCACAATACTCCACAAGCTTGTCATCGGAATGCTCCATGACACTTGTCATCACAATGCTCCATGGCCACTGTCATCACAATGCTCCATACCCCTTGTCATTACTGTGCTCCATGACGCTCGTCATCACAATTATCCATGGTCTTCTCATCACAATGCTCTACGCCCTTGTCATCAAAATGCTCCATGACCCTTGTCATCACTATGCTCCATGGCCACTGTCATCACAATGCTCCATTCCCCTTGTCATTACAGTGCTCCATGACGCTCGTCATCACAATGCTCCACGGTCTTGCCATCACAATGCTCCATTCCCTGGTCATCACAATGCTCCATGCCCTGGTCATCACAATGCTCCATGTCCCCTGTCATCACAATTCTCCTCGTTCTTGGCACCACTATGCTCCATGACAGTTCTCATCACCGTGTTACATGATTTGTCATCACAATTCTCTATGCACTTGTCATCGCAATGCTCCATGACCCCTGTCATAGGAAGCTCCATGTTCTTCTCATCACAATGCTTCATGAACTTGTCATCAAAATTCTCAATGGCCCTTGTCATCACAATGCTCCATCCCTTGTCATCACAATGCTCCATGTCCCTTGTCATCACAATGCTCCAAGCCCTTGTCATCAAAATGCTCCATTACATTTGTCATCACAATCCTCCATGACACTTGGCATCACAATGTTCCATTCCATTGTCATCGCAATGGACCATGACATATGTCATCACAATGCTCCCTGAGACCTGTCTTCAAAATAATCCATGACCTTCTCATCACAATGCTCCATGACCCTTGTAATCACAATGCTCCATGAACTTTTCATCACAATGCTCTTTGTTCCTTGTCATCACAATGCTCTATGCCTTTCTCAGCGCAATGCTCCGTGACCCTTGTCATCACAATGCTCCATGCGCTTGTCAGCACGATGCTCCATGACACATGTCATCATAATGCACCATGTGCTTGTCATCACAGTGCTCCACAAGCTTGTCATCACAATGCTCCATAAACCTTGTCATCACAATGCTCCATGCACTTCTCATCAAAATGCTCTCTCACCACAGATATCACAATGTTAAATCATTATTCGTCACAATACTCACTCACCCCTTTTATCCCAATGTTCCATGACCCCTGTCATCACAATGCTACATGCACTTATCATCACAATGTTCGATGACCCCTGACATCACAATGCTCCATAACCCCTGTCATCAAAATGCTCCATGACCCTTTTCATCATAATGCTCCATGACCTCTGACATCACAATGTTCCATAACCCCTGTCATCAAAATGTTCCATGACCCTTTTCATCAAGTTGCTCCATGACACTGTCATCACAATGCTCCCTGCCCTTCTCATCACAATGCACAACGCCCTTGTCATCAAAATCCTCCATGACCTTTGTCATCACAAAGATCCATGACCCTTGGCATCACAGTGCTCCATGTCATTGTCATCACAATCCTCCATGAACACTCTCATCACATTGCTCCATGCCCTTGTCATCACAAAGCTCCATGACAGAAGTCATCAGAATGCTCCATGGCCTTCTCATCACAATGCTCCATGCCCTTGCCGTCACAATGCTCCATTACCCCTGTCATAACAATGCTCCATGACCCCTGCCATCACGATGTTCCGTGGCCTTGTCATCACAGTGCTCCATGACACCTGTCATCACAATGCTCCATGACTTTGTCAGCAAAATGCTACATGACCTTGTCATTACAATGCTCTATGCGCTTGTCATCACAATACTCCATTTCCATTGTCATCACAATCCTCCATGAACCTTGAGAGCACATTGCTTCATGCCCTTGTCATCACAATGCTCCATGCTCCTTGAAATCAAAATGATCCATGTCCTCTGTCATCACAATGCTCCAAACCCTTGTGATCCCAGTGTTCCATAACACTTGTCATCACAATGCTCCATGATGCCTGTCATCACAAAATTCCATGCCCTTTTCATCACAGTGCTCCATGACATTTGGCATCAAAATGCTCAGTACACTTGTCATCACAATGCTCCCTGACACTTGTCATCAGAATGCTCCTTGAACCCTGTCACGAAAAGGCTCCATGCCTTTTTCATCACAATGCCCCATTCCGTTTTCATCACAATGCTCCGTGACCATTGTCATCAAAATGCTCCATGACTGTGTCTGAAAAATGTTCCATGACCCTTGTCATCACAATGTGCCATTCGCTTTTCATCACAACGGTCCAGAAAATTTTCATTGCAATGCTCCATAAACCTTGTAATCACAATGCTCCATACACTTCTCATCAAAATGCTCTCTCACCAGAGATATCACAGTGTTCCAACACTAGTTGTCACAATACTCCCTCACTACTGTAATCACAATGTCCCATGACCCCTGTCATCACAGTGCTACATCCCTTTATCATCAAAATGTTCCATGACCCCTGACATCACAATATTCTATAACCCCTGTCATCAAAATGTTCCAATACACTTTCCATCATATTGCTGAATGACCCTGTCATCAAAATACTCCCTGCCCTTATCATCACAATGCACCATGCACTTGTCATCAAAATGCTCCATGACATTTGTCATCACAAAGCGCCATGACACTTGGCATCTCAATGCTCCATGAACCCTCTCATCACATTGCTCCATGCCCTTGTCATCACAAAGCTCCATGACACTTGTCATCAAAATGCTCGATGCCCTTCTCATCACAATGCCCCATGACCTTGTCATTACAATCCTTCATGACCCATGTATCACAGTGTTCCATGCCCTTATCATCACAATGCTCTATGCCCACTCTCAACACAATAATCCATGAAACTTATTAGACCAATGCTCCATTCCCTTGTCATCACAAGGCTCCATGCCCTTGTTATCACAATGTTCCATGACCCCTGTCATCACAATGCTCCATGCCTCCATTCATCACAATGCTTCATGACCTTTGTCATCACAATGGTCCATGCCCTCGTCATCAGCAGTCTCTGTGACCTTTTTAACCACAATGCTCCATGAACTTTTCATCACAATGCTCTTTGACCCTTGTCATCACAATGCTCTATGCCATTCTCAGCACAATGCTCCATGACCCTGGTCATCACAATGCTCCATGACCCATGTCATCACAATGCACCCTGCACTTTTCATCACAGTGCTCCACAATCTTGTCACCACAATGCTCCATAAAACTTGTCCTCACAATTCTCCATGCACTTCTCATCAAAATGCTCTCTCAACACTGATATCACAATGTTGCATCACTATTCATCACAATACTCCCTCACCCCTGTCATCACAATATTCCATGACTTCTGTCTTTGCAATGCTACATGCACATATCATCACAAAGTTCGATGACCCCTGATATCACAATGTTCCATAACCCCTGTCATCAAAATGCTCCATAACAATTTTCCTCAAAATGCTCAATGACCCCTGACATCACAATGTTCCATAACAACTGTCATCAAAATATTCCATGACCCTTTTCATCAAACTGCTCTATAACCCTGTCATCACAATACTCCCTGCCCTTCTCATCACAATGTACCACGCCCTTGTCATCAAAATGCTCCATGACCTTTGTCATCACAAGGATCCATGACCCTTGGCATCTCAATGCTCCATGCCATTGTCATCACAAAACTCCATGAACCCTCTAATCACAATGCTCCATGCACATTTGCATCTCAATGCTCCATGAACCCTGTCATCAAAATGCACCATGCCCATCATCATAATGCTTCAGGCTATTGTCATCACAATGAAATCAAAATATTTGATGATCTATCTCATCACAAGGCTCCAAATCCTTTTGATCACAATGTTCCATAACACTTATCATCAAAATGTCCCATGACGCTCATCATCACAATTATCCATGGTCTTCTCATCACAGTGCTCCATGACCTTTGTCATCACAGTGCTCTATACACTTGTCATCACAATGCTCCCTGACACTTGTCATCAGTATGCTCCTGGAACCCTGTCATGACAAGGCTCCATACCATTTTCATAACAACGATCCATGCCAATTTCATCACAATGCTCCAAGACACCAGTAATCACAATGCTCCATGCCCTTTTCATCACAATGCCCCAAGACCCCTGTAATCACAATACTCCATGCCCCTTTTCATCAGAATGCTCCATGAGACATGTTATTACAAGGCTCCATGGTCTTCTCATCACAATGCTCCAGGAACTTTTCATCACAGTGCTCCATTCCCTTGTCATCACAATGCTCCATGACCCCTGTCCTCACAATACTTCCTGAACATTTTCAGTCCAATTCTCCAGGAACTTCTCATCACAATGCTTCATGATCCCTATCATCACAATGCTCCATGACCACTGTCATCACAACGCTCCATGACCCCTGACAACACAGTGATCCGGGACTCTTGTCATCACAGTGCTCCATTCCCTAGTCATCACAATGCTCCATGAACATTTTCAGCCCAATGCTCCATAACCGTTGTCATCACAATGATCCATGACCTTGTCATCCCAATGCTCCATGACCCCTGTAATCACAATGATCCGTGATGCTTCTCATCACAGTGCTCTATGACCCTTATCATCACAATGCTCCATGCCTGTGTCAGCAAAATGCTACATGACCTTGTCATCAAAATGCTGCATTTGCTTGTCATCACAATACTCCCTTACCATTGTCATCACAATCCTCCATGAATCTTGGGATCACATTGCTTCATGCCCTTGTCATCCCAATGCTCCATGCTCCTTGAAAACAAAATGATCCATGACTTCTATCATCACAATGCTCCAAACCCTTGTTATCACAAAGTTCCATAACACTTGTCATCACAACGCTCCATGATGCCTGTCATCACAATACTCCATGTCCTTTTCGTCAAAATGCTCCATGATCTTTTTCATCACAATTCTCAATACACTTGTCATCACAATGTTCCCTGACACTTGTCGTCAGAATGCTCCTTGAAACCTGTCATGAAATGGCTTCATGCCTTTTTCATCACAATGCTCCATGCCCTTTTCATCACAATGCTCCATGCCATTGTCGTCACAATACTCCACAAGCTTGTCATCGGAATGCTCCATGACACTTGTCATCACAATGCTCCATGGCCACTGTCATCACAATGCTCCATACCCCTTGTCATTACTGTGCTCCATGACGCTCGTCATCACAATTATCCATGGTCTTCTCATCACAATGCTCTACGCCCTTGTCATCAAAATGCTCCATGACCCTTGTCATCACTATGCTCCATGGCCACTGTCATCACAATGCTCCATTCCCCTTGTCATTACAGTGCTCCATGACGCTCGTCATCACAATGCTCCACGGTCTTGCCATCACAATGCTCCATTCCCTGGTCATCACAATGCTCCATGCCCTGGTCATCACAATGCTCCATGTCCCCTGTCATCACAATTCTCCTCGTTCTTGGCACCACTATGCTCCATGACAGTTCTCATCACCGTGTTACATGATTTGTCATCACAATTCTCTATGCACTTGTCATCGCAATGCTCCATGACCCCTGTCATAGGAAGCTCCATGTTCTTCTCATCACAATGCTTCATGAACTTGTCATCAAAATTCTCAATGGCCCTTGTCATCACAATGCTCCATCCCTTGTCATCACAATGCTCCATGTCCCTTGTCATCACAATGCTCCAAGCCCTTGTCATCAAAATGCTCCATTACATTTGTCATCACAATCCTCCATGACACTTGGCATCACAATGTTCCATTCCATTGTCATCGCAATGGACCATGACATATGTCATCACAATGCTCCCTGAGACCTGTCTTCAAAATAATCCATGACCTTCTCATCACAATGCTCCATGACCCTTGTAATCACAATGCTCCATGAACTTTTCATCACAATGCTCTTTGTTCCTTGTCATCACAATGCTCTATGCCTTTCTCAGCGCAATGCTCCGTGACCCTTGTCATCACAATGCTCCATGCGCTTGTCAGCACGATGCTCCATGACACATGTCATCATAATGCACCATGTGCTTGTCATCACAGTGCTCCACAAGCTTGTCATCACAATGCTCCATAAACCTTGTCATCACAATGCTCCATGCACTTCTCATCAAAATGCTCTCTCACCACAGATATCACAATGTTAAATCATTATTCGTCACAATACTCACTCACCCCTTTTATCCCAATGTTCCATGACCCCTGTCATCACAATGCTACATGCACTTATCATCACAATGTTCGATGACCCCTGACATCACAATGCTCCATAACCCCTGTCATCAAAATGCTCCATGACCCTTTTCATCATAATGCTCCATGACCTCTGACATCACAATGTTCCATAACCCCTGTCATCAAAATGTTCCATGACCCTTTTCATCAAGTTGCTCCATGACACTGTCATCACAATGCTCCCTGCCCTTCTCATCACAATGCACAACGCCCTTGTCATCAAAATCCTCCATGACCTTTGTCATCACAAAGATCCATGACCCTTGGCATCACAGTGCTCCATGTCATTGTCATCACAATCCTCCATGAACACTCTCATCACATTGCTCCATGCCCTTGTCATCACAAAGCTCCATGACAGAAGTCATCAGAATGCTCCATGGCCTTCTCATCACAATGCTCCATGCCCTTGCCGTCACAATGCTCCATTACCCCTGTCATAACAATGCTCCATGACCCCTGCCATCACGATGTTCCGTGGCCTTGTCATCACAGTGCTCCATGACACCTGTCATCACAATGCTCCATGACTTTGTCAGCAAAATGCTACATGACCTTGTCATTACAATGCTCTATGCGCTTGTCATCACAATACTCCATTTCCATTGTCATCACAATCCTCCATGAACCTTGAGAGCACATTGCTTCATGCCCTTGTCATCACAATGCTCCATGCTCCTTGAAATCAAAATGATCCATGTCCTCTGTCATCACAATGCTCCAAACCCTTGTGATCCCAGTGTTCCATAACACTTGTCATCACAATGCTCCATGATGCCTGTCATCACAAAATTCCATGCCCTTTTCATCACAGTGCTCCATGACATTTGGCATCAAAATGCTCAGTACACTTGTCATCACAATGCTCCCTGACACTTGTCATCAGAATGCTCCTTGAACCCTGTCACGAAAAGGCTCCATGCCTTTTTCATCACAATGCCCCATTCCGTTTTCATCACAATGCTCCGTGACCATTGTCATCAAAATGCTCCATGACTGTGTCTGAAAAATGTTCCATGACCCTTGTCATCACAATGTGCCATTCGCTTTTCATCACAACGGTCCAGAAAATTTTCATTGCAATGCTCCATAAACCTTGTAATCACAATGCTCCATACACTTCTCATCAAAATGCTCTCTCACCAGAGATATCACAGTGTTCCAACACTAGTTGTCACAATACTCCCTCACTACTGTAATCACAATGTCCCATGACCCCTGTCATCACAGTGCTACATCCCTTTATCATCAAAATGTTCCATGACCCCTGACATCACAATATTCTATAACCCCTGTCATCAAAATGTTCCAATACACTTTCCATCATATTGCTGAATGACCCTGTCATCAAAATACTCCCTGCCCTTATCATCACAATGCACCATGCACTTGTCATCAAAATGCTCCATGACATTTGTCATCACAAAGCGCCATGACACTTGGCATCACAATGCTCCATGAACCCTCTCATCACATTGCTCCATGCCCTTGTCATCACAAAGCTCCATGACACTTGTCATCAAAATGCTCGATGCCCTTCTCATCACAATGCCCCATGACCTTGTCATTACAATCCTTCATGACCCATGTATCACAGTGTTCCATGCCCTTATCATCACAATGCTCTATGCCCACTCTCAACACAATAATCCATGAAACTTATTAGACCAATGCTCCATTCCCTTGTCATCACAAGGCTCCATGCCCTTGTTATCACAATGTTCCATGACCCCTGTCATCACAATGCTCCATGCCTCCATTCATCACAATGCTTCATGACCTTTGTCATCACAATGGTCCATGCCCTCGTCATCAGCAGTCTCTGTGACCTTTTTAACCACAATGCTCCATGAACTTTTCATCACAATGCTCTTTGACCCTTGTCATCACAATGCTCTATGCCATTCTCAGCACAATGCTCCATGACCCTCGTCATCACAATGCTCCATGACCCATGTCATCACAATGCACCCTGCACTTTTCATCACAGTGCTCCACAATCTTGTCACCACAATGCTCCATAAAACTTGTCCTCACAATTCTCCATGCACTTCTCATCAAAATGCTCTCTCAACACTGATATCACAATGTTACATCACTATTCATCACAATACTCCCTCACCCCTGTCATCACAATATTCCATGACTTCTGTCTTTGCAATGCTACATGCACATATCATCACAAAGTTCGATGACCCCTGATATCACAATGTTCCATAACCCCTGTCATCAAAATGCTCCATAACAATTTTCCTCAAAATGCTCAATGACCCCTGACATCACAATGTTCCATAACAACTGTCATCAAAATATTCCATGACCCTTTTCATCAAACTGCTCTATAACCCTGTCATCACAATACTCCCTGCCCTTCTCATCACAATGTACCACGCCCTTGTCATCAAAATGCTCCATGACCTTTGTCATCACAAGGATCCATGACCCTTGGCATCGCAATGCTCCATGCCATTGTCATCACAAAACTCCATGAACCCTCTAATCACAATGCTCCATGCACATTTGCATCTCAATGCTCCATGAACCCTGTCATCAAAATGCACCATGCCCATCATCATAATGCTTCAGGCTATTGTCATCACAATGAAATCAAAATATTTGATGATCTATCTCATCACAAGGCTCCAAATCCTTTTGATCACAATGTTCCATAACACTTATCATCAAAATGTCCCATGACGCTCATCATCACAATTATCCATGGTCTTCTCATCACAGTGCTCCATGACCTTTGTCATCACAGTGCTCTATACACTTGTCATCACAATGCTCCCTGACACTTGTCATCAGTATGCTCCTGGAACCCTGTCATGACAAGGCTCCATACCATTTTCATAACAACGATCCATGCCAATTTCATCACAATGCTCCAAGACACCAGTAATCACAATGCTCCATGCCCTTTTCATCACAATGCCCCAAGACCCCTGTAATCACAATACTCCATGCCCCTTTTCATCAGAATGCTCCATGAGACATGTTATTACAAGGCTCCATGGTCTTCTCATCACAATGCTCCAGGAACTTTTCATCACAGTGCTCCATTCCCTTGTCATCACAATGCTCCATGACCCCTGTCCTCACAATACTTCCTGAACATTTTCAGTCCAATTCTCCAGGAACTTCTCATCACAATGCTTCATGATCCCTATCATCACAATGCTCCATGACCACTGTCATCACAACGCTCCATGACCCCTGACAACACAGTGATCCGGGACTCTTGTCATCACAGTGCTCCATTCCCTAGTCATCACAATGCTCCATGAACATTTTCAGCCCAATGTTCCATAACCGTTGTCATCACAATGATCCATGACCTTGTCATCCCAATGCTCCATGACCCCTGTAATCACAATGATCCGTGATGCTTCTCATCACAGTGCTCTATGACCCTTATCATCACAATGCTCCATGCCTGTGTCAGCAAAATGCTACATGACCTTGTCATCAAAATGCTGCATTTGCTTGTCATCACAATACTCCCTTACCATTGTCATCACAATCCTCCATGAATCTTGGGATCACATTGCTTCATGCCCTTGTCATCCCAATGCTCCATGCTCCTTGAAAACAAAATGATCCATGACTTCTATCATCACAATGCTCCAAACCCTTGTTATCACAAAGTTCCATAACACTTGTCATCACAACGCTCCATGATGCCTGTCATCACAATACTCCATGTCCTTTTCGTCAAAATGCTCCATGATCTTTTTCATCACAATTCTCAATACACTTGTCATCACAATGTTCCCTGACACTTGTCGTCAGAATGCTCCTTGAAACCTGTCATGAAATGGCTTCATGCCTTTTTCATCACAATGCTCCATGCCCTTTTCATCACAATGCTCCATGCCATTGTCGTCACAATACTCCACAAGCTTGTCATCGGAATGCTCCATGACACTTGTCATCACAATGCTCCATGGCCACTGTCATCACAATGCTCCATACCCCTTGTCATTACTGTGCTCCATGACGCTCGTCATCACAATTATCCATGGTCTTCTCATCACAATGCTCTACGCCCTTGTCATCAAAATGCTCCATGACCCTTGTCATCACTATGCTCCATGGCCACTGTCATCACAATGCTCCATTCCCCTTGTCATTACAGTGCTCCATGACGCTCGTCATCACAATGCTCCACGGTCTTGCCATCACAATGCTCCATTCCCTGGTCATCACAATGCTCCATGCCCTGGTCATCACAATGCTCCATGTCCCCTGTCATCACAATTCTCCTCGTTCTTGGCACCACTATGCTCCATGACAGTTCTCATCACCGTGTTACATGATTTGTCATCACAATTCTCTATGCACTTGTCATCGCAATGCTCCATGACCCCTGTCATAGGAAGCTCCATGTTCTTCTCATCACAATGCTTCATGAACTTGTCATCAAAATTCTCAATGGCCCTTGTCATCACAATGCTCCATCCCTTGTCATCACAATGCTCCATGTCCCTTGTCATCACAATGCTCCAAGCCCTTGTCATCAAAATGCTCCATTACATTTGTCATCACAATCCTCCATGACACTTGGCATCACAATGTTCCATTCCATTGTCATCGCAATGGACCATGACATATGTCATCACAATGCTCCCTGAGACCTGTCTTCAAAATAATCCATGACCTTCTCATCACAATGCTCCATGACCCTTGTAATCACAATGCTCCATGAACTTTTCATCACAATGCTCTTTGTTCCTTGTCATCACAATGCTCTATGCCTTTCTCAGCGCAATGCTCCGTGACCCTTGTCATCACAATGCTCCATGCGCTTGTCAGCACGATGCTCCATGACACATGTCATCATAATGCACCATGTGCTTGTCATCACAGTGCTCCACAAGCTTGTCATCACAATGCTCCATAAACCTTGTCATCACAATGCTCCATGCACTTCTCATCAAAATGCTCTCTCACCACAGATATCACAATGTTAAATCATTATTCGTCACAATACTCACTCACCCCTTTTATCCCAATGTTCCATGACCCCTGTCATCACAATGCTACATGCACTTATCATCACAATGTTCGATGACCCCTGACATCACAATGCTCCATAACCCCTGTCATCAAAATGCTCCATGACCCTTTTCATCATAATGCTCCATGACCTCTGACATCACAATGTTCCATAACCCCTGTCATCAAAATGTTCCATGACCCTTTTCATCAAGTTGCTCCATGACACTGTCATCACAATGCTCCCTGCCCTTCTCATCACAATGCACAACGCCCTTGTCATCAAAATCCTCCATGACCTTTGTCATCACAAAGATCCATGACCCTTGGCATCACAGTGCTCCATGTCATTGTCATCACAATCCTCCATGAACACTCTCATCACATTGCTCCATGCCCTTGTCATCACAAAGCTCCATGACAGAAGTCATCAGAATGCTCCATGGCCTTCTCATCACAATGCTCCATGCCCTTGCCGTCACAATGCTCCATTACCCCTGTCATAACAATGCTCCATGACCCCTGCCATCACGATGTTCCGTGGCCTTGTCATCACAGTGCTCCATGACACCTGTCATCACAATGCTCCATGACTTTGTCAGCAAAATGCTACATGACCTTGTCATTACAATGCTCTATGCGCTTGTCATCACAATACTCCATTTCCATTGTCATCACAATCCTCCATGAACCTTGAGAGCACATTGCTTCATGCCCTTGTCATCACAATGCTCCATGCTCCTTGAAATCAAAATGATCCATGTCCTCTGTCATCACAATGCTCCAAACCCTTGTGATCCCAGTGTTCCATAACACTTGTCATCACAATGCTCCATGATGCCTGTCATCACAAAATTCCATGCCCTTTTCATCACAGTGCTCCATGACATTTGGCATCAAAATGCTCAGTACACTTGTCATCACAATGCTCCCTGACACTTGTCATCAGAATGCTCCTTGAACCCTGTCACGAAAAGGCTCCATGCCTTTTTCATCACAATGCCCCATTCCGTTTTCATCACAATGCTCCGTGACCATTGTCATCAAAATGCTCCATGACTGTGTCTGAAAAATGTTCCATGACCCTTGTCATCACAATGTGCCATTCGCTTTTCATCACAACGGTCCAGAAAATTTTCATTGCAATGCTCCATAAACCTTGTAATCACAATGCTCCATACACTTCTCATCAAAATGCTCTCTCACCAGAGATATCACAGTGTTCCAACACTAGTTGTCACAATACTCCCTCACTACTGTAATCACAATGTCCCATGACCCCTGTCATCACAGTGCTACATCCCTTTATCATCAAAATGTTCCATGACCCCTGACATCACAGTATTCTATAACCCCTGTCATCAAAATGTTCCAATACACTTTCCATCATATTGCTGAATGACCCTGTCATCAAAATACTCCCTGCCCTTATCATCACAATGCACCATGCACTTGTCATCAAAATGCTCCATGACATTTGTCATCACAAAGCGCCATGACACTTGGCATCACATTGCTCCATGAACCCTCTCATCACATTGCTCCATGCCCTTGTCATCACAAAGCTCCATGACACTTGTCATCAAAATGCTCGATGCCCTTCTCATCACAATGCCCCATGACCTTGTCATTACAATCCTTCATGACCCATGTATCACAGTGTTCCATGCCCTTATCATCACAATGCTCTATGCCCACTCTCATCACAATAATCCATGAAACTTATTAGACCAATGCTCCATTCCCTTGTCATCACAAGGCTCCATGCCCTTGTTATCACAGTGTTCCATGACCCCAGTCATCACAATGCTCCATGCCTCCATTCATCACAATGCTTCATGACCTTTGTCATCACAATGGTCCATGCCCTCGTCATCAGCAGTCTCTGTGACCTTTTTAACCACAATGCTCCATGAACTTTTCATCACAATGCTCTTTGACCCTTGTCATCACAATGCTCTATGCCATTCTCAGCACAATGCTCTATGACCCTCGTCATCACAATGCTCCATGACCCATGTCATCACAATGCACCCTGCACTTTTCATCACAGTGCTCCACAATCTTGTCACCACAATGCTCCATAAAACTTGTCCTCACAATTCTCCATGCACTTCTCATCAAAATGCTCTCTCAACACTGATATCACAATGTTACATCACTATTCATCACAATACTCCCTCACCCCTGTCATCACAATATTCCATGACTTCTGTCTTTGCAATGCTACATGCACATATCATCACAAAGTTCGATGACCCCTGATATCACAATGTTCCATAACCCCTGTCATCAAAATGCTCCATAACAATTTTCCTCAAAATGCTCAATGACCCCTGACATCACAATGTTCCATAACAACTGTCATCAAAATATTCCATGACCCTTTTCATCAAACTGCTCTATAACCCTGTCATCACAATACTCCCTGCCCTTCTCATCACAATGTACCACGCCCTTGTCATCAAAATGCTCCATGACCTTTGTCATCACAAGGATCCATGACCCTTGGCATCTCAATGCTCCATGCCATTGTCATCACAAAACTCCATGAACCCTCTAATCACAATGCTCCATGCACATTTGCATCTCAATGCTCCATGAACCCTGTCATCAAAATGCACCATGCCCATCATCATAATGCTTCAGGCTATTGTCATCACAATGAAATCAAAATATTTGATGATCTATCTCATCACAAGGCTCCAAATCCTTTTGATCACAATGTTCCATAACACTTATCATCAAAATGTCCCATGACGCTCATCATCACAATTATCCATGGTCTTCTCATCACAGTGCTCCATGACCTTTGTCATCACAGTGCTCTATACACTTGTCATCACAATGCTCCCTGACACTTGTCATCAGTATGCTCCTGGAACCCTGTCATGACAAGGCTCCATACCATTTTCATAACAACGATCCATGCCAATTTCATCACAATGCTCCAAGACACCAGTAATCACAATACTCCATGCCCCTTTTCATCAGAATGCTCCATGAGACATGTTATTACAAGGCTCCATGGTCTTCTCATCACAATGCTCCAGGAACTTTTCATCACAGTGCTCCATTCCCTTGTCATCACAATGCTCCATGACCCCTGTCCTCACAATACTTCCTGAAAATTTTCAGTCCAATTCTCCAGGAACTTCTCATCACAATGCTTCATGATCCCTATCATCACAATGCTCCATGACCACTGTCATCACAACGCTCCATGACCCCTGACAACACAGTGATCCGGGACTCTTGTCATCACAGTGCTCCATTCCCTAGTCATCACAATGCTCCATGAACATTTTCAGCCCAATGCTCCATAACCGTTGTCATCACAATGATCCATGACCTTGTCATCCCAATGCTCCATGACCCCTGTAATCACAATGATCCGTGATGCTTCTCATCACAGTGCTCTATGACCCTTATCATCACAATGCTCCATGCCTGTGTCAGCAAAATGCTACATGACCTTGTCATCAAAATGCTGCATTTGCTTGTCATCACAATACTCCCTTACCATTGTCATCAAAATCCTCCATGAATCTTGGGATCACATTGCTTCATGCCCTTGTCATCCCAATGCTCCATGCTCCTTGAAAACAAAATGATCCATGACTTCTATCATCACAATGCTCCAAACCCTTGTTATCACAAAGTTCCATAACACTTGTCATCACAACGCTCCATGATGCCTGTCATCACAATACTCCATGTCCTTTTCGTCAAAATGCTCCATGATCTTTTTCATCACAATTCTCAATACACTTGTCATCACAATGTTCCCTCACACTTGTCGTCAGAATGCTCCTTGAAACCTGTCATGAAATGGCTTCATGCCTTTTTCATCACAATGCTCCCTGTCCTTTTCATCACAATGCTCCATGCCATTGTCGTCACAATACTCCACAAGCTTGTCATCGGAATGCTCCATGACACTTGTCATCACAATGCTCCATGGCCACTGTCATCACAATGCTCCATACCCCTTGTCATTACTGTGCTCCATGACGCTCGTCATCACAATTATCCATGGTCTTCTCATCACAATGCTCTACGCCCTTGTCGTCGAAATGTTCCATGACACTTGTCATCACTATGCTCCATGGCCACTGTCATCACAATGCTGCATTCCCCTTGTCATTACAGTGCTCCATGACGCTCATCATCACAATGCTCCACGGTCTTGCCATCACAATGCTCCATTCCCTGGTCATCACAATGCTCCATGCCCTGGTCATCACAATGCTCCATGTCCCCTGTCATCACAATTCTCCTCGTTCTTGGCACCACTATGCTCCATGACAGTTCTCATCACCGTGTTACATGATTTGTCATCACAATTCTCTATGCACTTGTCATCGCAATGCTCCATGACCCCTGTCATAGGAAGCTCCATGTTCTTCTCATCACAATGCTTCATGAACTTGTCATCAAAATTCTCAATGGCCCTTGTCATCACAATGCTCCATCCCTTGTCATCACAATGCTCCATGTCCCTTGTCATCACAATGCTCCAAGCCCTTGTCATCAAAATGCTCCATTACATTTGTCATCACAATCCTCCATGACACTTGGCATCACAATGTTCCATTCCATTGTCATCGCAATGGACCATGACATATGTCATCACAGTGCTCCCTGAGACCTGTCTTCAAAATACTCCATGACCTTCTCATCACAATGCTCCATGCCTTGTCATCACATTGCACCATGCCCACTGTCATCACAATAATCCATGAAACATGTCAGGCCAATGCTCCATGCCCCTGTCATCACAATGATCATTACCTTTTCATCACAATGCTCTATGAACCCTGTCATCACAATGCTCCATGACTCCAGTCATCACAATGCTTCATGACCTTTGCCATCACAATGGTCCATGCCCTCGTCATCACAAGGCTCTGTGACCTTTGTCACCAAAATGCTCCATGAAATTTTCATCACAATGCTCGTTGACCCTTCTCATCACAATGCTCCATTCCTTTGTCAGCACAGGGCTCCATGTCCCATGTCATCACAATGCGCCATGTGCTTGTCATAACAATGCTCCACAACCTTGTCATCGCAATGCTCCATAAAACTTTTCATCACAATGCTCCATGCACTTATCAAAATGCTCTCTCACGAATGATATCAAAATGTTCCCTCACTAGTCATCACAATACACCCACTCCCCTGTCATCACAATGGTCCACAACACCGTCATGAAAATGTTCCATGACTCCTGACATCACAATGTTCCATAACCCCTGTCATCAAAATGTTCCATGACACTTTTCATCAAATTGCTCCATGACCCTGTCATCACAATGCTCCCTGCCCTTCACAAGAGAATTCACCACACCCTTGTCATCAAAATGCTCCATGACCTTTGTCATCACAAAACTCCATGACCCTTGGCATCACAATGCTCCATGCCATTGTCATCACAATGCTCCAAAAACCTCTCATCACATCGTTCCAAGCCCTTGTCATCACAGTATCCATGATGCTTTGCATCACAATGCTCGATGCCATTCTTCTCACAATGCTCCATGCGCTTGTCATTACAATCCTCCATGAACCATGTATCACAGTGTTCCGTGCCATTGTTATCACAGTGCTCCTTGCCCCCTCTCATCACAATAATCCATGAAACATCTCAGACCAATATTCCATGCCCTTTTCATCACAGTGATCCAAGACTCTTCTAATCATAATGCTCCATGCCCCATTTCATCTCAATGCTCCATGAACGCTGTCATCACAATGCACCAATGCGCATCATCATAATGCTTCATGCTATTGTCATCACAATGAAATCAAAATGCTCTATGACCTCTGTCATCACAATGCTCCAAATCCTTGTGATGACAATATTCCCTAACACTTATCATCACAGCTCCCCATAACGCTCGTCATCACAATTATCCATGGTCTTCTAATCACAATGCTCCATGACATTTGCCATCACAATGCTCAATACCCTTGTCATCACAATGGTCCCTGACACTTGTCATCAGTATGATCATTGAACCCTGTCATGACAAGGCTACATGCCTTTTTCATCACAATGTTACATGCCATTTTCCTCACAGTGCTCCAAGACCCCTGTAATCACAATGCTCCATGCCCTTGTCATCACAAAGCTCCATGATGCATGTCATCAGAACGCTCCATGACATTCTCATCCCAATGTTCAATGCCCTTGTCATCACAATGCTCCAAGACCCCTGTAATCACAATGCTCCATGACCCTTTTCATCAGAATGCTCCATGAGACTTGTCATCACATGGCTCCATGGTCTTCTCCACACAGTGCTCCAGTACCTTGTCATCACAATGCTCCTTGACCCCTGTCATCACAATACTCCATGAACTTTTTCAGCCCAATGCTCCATGACGTTCTCATCACAATGCTCCATGTCCTCTGTCATAACAATGCTCCATGACCACTGTCATGACAATGCTCCATGAACCCTGACAACACAATGATCCGGGACGCTTGTTATCAAAATGCTCCATGCCCTTGTCATCCCAATGCTCCATGCACCCTTTAATCACAATGCTCCATGACGCTTGTCATCACAGTGCTCCATGAACCTTGTCATCACAATGCCTTTGTCAGCAAAATGATACATAATCTTGTCATCACAATGCTCCAAGACCCCTGTAATCACAATGCTCCATGACCCTTTTCATCAGAATGCTCCATGAGACTTGTCATCACATGGCTCCATGGTCTTCTCCTCACAGTGCTCCAGTACCTTGTCATCACAATGCTCCTTGACCCCTGTCATCACAATACTCCATGAACATTTTCAGCTCAATGCTCCATGACGTTCTCATCACAATGCTCCATGACCTCTGTCATAACAATGCTCCATGACCACTGTCATGACAACGCTCCATGAACCCTGCCAACACAATGATCCGGGACGCTTGTCATCAAAATGCTCCATGCCCTTGTCATCCCAATTCTCCATGAAACCTTTAATCACAATGCTCCATGACGCTTGGCATCACAGTGCTCCATGAACCTTGTCATCACAATGCCTTTGTCAGCAAAATGATACATAATCTTGTCATCACAATGCTCCATGTGCTTGTCATCACAATCCTCCATGACCCTTGGGATCATATTGCTTTATGCCCTTGTCATCTCTATCTTGCCTTCCTGGTTTTTACAGATTTTCGGATGCCCTTTTTGACCGGTGGAAAGCGACAATTCTTTGTAGTGTGGATTTGCGTTGTGTGCTTGCTTGATTGGCCAAAAAGGGCCTATGCCTTTTCTCCTGAATATATTCAGGAGAAAAGTCATACACTGTTTTTGGCCAAGTGCATCATTCTCGAAGTTGTGATGCCTTTCCTGTGCTTTAAAGGCGATTCCAATTTACCTCTTGAAATATGTTTTGTGCAATTCTGCCTCATTTTCAAGTCCGCTTTGTTGCCTTCCCTCAACAGATTTTTGGAAGAGAGTAGTCCTTTATAACTCTTCAGGTTTTTGATTTGCCTTGCCCCTGAGCCCCAATTTTCAAATCCCATTATTGGGAGCTGACCGCAAATCCACAATTTTGCTTCAGGACCTATACTGGTTCCAGGGGTGGCTATACTGGTTCCCTGTGGGTGGCTGAGGCTTTGGTTAATACTTCTTCCTAATGGGAATTTAGAGTGACATGTGTCCGTCCAAATGCCTACATCTACTCTCTGATTGGTTCTCCCTCTTCCCTTTCATCCTCTGCACAATTAGCAAACTGTGCGAACCAGGAGGTTATAGGGGATGACTCTCCTAAGTTGGGAGATTGATAGTAAAGTTGTTGGAATGCCAAACTGTAGCACAAGGAGAGGAAAAAGTAGGAGATTTTCAGAAACCTTTCGCCATCACAGGGTGTCCATTCTCTAGGTTTCCCATACATGTTATAACTGTAGTGATATTCCCTTCTACCTGGAAATTTGGGACCCATGGAATGGTGGCATGCATTACTACTTTAAAGGGTCTGCATTTTCTCTCCCAATCTCACCAGTCCTCTCAGTCCCAAGTGTCCAGCCTTATGTCTCATCCAGCTGTCTTTGCAGATAGGGTCATTCTAGGTTTCATCAGAACCCCTGAAGGAATTGTGTAAGAATTTCGCTGTTTTTTTGTTTTGTTTTTGAAATTCATTTTTATAATGGGGTTGAGCTGATTTTCCCTGACGTGTTTATGACGGTCTAGACACACTTGTTTCCCTTACAGAGGCATATCAATACATACGTTTTAAGTTTCTTACTAATCAGATATATTCCTCTGTGGGGAATAGGGGTTTTGAGTCCCGTTCACTGAGGAAGGTGTAAGTCTTGTCTATTCTGTATTTGGTTTATGGAATGGTACCTGTGCTAATATCAAACTCTGGTTTTACGCATCACCCCACCTCTCCTTTCCCATTAAGGAGGCATAAGAGTGTTTTCTAAATGTGAGACGCTGCTCTCTTTCCTAATTCAGTTCATGTGTTGTGATGTTGACATTCCCTCTGTAAGTGATATCTTATGATAAGATTCTTTTTCTGTGTGACTAATTTCCCTTAGAATCATCATACCTAAATCCTCTCATTATGCTGCTACTGGCCTTATGACATTGATTTCACGTCTGGGTGATATTCCGTTGTACAAAATTACCACAAATTCTTTATGCATTTCTCTTTTTCCTGGGATACTTTAGGTGTACCGAAGTTGAGGTTCTTGTATGCAGAGCAGCCCTAAACTTTGTGGTGCCTGTGTCTTGTTGATATTTACTCTTCCCAAGTTATATGTCCATGAGTTGAAGTCCCCTTTGCTCGGGGGCTTTGTATTTTAGATGTTTTAGGAAACAGCATACACTTCTTCAGAGTAGCTCTTGGATATTTATACCCCACCCATCAGCGTGACTAGTCTCCCTGTTTTCCATGGCCTCTCCTGCATTTTTGATTTGTACACATTTTTTGGATGGCCTTTCTGAGCAGTGGAAATTGAGACTTCTTTATTGTGCGGATTTGCATTTCCCTCTTGCTTGGTTGGCCAAAAACTCTGTATGTGTTTTTTTCCTGAAGATATTCACGAAAAAAACGCATACACCCTTTTGCCCAACTGCATCATTTTAGAAATTCTGCTGCTTTTCATATGCTTTAAATGTGAGTACAATCTACCTTTTGAAATCTGTTTCCTGCAATTCTGCCTCTCATTCAGAACCTCTTCGTTGCCTTACCTGAATATATTTTTGGACGTTGGTTATCATTTATATCTTTGCAGGTCTTTGAATTGTCTGCTCCTGAGCTCCATTTTGCAACTCGCTTTTTTTGTGAGCTGACCGCCAAACCATTGGATTGATTCCGGCCCTATTCTGGTTCTGGGGAGGCAGGCTGAGCCTTTGGTTAATTCTTCTTCCTAATGGGAAATTAGAGTGACATGTGCCTGTCAAAACTACTACAGCTAATCTCTCATTGGTTCCTCCTCTTCCCATTTATCCTCTGCAAAAATTGCAAACTGTGTGAAACAGGAGGTTAAAGGTGCTGATTCTCCAAGTCGGGAGATTGTTAGTAATGTGGCTGGAATGGCGAACCCCAGGACCAGGAGATCAAAAATGAGGTGCATTTTAGACACCTCTCCTGAGCACACGGTGTTCATTCATCTCGGTTTCCCAGGCATGTTTTCACTGTCAGAAGATTCCCTTGAAAGTGCAGATTTGGGACCCATGGAATGGGTACCAGGCAGTATTACTTTAAAAGGTCTGCATTTCCTCACCCAGCCTCTCTAACATCTCTTAGCGTGCATAGCTTCCAGCCTTATATATCATCCTGCTGTGGGTCTACATGTGTTCAATCCATGTTACATCGTAGCCCTTCAGCAAAAGTTGTAAGAATTTTTGTCTGTCTCACCGTTTTTATAAATATTTTTAAATTTATTTTTATATTGGTTACAGCTGATTTTCAAAGCTCTGTTTTTTGCTGCTGTACATCCACTTGATTCATGTACTGTGAGACAACAATAAATTCTTTCTCAGATGCTTACGAGTCATATGTATTATTTTCCAGTGACTTGAGTGGACTGAGTGCCGTTCTTTGAGGTACAGTGTAGGCCTTGCCAGTTATTCAATTCGGTACTTGGAATGGTATCTTTGCTAATTTCAACCTCCTGGATAATACCTCACCATTCCCCACCTTTCCCATTTAGCAGCCTTATGTCTATTTTCTACATATTTGACTATGTTTCTGTTTTGTAATTTATTTCATGTGTAGCCATTTTTGATTCCACCTTTAAGTGACATCTTATGATATGTGTCTTTTTATTTCTGACATGTGTCACTTAGAATGATCATATGTAACTCCTCCAGAGTTGTTCCAACTGGCCTTATTTCATTGATTTCTGGATGAGTAATATTCCACTCTACATAAGTACCCCATCTCTTTTATCCATTTTATCCTTCCAGGGACATTTAGGTTATATCCAAGTGGAGGCCCTTTTTAACAGAGAGGTGGTAAACGTTGGAGTGCCTGTTTTCTGTCATTTTTTGTTTTTCCCAAGGTATACGCCCATGAGTGCAAGTGCCCTATGCTCTGTAGCTCAGTTTTCAGATGTTTTAGCAAACACAATACACTTCTCCAGGGTGGCCGTTGGCAAATTACATTTCCACTATCAGCCTCTCAGGGCTCCCTTTTCTCCTCACCCTGTCCGGCATTTCTGGTGTTTACACTTTATGTGGATGGCCCTTCTGACTGATGTGAAGTGATACATTTTGTAGTATTGATTTCCAGTGCCCACCTGTTTGTTTGGATAAAAAGTGTGAATGGCCTTTACTTGAATATATTCAGAAAAAAATGCCTACGCCCTTTTGGGCCAAGTGCATCATTGGCGATGTTCAGCCCCTTTTCTTGTGCTTTAATGGGGAGACCTTTCTACCTCTTCAAATCTGATTCCTGCCACTCTCCCTTGCTTATAAGTCCTTTTCTGTGACTTACCTCAAGACATTTTTCAACAATAGATATTTTCAACTCTGCAGTTTCATGAATTTTAGTGCCCCTGAGTTCCATTTTTCAACTTGTGTTTTTGGAAACTTGACACAAAACAGCAGGATTTCCTCTAGCCCTATTCTCTTTCTGTGGGCAATTCTATCCTTTGATGAATTTGTCTTCTGGATTGGAAATTAGAGTGGCATGTGCCTGTCCGAACACCTAAGACTTGTCTCTAAATTTTTCTCATCCTTCCGCTTCATCCTCTGGACAGATTCCAAACTGTGTGCAACAGGATGTTGACGGTGCTGATATCCCCAAGTGAGGAGATTGTTAGGAAAGATGCTGGAGGGGTGAACCCGAGCACCAGGCGATGAGGAGATGAGGTGCCTTTTCCAAACTCTTTCCGATCAAATGGTGTACCATCCTCTAGGTGTGACAGGCATGTTTTAGCTGTAGGAAGGGTCCCGTGCATGGAAGGAGAACACCAGGGATTTTTCCAAATCAGTGCCTCCCTGAACCCCAAACTGGGGAATTTTTAAGCTACGGTTACACGTATGTCCATTAAGGGCCTTGGGAAATAGGCAGAGCCCAAACTTTAGATGATTGAAATCTTCAGGTTCAGAAGCGCTCACCATCGGCCTTGCTTAGGTTACATTTTATCTGTCATTGATAGATGATGTCAATAAAAATATCGATTCTTTTTCAGATTATTTCCCCTTATAGGTTTTTGCAAAATATTCAGTGTAGTTCCCTGTGCTATACAGTAGTTCCTTGTTGATGATCTATTTTATACATAGCAGTGTGTATGTGTTAATCCCAAACTGTTAATTTATCCCTTCTCCAACCTTTCCCCTTTGGTAATAATACATTATAAGATTTTATACTTCTCAGAAATGGGGGAGCTGAAAGAGAGGTATCCTTTTCAATGGAAAAGCATTCAAAACAAGATTGAAGCTTCAGCCAAGAGTATTCGATGTACATCCATGGAAATAAATCACTTCATTTCTCTAATGTTGACCTGACAAATAAGACAGACGTCTTCACTGAACTTGCTTATAGTAAAGTGATGGAAATATCAAATCTAAGTCTTAGAAAAATCTTATTTTACCCGAGCATTATACACTGCTCTATGTTAACTACAGTTTGGCTCACACATCTGTTCAATGAAGTTACAAAGTTCTCAATTTCTGTTACTGATCATCCAGAGGGGACCCCAACAGTAGTCCCCGTGCCCAGTGTCATTGGAGCCAACAGATCAAGACTGAGTTTGGTTCAGAAGCAAAGGAAACATTATTTTGAAAACCGAATGGAGAGGTGAGAGTGTGCACTCCCCCACGGGCTGTGGGCTGGGATGCTGAGTAGGAATCCCGGCAGCGTCAGTGGGAGTTAGGAGATGGAGGTCTCGAGGGCTGGGTTGGCTGCAGCTCAGGCTCTATGCCGTGCAGTCTGCATGGGACTCCGCTAGCTGAGGTGTCGACCCAGCCATTCTGCACTAGGAAGTCTGGTCTGAAGTGTCGGGTGTGGGACCTCTGCATGCGGAACCCTAGGAGCATGTGAAATTAGACAAAGCACAAAGGAAAAACAGGTTAGACTTTATTTTATTGCCCAGATTCTCTTTTTATCTCCCAGGAATTTTTAATGAACGTTGCCGGAGACGAACACCTCCTCTGCTTTTTGTTCCGTTCCTCATTCTTGGGGTGTTGAGGGTGAAGACCCCTCTTTTGTAACTGTTTCATGCTGTGGTGGGAGCCCTGATACCTAGGGGGAGGGGCAAATCGTCTCCCCACCAGCCTCCAGGTGAGGTTGATTGTCCCAAAGCCTCCTGCCTCTCTTCTCGTCCGCCTGAGCACCAGCATTGGAAGTGTTATAGATTCTAATTACCTTTAAGGGTCCAGGAAGGAGATGCACAGAGATGCTGTGGTGGCAGGTTTCACCCCACCCCACATTTGTTCAGTGACATTAGGCTGACTTTTTTGGCAGCCTAGATGCTCTGACCAGTAGTCTGTGCTTTCTTTAATTAGGTCCCTGAATTAATGTACAAACAGCACCATGTGTCAGAGCCCTGCCCGTGCAACTCCCAGACAGTCCAGGGTCAGTGGTGATCCAGGACCATGATGTCCACTGAGTCAACGGCCTTTAGAAGTAGCCAGCAGTCCTGCCGGTCATATTGGCCACCATCACCGTGGTGTCTGTAGGGTTTTCTATGGTGAAAGTGTGATATACGTTTCCCCCGCCAAGCTTATTAGCTCCCCTCTGGGTGCAGTAAGTCCTGCAAGCAGTAGTCTGCTCTTTCGGGGCACAGTCTTGTTGTTTTCTGAGAGAAACTCCAGGCCAAGTGATGGTCACACGAGTCATCTTGGGGGCCCGTTGCCCCCATTTGTCTCTCTGGAGGTTGGATTTGAGGGCCTCCTCACTCGAGGTCAGTGTGTCCACAGAGCGACCCCTGCAACTTCAGGACATGATGGGTGGTTAGGATCACCACGTGGGGTCCTATTCCCTTAGGAGGGACCTGGCCTTTTGGGCTGCTGATTTCCAGCTTTTTAGATACCCCAGTATCCTGGCCTGATGAGTCAGTGGGCAAAGCCCTTGGTGAACATAGTTTATCATACCTGAAGGGCATTCTTGTGTTGCTCCATTTCAATTGGTCATTGTTTTTGCACTAAGTCTCCAAGGGTGATTAACCTTTGACCTGGTATGTAAAGGTCAAAGGGTTTAGCTAAATTAGCGAGTTCCTGGGCAAGGATCTGAATTGACTGCTCTTTCCATTCTTGAAAGGCTGCTTCTGGATTCTATTCAAAAGGATCATCATCTTTTCGTGTCAGTGTTTCAGGTAGAGGCCCAGCTATTAGACTGTAGTTAGGGTTCCAGATGCAGAAAACCTTGGCCTCCCCAGGAACCCCTAAGCTGTCTTCTAGTTTTAGAAGAGGTAAGGCTGCAAATGGCTTCTTCCCTATCCTGGGATGCGTTTCTCCAAATATCTGTGAGAATGAAGCCCAGGCAAGTCACCTGAGCCTGGGATATTTGAGCCTTTTTCTTGGACACCTTCTATCCTTTCTTGGCTAGGTAGTTCCGAGGCGTCTTTAGTAGGCCTGGCAATCAGAATGTCATCTGAATATTGAAGGAGGGTTCCCTTTTACAGAGGTAGAACGTTTAGGTCTTTAGAGGACATTTCCCCAATGATGGTGTGGGGATTTTTGAACCATTGGGGCAGGACGGCCCAGCATTATTGGTTTTGTTGCATGTTGTGTCCTGCCACTCACAAGCCAAAAATTCTTGTGACTCTGAGATGAATGGAATACAGAAGAAGGCATCATTGAAGTCTAATACAGAATGCCATGGCCTGGTGGATGGTAGAATGAGCAGCAGGGTGTAGGAAATAGGATCTACTAGATGTAGAACCTCGGTGGATTCACTAACTGTCCTGATATCCTTTACCAGGTCTCCAGCAGCCCATGGGGCTCCCGTGGTCAGGCCAATCCCAGGATATGGAGCTCACCTGGGCTGCATCCTGCACCCCACATTCCACGGGGCTCTCGTGTTCAAGTCCCTCCCAGGGTATGGAGCTCACCTGTGCAGCTACCCAGCAGCCCATGGGGCTCTCATAGTCAGGCCCTTCCCAGGATACGGAACTCCCCTGGGCAGGTACCCCAGCAGGGCTGGACACACAGGAACTGTGCACATAGCCCACCTTGCAGAGAACCCCCAGCTCACCTGTCGCTCACAGCTGACACAGAACACCTCAGAGCAGGACTTGAGCTAACAAAGAGCAGCTCTGACAGGTCTGTGACCCTGGCTATCACTCTGTGCAGCCTCTCTCTGCCTGGTCTTCCAGACACTTCCACTGCAGCCAGGGCACCAGGCCTCTGTTTCCACCCACCATCACTCCTCTCCCTGACTCCTGGGTTCCTCTCATTAGGATAGGGTCTTCTTGAAGTTGTTTTCCACTCATGGACCAGATAAAATGATAAGAAAACAAGCCACAGCTGCAGCCCCTTGTCTATCCTGACTCTCAAGAGCCCACACCTGTTCCTTGGGACTGACCCGTTTAGCAAGGTTCATTTTCTGCAACTGTGAGCCCCTGAGGAGTGAGGCTTGGCTGATTTGGGCAGCCTGACACTGCCTGCCAGCCCCCCCCAACAGGTGTGCCTGGGTTGAGGTCAATATAAACACCTCTCCAGTAAGCAAGAGCCCCTGTAGCTGTGACTGACGCCATATTCTCTGCCCCGTCAGCAGTTTCGGGGCTGGGGTGGTGGGAGGGAGTGACGGGCTGTGGTTTGTGGGTGGCCCAGTGTGATTTGGGCTCTGCTGGACTTTCTGCAGGAGTTGCCAGGCTGCCACCTGCTAAAGAAGAGGACGTGTCACCCATACATGCCACTGGAATTTCTCCCCAGGCAGAGGTGAGGAAGTAAAAAAGCAGTGGGGGCCGTGGCAGGAGGGGTATCTCAGGCAGGGAAATGGAAAGATTCCAGAAGAGCATCTGGGGCCAGGACCATCCTGGCTGGCCTGCAGGCACCAAGTCGGCCTGCGTGCTCTCGCTAGTGTGGCTCCACAGCCCTTCCTGTAGGCTTGCAAGTGCTTGTACATATTCAGGTGTTTTACCTGGAAAGGGTGGGAAGAGTTCAGCTGCAGCAGGACTGGGGCTCAGCTCACATTTACTCACAGACGCCTCGACACAGTCCCCCAGCTTTGCAATGAGGATGCTCCTTGTGGGGGGGAGCGCTGCTGAGTGCATGGGAGACGATTTCCCACCTCTGACCAACTTAAGAATTTTTTACCACTGGAGCAAGTGCCCTGATACGATTTTCCTCTGTATAACTGGTGAGTTCTGTTTTTTTTTTTTTCTTTTTTTCTTTTTGGTTCAAGTTAGATTTTATTTATTCATCTTTTTTTTAATTTGGAGATATAAACATGGAAATAATGCATTAATATAAAGACGTCTATGTGAAGGGAAAAACTTTTTTTCTGTTTTATTTTATTAAATGTTATTTATTTATTTTTAATTTTTTTAATTTATTTCTTTTATACAGCAGGTTCTTATTGGATATGTATTTTATACATATAAGTGTGCACATGTGAATCCCAGTCTCCCAATTCATCCCACCACCACCCTCACATGGCGTTCCCTCCTTGGTGTCCATATGTTTGTTCTCTACATCTGTCTCTATCTCTGCCCTGCAAACTGGTTCATCTGTACCATTTATCTAGGTTCCACATATATGCATTAATATACAATATTTGCTTTTCTCTTTCTGGCTTACTTCACTCTGTATGACAGTCTCTAGATCCATCAAGGTCTCTACAAATGACCCAATTTCATTCCTATGTATGGCTGAGTAATATTCCGTTGTATATATGTACCACGTCTTTATCCATTCGTCTGTCTGTGGGCACTTAGGTTGCTTTCATTACCTGTCTATTGTAAATAGTGCTGCAGTGAACATTGTGGTGAATGTGTCTTTTTGATTTATGATTTTCTCTGGGTATATGCCCAGTAGTGGGATTGCTGGATTATATGGTAATTCTATTTTTAGTTTTTTAAGGAACCTCCATACTGTTCTCCATAGAGACTGTATCGATTTACATTCCCAACAATAGTGGAAGAAGGTTCCTTTTCTCCACACCCTCTCCAGCATTTGTTGTTTGTAGATTTTCTGATGATGCCCATTCTAACAGGTGTGACGTGATACCTCATTGTAGTTTCGATTTCCATTTCTCTAATAATTAGTGATGTTCAGCAGATTTTCATGTGCGTACTGGCCATCTCTATGTCTTCTTGGAAGAAATGTCTATTTAGATCTTCCATTTTGTATTGGATTGTTTGTTTTATTAATATTGAGCTGCATGAGCTGTTTATATATATTGGAGATTAATCATTTGTCCATTGATTCGTTTGCAAATATTTTCTGCCATTCTGAGGGTTGTCTTTTCGTCTTGTTTGTAGTTTCCTTTGCTTTGCAAAAGCTTTTACGTTTCATTAGTCCCATCTGTTTAGTTTTCTTTTTTATTTCATTACTATAGGAGGTGGATCAAAAAAGATCTTGCTGTGATTTACGTCAGAGTATCCTTCGTAAGTTTTCCTCTCAGAGTTTTATACTGTCCGGTCTTACATTAAGGTCTCTAATTCATTTTGAATATATTTTTATATATGGTGTTGGGGAGTGTTCTAATTTCATTCTTTTACATGTAGCTCTCCATATTTCCCAGCACCAATGATTGAAGAGACTGTCTTATCTCCATTGTATAGTCTTGCCTCCTTTCTCATAGATTAGTTGACCATAAGTGTGTAGGTTTATCCTTGGGCTTTGTTTTTTTTTTTTTTTTTCCTTTTACACGTTTATTCGAGTATAATTGCTTTACAATGGAGTGTTCGTTTCTGCTGTATAACAAAGTGAATCAGCTATACATATACAAATATCACCAGATCCCCTCCCTCTTGCATCTCCCTCCCACACTCCATATTCCACCCCTTTATGTGGTCACAAAGCACCGAGCTGATCTCCCTGTTCTATGTGGCTGATTCTCAGTAGCTATCGGTGTTACATTTGGTAATGTATTTATGTCCATGCCACTCTCTCACTTCGTCCCAGCTTACCCATCCCCCTTCCGGTGTCCTCAAGTCCTTTCTCTATGTCTGTGTCCTTAATCCTGTCCTGCCACTAGGTTCTTCAAAATCTTTTTTTTTTCTTCATTAGATTCCATATATCTCTGTTAACATACAGTATTTGTTTTTCCCTTTCTGACTTACTTCACTGTGTAGGACAGATTCTAATTCCATCCACCTCAGTACAAATAACTCAGTTTTGCTTCTTTTTATGGTTGAGTAATATTTGATTGTATATATGTGCCAGATGTTCTTTATCCATTTATCTGTCGATGGACACTTAGGTTGCTTCCATGTCCTGGCTAATGCAAATAGAGCTGCAATGAACATTTTTGTACATAACTCTTTTTGAATTATGGTTTTCGCAAGGCAAATGCCCAGTACTTGGATTGTTGTGTCATATGGTACTTCTATTGTTAGTTATTTAAAGGAACCTCCGTACTGTTCTCCCTAGTGCCCATATCAATTTACATTCCCACCCACAGTGCAAGGGTGTTCCCTTTTCTCCAATAAAGGCCTCTCCAGCATTTAGTGTTTTGTAGATTTTTTTGATGATTGCCACTCTGACTGCTGTGAGGTGATAACTCACGGTAGTTTTGATTTTCATTTCTCTAATGATTAGGGATGATCAGCATCGTTTCATGTGTTTCTTGGTAATCTGTATATCTTCTTTGGAGAAATGTCTATTTAGGTCTTCTGCCCGTTTTTGGATTGGGTTGTTTGTTTTTGTGATATTGAGCTACATGAGGTGCTTGTAAAGTTTGGAGATTAATCCTTTGTCAATTGCTTCATTTGAAAATATTTTCTCCCATTCTGAGGGTTGTTTTTGCATCTTGTTTATGTTTTCCTGTACTGTGTAAAAGCTTTTAAGTTTCATTAGGTCCCATTTGTTGATTTCTGTTTTTATTTCCATTTCTCTAGGAGGTGGGTCAAAAAGGATCTTGCTGTGATTTATGTCATAGAGTGTTCTGCCTGTGGTTTCCTCTAAGTGTTTTATAGTGTCTGGTCTTATATTTAGATCTCTAATCAATTTAGAGTTTATTTTTGTGTATGGTGTTATGGAGTGTTCTAATTTCATTCTTTTATGTGTAGGGGTCCAGTTTTCCCAGCACCAATTACTGAAGAGACTGTCTTTTCTCCATTGTATATCCTTAGCTCCTTTGTCATAGATGAGATAACCATAGGTATGTAGATTTATCTCTGGGCTTTCTGTCCTGTTCCATTGATCTGTGTTTATGCCAATCTACATACACTTGATTCCATTATGGAGACATATAAATACATAGGTTTCAAGGTTATTACCAGTCAGATATATTCCTCTTCAGTGAATAGGGTGTTTTGTGTCCACTTCATTGAGAAAGGAGTAGGTCTTGTCTATTACATATTTGGTATATGGAATGCGATCTGTGCTAATTTCAAACTCTGCTTTTACACATCACCCCACGTCACCTTTCCCCTTAAGAAGGCATAAGTGTGTTTTCTAAATGTGTAACTCTGTTCTCTTTTGAAATTCAGTTCATGTGTAGCCATGTTTACATTTCCTCTATAAGTGATATATTACAATAATTTTTTTTTTCTTTGTGGCTCATTTCACTTAGCATCATCGTACCTAAAGCCACTCATTATGCTGCTATTGGCCTTATGACATTGATTTTATGTCTGAGTGACATTCCATTGTATATAAGTACCACAACATCTATATCCATTTTTTTCCCTTTCCTGGGATATTTAAAGTGTACCAAAGTCGAGGTTCTTGTAAACAGAGCAGCCCTAAAGTTTGTGCTGGCTGTGTGTTGTGGATTTTTAGTTTTCCCAAAATACACGTCCATGAGTGGAAGTGTGCTATGCTCTGTAGCTCTGTTTTAGAAAACAACATACAGTTCTCCAGAGAGGCTGTTGGCAATTTACATCCTGTCCATCGGCGTAACCATGCTCCCTTTTCTCCATGGCCTGTCCTGCATTTGTGGCTTTTACACTATATGTGGATGACCCTTTTGACTGGAGGTAAGGGACACTTCTCTGTAGTGTGGATTTGCAATGCCTGATGGCTTGCTTAGCCAAAAAGGGCATATGCATTTTTTCCCGAATATATTCAAGAAAATACACATAATCCCTTTTCAGCCAAGGGCAACATTGTCAAAATTCTGTCGCTTTTCATGTGCTTTAAAGACGACTCCAATCTACCTCTTGAAATCTGTTTCCTTCAATTCTGCCTTGCATTCAAATCCTCTTCACTGCCTTTCCTCAATATATTTCTGGATGATAGTTGTCCTTTATAACTCTGCAAGTTTGTGAATTGCTGTGCCACAGATTTCCATTTTTCAACTCGCCTCTTTGTGAGTTGGCTGCAATACCGCAGGATGGCTTTAGGCCCTACTCTGGTTCCAGGGCTTCAGGCTGAGCCTTTGGTTAATTCTTCTTCCTGATGGGAAACTAGATTGACATGTGCCCATCCAAATACCTACAGCTAATCTCTCATTTATTTCCCCTCTTCCTGTTCATCCTCTGCACAGTTTGCAAACTGTGCATAACGGGAGGGTAAAGGCGCTGACACTCCAAGTGGGGAGATATTGAGTAATGCAGAATGAATGGCGAAGCCGAGCACGACCAAAGGAAAAATGAGGTACCTTTTAGAAAACTTTCCCAATTACACAGTGTACCATCCACTGGGTTTCCCATGCATGTTTTAACTGTAGGAAGATTCCCTTAAACATGGAGAGTTGGGACCACTAGAATGGGTAGCACACAGTATTGCTCTAAGTGGTGTTCTTTTGCTCACACAACCTCAGCAATCTTGTCAGCCCCAAGTGTCCAGTCTTATGTCTCATCCAGCTGTGGGTGTAAAGGTGGTCAATCTAGCTTGCATCACAGGCCCTGAATGTAGTTTTTAAAACTTTCTCTCTGATTTTGCATTTTGCTTTTGAAATTTATTTTTATAAGTGGGTTTAACTGAATTTCAGTGTTGTGTTCATGCCGTTATACACACACATGATTCCTTTATGGAGACATGAGAATACATATGTTTTAAAATACTTAGAGTCAGACATATTCCTCTGCAATGAATATGGGGTGTTGAGTCCAGTTCATTGTGCCGGGAGTAGGTGTTGTCTATTACATACATGGTTTATATAACGGTATCTGTGCTAATTTAAAACTGTGGTTTTATGCATCACCCCACCTCGGCTTTCCCATTAAGCAGGCAGAAGATATTTTCTAAATGTGTGACTCTGTTGTGTTTGTAATTCAGTTCATGTGTAGTCATGTGTACATTCCCGCTATGAGTGATAAATTATGATAAGATTAGTTACTCTGTAATCTTTCCTAACTCAGTTCATGTGTAGCCATGTTTACAGGACCTTCATAAGTGATATCTTATGATAAGTTTATTTTTCTGTGTGACTTATTTCACTTAGAATCATCGTACCCGAATCCACCCTTTTTGCTGCTACTGGCCTTATGACATTGATTTCAGGGCTGAGCGATATTCCATTGTACGTAAGTACCACAATATCTTGAACCATTTTTGTCTTTCCTGGGATACTTAAGGTGTACCCAAGCTGAGGTTCTTGTAAGCAGTGCAGCGCTAAATTTTAGGGTGGCACTGTCTTATTGATTTTCAGTTTTCCCAAGGTATATTCCCTAGACTGGAACTGCCCTTGGCTGTGTAGCTCTGTTGTTTACTTGTTTTAGGGAACACAATGCACTCCTCCAGAGAGGCAGTTGGCAACTTACATCCCGCCCATCAGCATAACAAGGCTCCCTGATCTCCAGGGCCTGTCTTGCCTTTCTGGTTTTTACACATTTTGTGGATGTCCCTTTTGACCGGTGGGAAGGGATACTTCTTTGTAGTGCAGATTTGCATTGCTGCTTGCTTGCTTGGCCAAAAATGGCGTATGCATTTTCTCCTGAATATACTCAGGAGAAAACGCATACGCCCTTTTTGGCCAAGTGCATCATTGTCGAAGTTGTGCCCCTCTTCCTGTGCGTGAAAGGTGATTCCAACGTACCTCTTGAAATCTGTTTCCTGCTATTCTGCCTCGTTTTAAAGTCCGCCTCTCTGCCTTCCCTCAAAAGATTTTTGGACGATAATTTTCCTCTATTACTCTGCCAGTTTGTAAATTGCTGTGCCCCTGAGCTCCATTTTTCAACTCGTTTTTGTGAGCTGACAGCAAATCCAAAATTATGGTTCAAAACCTATACTGGTTCCCGGCGGGTGGCTGAGACATTGGTTAATTCTACTTCCTGCCGGGCAATTAAAGTGACATGTAGCTGTCCAAATGCCTAACAGCTACTCTCTCATTGGTTCTCCCTCTTCCCTTTCATCCTCTGCCAAATTGGCAACCTGTGCGAACCAGGAGGTTTTATGGGCTATCGCTCCAAGTTGGGAGATTGATAGTAAAGCCGTTGGAAGTTCAAACTGGAGCACAAGGAGAGGGACTATATGTTGAGTTTTAGAAACATTTCGTATTCACAGTTTGTCCATTCTCTAGGTTTCCCGTAAATGTTATGGCTGTAGTAATATTCCCTTACACATGGAGAGTTGGGACACATGGAATCGGTGCCACATATTATTGCTTTAAAGGGTCTGCATTTGCTCACCCAGTCTCACCAAACCTCTCAGTCTCAAGTGTCCAGCTTTATGCCACATCCACCTCTCGTTGTAGGTAGGTTCATTCCAGGTTTCATTAGAGCCCCTGAAGGAATTGTAAAGATTTTCCCTGTTTTTTTTGTATTGTATTTGAAATTTCTTTTTTTACTGTGTTTGAGCTGATTCTCACTGTCATGTTTATGCCAGTTTAGACACACTTGATTCCCTTATGGTGACATATCAATACATAGGTTTTAAGATTCTTACTAGTCAGATATATACCTCTGCGCAGAATATTGGGTTTTGCGTCCCTTTCACTGATGAAGGTGTAGGTCTTGTCTATTCCGTATTTTGATTTTGGAATGGTACTTGTACTAATATCAAACCCTGGTTCTATGCATCACCCCACCTCTCCTTCCTCCTTAAGCAGGCATAAGTGTGTTTTCTAAATGTGAGACGCTGTTCCCTTTCCTAAATCAGTTCATGTGTAGCCATGTTACAGAAAATTCATAAGTGCTATCTTATGATAAGTTTCTTTTTCTGTGTGACTTATTTCACTTAGAATCATCGTACCTGAATCCATTCATTTTCCTGTTACTGGCATTATGACATTGATTTCATGGCTGAGGGATAATCCATCGTACATAAGTACCACAAATTTTTGAATCATTTTTATCTATCCTGGGATATTTAGAGAGTACTCAATTTGAGATTCTTGTAAGTAGTGCAGGCCTAAATTTTGGGGTGGCTCTATCTTATTGATTTTCAGTTTTCCCAAGGTATATTCCCTAGAATGGAAGTGCCCTTGGCTCTGTAGCTCTGTTGTTTACTTGTTTTAGGGAACACAATGCACTCCTCCAGAGAGGCAGATGGCAATTTACATCCCGCCCATCAGCATAACAAGGCTCCATGTTCTCCAGGGCCTCTCCAGGATTTCTGGTTTTTACACATTTTGTGGATGTCCCTTTTAACAGGTGGGAAGTGATACTATTTTGCAGTGCAAATTTGCATTGCCCGCTTGCTTGCTTGGCCAAAAAGGGCGTATGCGTTTTCTCCTGAATATATTCAGGAGAAAATGCATACGCCCTTTTTGGCCAAGTGCATCATTTTCGAAGTTGTGCCCCTCTTACTGTGCTTTACAGGTGATTCCAACGATCCACTTGAAATCTGTTTCCTGCTATTCTGCCTCGCTTTGAAGGTCGCCTCGTTGCCTTCCCTTAAGAGATTTTTTGGACGATAGTTGTCCTTTATTACTGTGCCAGTTTGTGAATTGCTGTGCCCTTGAGCTCCATTTTCTAACTCGTTTTTTGTGAGCTAACCGCAAGTCCAAAATTTTGGTTCAGGACCTATACTTGTTCACGGCGGGTGGCTGAGACTTTGGTTAATTCTTCTTCCTACCGGGCATTTAGAGTGACATGTGCCCGTCCAAATGCCTAACAGCTACTCTTTCATTGGTTCCCCCTTTTCCCTTTCATCCTCTTCCAAATTGGCCACCTGAGCAAACCAGGAGTTTAAAGGGGCTGTCTCTCCAAGTTGGGAGATTGATAGTTAAGCAGTTGGAAATTCAAACCGGAGCACCAGGAGAGGGACAGTTAGTTGGGTTTTAGAAACCTTTCGTATTCACTGTGTGTCCATTCTCTTGGTTTCCTGTACATGTTATAGCTGTAGTAATATTCCCTTCAACATGGAGCGTTGGGAACCATGGAATGGGTGCCACACATTATTGCTTTGAAGGGTCTGCATTTGCTAACCCAAATTCACCAATCCTCTCAGTCCCAAGTGTCCAGCCTTATGCCACATCCAGCTGTCGTTGTACACATGGTCATTCAAGGTTTCATCAGAGACCCTGAAGGAATTGTAAAGAATTTCCCTGTTTTGCTGTTTTGTTTTTGAAATTCCTTTTTATAGTGGGTTTGAGCTGATTCTCACTGCCGTGTTTATGCCAGTCTAGACACACTTGTTTCCCTTACGGAGATATATCAATACATAGGTTTTAAGATCCTTACTAGTCAGATATATTCCTCTGTGTGAAGTATGGGGTCTTCATAACCTTTCAGTGAGGAAGGTGTAGATCTTGTGTATTTTGTATTTGGTTTCTGGAATGGTGCCTGTACTTATATCAAACTCTGTTTTATGCAACACCCCACCTCTCCTTCCCCCTTAAGCAGGCGTAAGAGTGTTTTCTAAATGTGAGACTCTGTTCTCTTTCCTAACTCAGTTCATGTGTAGCCATGTTTACAGGATTTTCATAAGTGATATCTTATGATAAGATTCTTTTTCTGTGTGACTTATTTCACTTAGAATCATCATACCTGAATCCATTCATTTTGCTGCTACTGGTCTTTTGACATTGATTTCATGGCTGAGGGATATTCCATCATAACGTAAGTACCACAATTTTTTGAACCATTTTTATCTTTCACGGAATATTTAAGGTGTACCCAAGTTGAGGTTCTTGTCAGCAGTGCAGCCCTAAATTTTGGGGTGGATTTGTCTTATTGATTTTCAGTTTTCCCAAGGTATATTCCCTAGACTTGAAGTGCCCTTGGCTCTGTAGCTCTGTTGTTTATTTGTTTTAGGGAACACAATGCACTCCTCCAGAGAGGCAGTTGGCAATTTTCATGCCTTCCTTCAGCATAACAAGGCTCCCTCTTCTCCAAGGCCTGTGTTGCCTTTCTGGTTTTTACACATTTTTCCGATGTCCCTTTTGACCGGTGGGAAGTGATACTACTTTGTAGTGCAGATTTGCATTGCCCGCTTGCTTGCTTGGCCAAAAAGGGCGTATAAGTTTTCACCTGAATATATTCAGGAGAAATCACATACGCACCTTTTGGCCAAGTGCATCATTGTCGAAGTTGTGACACTCTTCCTGTGCTGTAAAGGCGATTCGAATGTACCTCTTGAAATCTGTTTCCTGCTATTCTGCCTCGCTTTCAAGGCCACCTCGTTGCCTTCCCTCAACAGATTTTTGGACGATAGTTGCCCTTTGTTACTCTGCCAGTTTGTGAATTGCTGTGCCCCTGAGCTCCATATTTTAACTCGTTTTTTCTGAGTTGAACGCAAGTCCAATATTTTGGTTCAGGAACTATACTGGTTCCCGGTGGGTGGCTGAGAATTTGGTCAATTCTTCTTCCTCCCGGAAATAAGAGTGACATATGCCCGTCCAAATACCTAACAGCTACTCTCTCATTGGTTCTCCCTCTTCCCATTCATCCTCTGCAAAATTGACAACCTGTGCGAAACAGGAGGTTAAAAGTTCTGTCTCTCCAGGTTCAGAGATTGATAGTAAAGCAGTTGGAAAGTCAAAACGGAGCACCAGGAGAGGGAATATTCGTTGAGTTTTAGAGACCTTTCATATTCACAGTGTGTCCATTCTCTAGGTTTTCCATATATGTTATAGCTAGAGTAATATTCCCTTCAACCTGGAGAGTTGGGACCCATGGAATGGTTGCCATGCATTATTGCTTTAAAGGGTCTGCCTTTGCTCACCCAATCTCACCAATCCTCTCAGTCCCATGTGTCCAGCCCTATGCCACATCCAGCTGTCGTTGTACATAGGGTAATTCCAGGTTTCATCAGAGACCCTCAAGGAATTGTAAAGAATTTCCCTGTTTTGTTGTTTTGTTTTTGAAATTCCTTTTTATAGTGGGTTTGAGCTGATTCTCACTGCCGTGTTTATGCCAGTCTAGACACACTTGTTTCCCTTACGGAGATATATCAATACATAGGTTTTAAGATCCTTACTAGTCAGATATATTCCTCTGTGTGAAGTATGGGGTCTTCATAACCTTTCAGTGAGGAAGGTGTAGATCTTGTGTATTTTGTATTTGGTTTCTGGAATGGTGCCTGTACTTATATCAAACTCTGTTTTATGCAACACCCCACCTCTCCTTCCCCCTTAAGCAGGCGTAAGAGTGTTTTCTAAATGTGAGACTCTGTTCTCTTTCCTAACTCAGTTCATGTGTAGCCATGTTTACAGGATCTTCATAAGTGATATCTTATGATAAGATTCTTTTTCTGTGTGACTTATTTCACTTAGAATCATCATACCTGAATCCATTCATTTTGCTGCTACTGGTCTTTTGACATTGATTTCATGGCTGAGGGATATTCCATCATAACGTAAGTACCACAATTTTTTGAACCATTTTTATCTTTCACGGAATATTTAAGGTGTACCCAAGTTGAGGTTCTTGTCAGCAGTGCAGCCCTAAATTTTGGGGTGGATTTGTCTTATTGATTTTCAGTTTTCCCAAGGTATATTCCCTAGACATGAAGTGCCCTTGGCTCTGAAGCTCTGTTGTTTACTTGTTTTAGGGAACACAATGCACTCCTCCAGAGAGGCAGTTGGCAATTTACATGCCTTCCTTCAGCATAACAAGGCTCCCTGTTCTCCAGGGCCTTTGTTGCCTTTCTGGTTTTTACACATTTTTCCGATGTCCCTTTTGACCGGTGGGAAGTGATACTACTTTGTAGTGCAGATTTCCATTGCCCGCTTGCTTGCTTGGCCAAAAAGGGCGTATACATTTTCTCCTGAATATATTCAGGAGAAATCACATACACACTTTTTGGCCAAGTGCATCATTGTCGAAGTTGTGACACTCTTCCTGTGCTTTAAAGGCAATTCGAACATACCTCTTGAAATCTGTTTCCTGCTATTCTGCCTCGCTTTCAAGGCCACCTCGTTGCCTTCCCTCAACAGATTTTTGGACGATAGTTGCCCTTTGTTACTCTGCCAGTTTGTGAATTGCTGTGCCCCTGAGCTCCATATTTTAACTCGTTTTTTCTGAGCTGAACGCAAGTCCAATATTTTGGTTCAGGAACTATACTGGTTCCCGGTGGGTGGCTGAGACTTTGGTAAATTCTTCTTCCTCCCGGGAAATAAGAGTGACATATGCCCATCCAAATACCTAACAGCTACTCTCTCATTGGTTCTCCCTCTTCCCATTCATCCTCTGCAAAATTGGCAACCTGTGCGAAACAGGAGGTTAAAGGTGCTGTCTCTCCAGGTTCAGAGATTGATAGTAAAGCAGTTGGAAAGTCAAACCGGAGCGCCAGGAGAGGGAATATTCGTTGAGTTTTAGAGACCTTTCATATTCAGAGTGTGTCCATTCTCTAGGTTTCCCATATATGTTATAGCTGTAGTAATATTCCCTTCAACCTGGAGAGTTGGGACCCATGGAATGGTTGCCATGCATTATTGCTTTAAAGGGTCTGCCTTTGCTCACCCAATCTCAACAATCCTCTCAGTCCCATGTGTCCAGCCCTATGCCACATCCAGCTGTCATTGTACATAGGGTCATTCCACGTTTCAACAGAGACACTCAAGGAATTGTAAAGAATTTCCCTGTTTTTTTGTTTTGTTTTTGAAATTCCTTTTTATAGTGGGTGTGAGTTGATTCTCTCTGCCATGTTTATGCCAGTCTAAAAAAATTGATTCCCTTATGGAGACATATCAATACATAGGTTTTAAGATTCTTACTAGTCAGATATATTCCTCTACGGGAAATATGGGGTTTTGAGTCACTTTCACTGAAGAAGGTGTAGGTCTTGTCTATTCCATAGTTGGTTTATGAAACCGTACATGTGCTTATATCAAACTCTGGTTTTATGCATCTCCCCACCTCTCCTTCCCCCTTAAGAAGGCATAAGAGTGTTTCCTAAATGTGAGACTCTCTTCCCTTTCCTAACTCAGTTCATGTGTAGCCATGTTTACAGGATCTTCATAAGTGATATCTTATGATAAGTTTCTTTTTCTGTGTGACTTATTTCACTTAGAATCATCTTACTTGAATCCACTCATTTTGCTGCTACTGGTCTTATGACATTGATTTCATGGCTGAGGGATATTTCATCGTATGTAAGTACCACAATTTTTTGAACCATTTTTATATTTCCTGGGATATTTAAGGTGTACCCAAGTTGAGGTTCTTGTAAGCATTGCAGCCCTAAATTTTAGGGTGGCTCTGTCTTATTGAATTTCAGTTTTCCCAAGGTACATTCCCTAGACTGGAAGTGTCCTTGGCTCTGTAGCTCTGTTGTTTACTTGTTTTAGGGAACACAATGCACTCCTCCAGAGAGGCAGTTGGCAATTTACATCCCGCCCATCAGCATAACAAGGCTCCCTGTTCTCCAGGGCCTGTCTTGAATTTATGGTTTTTAACATTTTTGTTTATGTCCCTTGTGACAAGTGGGAAGTGATACTTATTTGTAGTGCAGATTTGCATTGCCTGCTTGCTTGCTTGGCCAAAAAGGGCGTATGCGTTTTCTCCTGCATATATTCAGGAGAAAAAGCATACTCCCTTTTTGGCCAAGTGCATCATTGTCGAAGTTGTGCCCCTCTTCCTGTGCTTTACAGATGATTCCAACGTACCTCTTGAAATCTGTTTCCTGCTATTCTGCCTCGCTTTCAAGTCCGCCTCGTTGCCTTCCCTGAACGGATTTTTGGACGATAGTTGCCCTTTATTACTCTGCCACTTTGTGAATTGCTGTGCCCCTGAGCTCCATTATTTAACTCGTTTGTTGTGAGCTGAACGCAAGTCCAATATTTTGGTTCTGGATCTATACTGGTACCCGGTGGGTGGCTGAGACTTTGGTTAATTCTTCTTCCTCCCGGGAAATAAGAGTGACATGTGCCCGTCCAAATGCCTAACAGCTACACTCTCATTGGTTCTCCCTCTTCCCTTTCATCCTTTGCCAAATTGGCAACCTGTGCGAACCAGGAGGTTAAAGTTGCTGTCTCTCCAAGTTGGGAGATTGACAGTAAAGCAGTTGGAAAGTCAAACTGGAGCACAAGGAAAGGGAGTATTCATTGAGTTTTAGAGACCTTTCGTATTCACAATGTGTCCTTTATCTGGGTTTCCGGTACATGTTATAGCTGTAGTAATATTCCCTTCAACCTGGAGATTTGGGACCCATGGAATGGGTGCCATGCATTATTGCTTTACAGGGTCTGCATTTGCTCACCCAATCTCACCAATCCTCTCAGTCCCATGTGTCCAGCCTTATGCCACCTACAGCTGTCATTGTAGATAGGGACATTCCAATGTTCATCAGAGAGCCTGAAGGAATTGGAAAGAATTTCGCTGTTTTTTTGTTTTGTGTTTGAAATTCCGTTTTATAGTGTGTTTGATCTGATTCTCGCTGCCATCTTTATGCCAGTCTAGACACACTTGATTCCCTTACAGTGACATATCAGTAAATAGGTTTTAAGATTCTTACTAGTCAGAAATATTCCTCTGCGGGAAATGTGGGGTTTTGAGTCCCTTTCACTGAGGAAGGTGTAGGTGTTGTTTATTCCATAGTTGGTTTTTGGAAGGGTACCTGTGCTTATATCAAACTCTGGTTTTATGCATCACCCCACCTCTCCTTCCCCCTTAAGCAGGCATAAGAGTGTTTTCTAAATATGAGACTCTGTTCTCTTTCCTAACTCAGTTCATGTGTAGCCATGTTTACAGGATCTTCATAAGTGATATCTTATGATAAGTTTCTTTTTCTGTGTGACAATTCACTTAGAATCATCGTACCTGAATCCACTCATTTTGCTGCTACTGATCTTATGACATTGATTTCATGGCTGAGGGATATTCCATCATACGTAAGTACCACAATTTTTTGAACAATTTTTACCTTTCCTGGGATACTTAAGGGGAACCCAAGTTGAGGTTCTTGTAAGCAGTGCAGCCCTAAATTTTGGGGTGGTTCTGTCTTATTCATTTTCAATTTTCCCAAGGTATATTCCCTAGACTGGGAGTGTACTTGGCTCTGTAGCTCTGTTGTTTACTTGTTTTAGGGAACACAATGCACTTCTCCAGAGAGGCAGTTGGCAATTTACAGCCCGGCCATCAGCATAACAAGGCTCCCTGTACTCCAGGGTCTGTCTTGCCTTTCTGGTTTTTACCCATTTTGTGGATGTCCCTTGTGACCGGTGGGATGTGATACTTCTTTTTAGTGCAGACTTGCATTGCCCACTTGCTTGCATGGCCAAAAGTGAGTATGCATTTTCCCCTGAATATATACAGGAGAAAACGCATACGGCCTTTTTGGCCAAGTGCATCATTTTCGAAGTTGTGCTCCTCTTCCTGTGCTTTAAAGGCGATTCCAACGTACCTCTTGAAATCTGTTTCCTGCTATTCTGCCTCGCTTTCAAGTGTGCCTAGTTGCCTTCCCTCAAGAGATTGTTGGAAGATAGTTGCCCTTTATTACTCTGCCAGTTTGTGAATTGCTTTGCCCCTGAGCTCCATTTTTTAACTCGTTTTTTGTGAGCTGAACGCAAATCCAATATTTTGGTTCAGGACCTATACTGGTTTTAGGTGGGTGGCTGAGACTTTGGTTAATTCTTCTTCCTCCTCGGAAATAAGTGTGATATGTGCCCGTCCAAATGCCTAACAGCTACTCTCTCATTGGTTCTCCCTATTCCCTTTCATCCTTTGCCAAATTGGCAACCTGTGCGAACCAGGAAGATAAAGGTGCTGTCCCTCCAAGTTGGGAGATTGATAGTAAAGCAGTTGGAAAGTCAAACTGGAGCACCAGGAGAGCGATTATTCGTTGAGTTTTAGAAAGCTTTCGTATTCACAGTGTGTCCATTCTCTAGGTTTCCCATACATGTTATAGCTGTAGTAATATTCCCTTCAACCTGGAGACATCGGACCCATGGAATGGGTGCCATGCATTATTGCTTTAAAGGGTCTGCATTTGCTCACCCAATCTCACCAATCCTCTCAATCCCAGGTATCCAGCCTTATGCCATATCCAGCTGTCATTGTAGATAGGGTCATTCCAGGTTTCATCAGAGACCCTGAAGGAATTGGAAAGAATTTCCCTGTTTTTTTTTTTTGTTTTTGAAATTCCTTTTTATAGTGAGTTTGTGCTGATTCTCGCTGCCATAATTATGCCAATCTAGACACACTGATTCCCTTACGGAGACATATCAATACATAGGTTTTAAGATTCTTACTAGTCAGATATATTCCTCTGCAGGAAGTATGGGGTTTTGAGTCCCTTTCACTGAGGAAGGTGTAGGTCTTGTCTATTCCATAGTTGGTTTTTGGAACGGTACCTGTGCTTATATCAAACTCTGGTTTTATGCATCACCCCACCTCTCCTTCCCCCTTAAGCAGGCATAAGAGTGTTTTCTAAATATGAGACTCTGTTCTCTTTCCTAACTCAGTTCATGTGTAGCCATGTTTACAGGATCTTCATAAGTGATATCTTATGATATGTTTCTTTTTCTGTGTGACTTAATTCACTTAGAATCATCGTACCTGAATCCACTCATTTTGCTGCTACTGGTCTTATGACATTGATTTCATAGCTGAGGGATATTCCATCATACATAAGTACCACAATTTTTTCAACATTTTTTACCTTTCCTGGGATACTTAAAGTGTACCCAAGTTGAGGTTCTTGAAAGCAGTGCAGCCCTAAATTTTGGGGTGGCTCTGTCTTATTCATTTTCAGTTTTCCCAAGGTTTATTCCCTAGACTGGGAGTGTACTTGGCTCTGTAGCTCTGTTGTTTACTTATTTTAGGGAACACAATGCACTCCTCCAGAGAGGCAGTTGGCAAGTTACATCCCACCCATCAGCATAACCTGGCTCCCTGTTCTCCAGGGCCTGTCTTGCCTTTCTGATTTTTGCCCATTTTGTGGATGTCCCTTTTGACCGGTGGGAAGTGATACTTCATTGTAGTGCAGATTTGCATTGCCTACTTGCTTGCTTGGCCAAAAAGGGCGTATGCGTTTTCTCCTGAATATATACAGGAGAAAACGCATAGGCCCTTTTTGGCCAAGTGCATCATTTTCGAAGTTATGCCCCTCTTCCTGTGCTTTAAAGGCGATTCCAAAGTACCTGTTGAAAACGGTTTCCTGCTATTCTCCCTCGCTTTCCAGTCCACCTCGTTGCCTTCCCTCAACAGATTTCTGGACTATAGTTGGCCTTTATTACTCTGCCAGTTGGTGAATTGCTCTGCCACTGAGCTCCATTTTTCAACTCGTTTTTTGTGAGCTGAATGCAAGTCAAATATTTTGTTTCAGGACCTATACTTGTTCCCTGTGGGTGGTTGCAACTTTGGTTAATTCTACTTCCTGCCAGGAAATTAGAGTGACATATGCCCGTCCAAATGCCTAACAGCTACTCTCTCATTGGTTCTCCCTCTTCCTTTTCATCCTCTGCCAAATTGGCAACATGTGAGAACCAGGAGGTTAAAGGGGCTGTCTCTCCAAGTTGGGAGATTGAAAATAAAACAGTTGGAAAGTCAAACTGGAGCACCAGGAGAGGGACTATTCGTTGAGTTTTAGAAACCTTTTGTATTCACAGTGTGTCCATTCTCTACGTTTCCCATACATGTTATAGCTGTACTAGTATTCCCTTCAACCTGGAGAGTTGTGACCCATGGAGTGGGTGCCATGCATTATTGCTTTATAGGGTCTGCATTTGCTCACCCAATCTCACAAATCCTCTCAGTCCCAAGTGTCCAGACTTATGCCACATCCAGCTGTCATTGTAGACAGGGTCATTTCACGTTTCATCAGAGACCCTGAAGGAATTGTAAAGAATTTCCCTGATTTTTTGTTTTGTTTTTGAAATTCCTTTTTATAGTGGGTTTGAGCTGATTCTCTCTGCCATGTTTATGCCAGTCTAGACACACTTGATTCCCTTACAGAGACATATCAATACATAGGTTTTAAGATTCTTACTAGTCAGATATATTCCTCTGCGGGAAATATGGGGTTTTGAGTCCCTTTCACTGAAGAAGGTATAGGTAGGTCTTGTCTATTCCATAGTTGGTTTTCGTAACGGTACCTGTGCTTATATCAAACTCTGGTTTTATGGATCACCCCACCTCTCCTTGCCCTTTAAGCAGGCATAAGAGTGTTTTCTAAATGTGAGAATCTGTTCTCTTTCCTAACTCAGTTCATGTGTAGCCATGTTTACAGGATCTTCATAAGTGATATATTATGATAAGCTTCTTTTTCTGTGTGACTTATTTCACTTAGAACCATCGTACCTGAATCCACTCATTTTGCTGCTACTGGTCTTATGACATTGATTTCGTGGCTGAGGGATATTCCATCGTACATAAGTACCACAATTTTTTGAACGATTTTTATATTTCCTGGGATATTTAAGGTGTACTCAAGTTGAGGTTCTTGTAAGCAGTGCAGCCATAAATTTGAGGGTGGCTCTGTCTTATTGATTTTCAGTTTTCCCAAAGTATATTCCCTAGACTGGAAGTGCCCTTGGCTCTGTAGCTCTGTTGTTTACTTGTTTTAGGGAACACAATGCACTCCTCCAGTGAGGCAGTTGGCAATTTACATCCCGCCCATCAGCATAACAAGGCTACATGTTCTCCAAGGCCTGTCTTGCCTTTCTGGTATTTACACATTTTGTGGATGTCCCTTTTGACAGGAGGGAAGTGATACTTCTTGGTAGTGCAGATTTGCATTGCCCGCTTTCTTGCTTGGCCAAAAAGGGCGTATGCGTTTTCTCCTGCATATATTCAGGTGAAAACGCATACACCCTTTTTGGCCAAGTGCATCATTGTCGAAGTTGTGCCCCTCTTTCTGTGCTTTACAGATGATTCCAACGTACCTCTTGAAAATTGTTTCCTGCTATTCGGCCTCACTTTCATGTCCGCTTTGTTGCCTTTCCTCAACAGATTTTTGGATGAGAGTTGTCCTTTATTACTCTGCCAGTTTGTGAATTGCTGTGCCCCTTAGCTTCATTTTTCAACTCGTTTTTTGTGAGCTCAACGCAAGTCCACAATTTTGATTCAGGACGTAATCTGGATCCCGGGGTGTGGCTGAGACTTTGGTTAATCCTTCTTCTTGCCGGGAAATTAGAGTGACATATGCCCGTCCAAATGCCTAACAGCTACTCTCTCATTGGTTCTCCCTCTTCCCTTTCATCCTCTGCCAATTTGGCAACCTCTGCGAACCAGGAGGTTAAACGGGCTGTCTCTCCAAGTTGGGAGATTGATAGTAAAGCAGTTGGAAAGTAAAACCGGAGCACCAGGAGAGGGACTATTAGTTGAGTTTTAGAAGCCTTTCGTATTTACAGTGTGTCCATTCTCTAGGTTTCCCGTACATGTTATAGCTGTAGCAATATTGACTTCAACCTGCAGAGTTGGGACAAATGGAATGGGTGCCACACATTATTGCTTTAAAGGGTCTGCATTTGCTCAACCAATCTCACCAATCCTCTCAGTCCCAAGTGTCCAGCCTTATGCCATATCCAGCTGTCATTGTAGATAGGCTCATTCCAGGTTTCATTAGAGCCCCTAAAGTAATTGTAAAGAATTTCCATGTTTTTTGTTTTTTTTGTGAAATTCCTTTTTATATTGGGTTTGAGCTGATTCTAACTGCAATGCTTATGCCAGTCTAGACACACTTGATTCCATTACAGAAACATATCAATACATAGGTTTTAATATTCTTACTCTTCAGATATATTCCTCTGTGGGAAATATCGTGTTTTGAGTTCCTTTCACTGAGGAAGGTGTAGGTCTTGTATATTCCATAGTTGGTTTTTGAAATGGTACATGTGGTTATATCAAACGCTGGTTTTCTGTAGCACCCCACCTCATCTTCCCCCTTAAGCAGGCATAAGAGTGTTTTCTAAATGTGAGACTCTGTTTGCTTTCCTAAATCTGTTCATGTGTAGCCATGTTTAGAGGACCTTCATAAGTGATATCTTATGATAAGTTTCTTTATCTGTGTGACTTATTTCAGTTAGAATCATCGTACCTGAATCCACTCATTTTGCTGCTACTGGTCTTATGACATTGATTTCATGGCTGAGGGATATTCCATCGTACGTAAGTACCAAAATATTTTAAACCATATTTATATTTCCTGGGATATTTAAGCTGTACGCATATTGAAGTTCTTGTAAGCAGTGCAGCCCTAAATTTTGGGGTGGCTCTGTCTTATTGATTTTCTGCTTTCCCAAGGTATATTCCCCAGACTGCAAGTGCCCTTGGCTCTGTAGCTCTGTTGTTTACTTGTTTTAGGGAACACAATGCACTCCTCCAGAGAGGCAGTTGGCAATTTACATCCCGCCCATCAGCATAACAAGGCTCCCTGTTCTCCAGGGCCTGTCTTGCCTTTCTGGTTTTTACCCATTTTTTGGATGTACCTTTTGACAAGTGGGAATTGATACTTTGTAGTGCAGATTTGCATTGCCAGCATGCTTGCTTGGCCAAAAAGGGCGTATGCGTTTTCTCCTGAATATATTCAGGAGAAAACGCATACGCCCTTTTTGGCCAAGTGCATCATTGTCGATGTTGTGCCCCTCTTCCTTTGCCTTAAAAGCGATTCCAACGTACCTTTTGAAGTCTGTTTCCTGCTATTCTGCCTCGCTTTCAAGTCCACCTCGTTTCCTTCCCTCAACAGATTTTTGGACGATAGTTGTCCTTTATTACTCTGCCTGTTTGTGAATTGTTGTGCACTGAGCTACATTATTTAACTCGTTTTTCTGTGAGCTGAACGCAAGTCCAATATTTTGGTTCAGGACCTATACTGGTTCCCGGTGGGTGGCTGAGGCTTTGGTTATTTCTTCTTCTTCCCGCGAAGTAATATGACATGTGCCCGTACAAATGTCTAACAGCTACTCTCTCACTGGTTCTCCCTTTTCCCTTTCATCCTCTGCCAAATTGGCAACCTGTGCGAACCAGGTGGTTAAAGGTGCTGTTTCTCCAAGTTGGGAGATTGATAGTAAAGCAGTTGGAAAGTCAAATGGGATCAGCAGGAGTGGGACTATTCATTGAGTTTTAGAAATCTTTCGTATTAACTGTGTCCATTCTCTAGGGTTCCCGTACATATTATAGCTGTAGTAATATGCCCTTAAACCTGGCCTGTTGGGACCCATGGAATGGGTGCCACACATTATTGCTTTAAAGGGTCTACATTTGCTCACACAATCTCACCAATCCTCTCAGTCCCAAGTGTCCAGCCTTATGCCACATCCAGCTGTCGTTGTAGATAGGGTCATTCCAGGTTTCATTAGCGAACCTGAAGGTATTGTGTAAGAATTGTTCTGTTTTTATGTTTTGTTTTGAAATTCATTTTTATATTGGGTTTGAGCTGATTCTCCCTGCCATGTTTATGTCATTCTAGGCACACTTAGTTACCTTACAGAGACATATCAATACATAGGTATTAAAATTCTTACTAGTCAGATATATTTCTCTGTGGGGAATAGGGATGTTGAGTTCCGTTCACTGAGGAAGGAGTAGGGCTTGTCTCTTTTGTTTTTGGATTATGGAACGGTACCTGTGCTAATATCAATCTTTTGTTTTGTGCATCTCCCCACCTGTCTTTCCCCTTAAGCAAGCGTTAGAGTGTTTTCTAAATCTGAGACTCTGTTCTCTTCCCTAAATCAGTTCATATGTAGCCATGTTTACATTCCCTTCATAAGTGATATCTTATGTCAGAATGCACCATGGCCCTTGTCATAATAATGCTTCATGACCCCTGTCATCACAATGATCCATGCCCTGGTTATCAAAATGCTCCATGTCCCTTGTCATCAAAATTCTCCACGTACTTGTCATCACAGTGCTACATGACACTTCTCATCAAAATGTTACATGCTCTTGTCATCACAATTCTCCATTCTCTTGACATTGCAATGCTCCATGCCCTTGTCATCACAATGCTCCATGCTTTTGTCATCACATTGCTCCATGACCCCTGTCATCAAATTGCTCCCTGACACCTGTCATCACAATGCTTCATGCCCATTGTCATTACAGTGCTCCATGATGCTCGACATCATAGTTACCCAAGGTCTTCTCATCACAATGCTCCACGGTTTTGCCATCACCATGCTCCATGCCTTGTCATCTCAAAGCTCAATGTCCCTTGTCCTCACAATTCTCCACGTCCTTGTCATTACAATGCTCCATGGCACTTCACATCACAATGTTATATGCTCTTGTCATCACAATACTCCATGCACTTGTCATCGCAATGCTCCATGACCCCTGTCATAGGAAGCTCCATGCGCTTTTTATCAAAATGTTTCATGACCAGGACATTAAAATTCTCAATGGCCCTTGATATCACAATGCTCCATGCCCTTGTCATCACAATGCTCCTTTACTTTGTCACAACAATCCTGCATAACAATTGGCATCACAATGCTCCATGATATTGTCATCAAACTGGAACATGACATATTTCATCACAATGCTCCCTGACACCTTTCTTCACAATAATCCATGACCTTGTCATCACAGTGCTCCATGACCTTGTCATCACAATGTGCCATGCCCATTCTTATCACAATAATCCAAGGAACTTGTCAGACCAATGCTCAATGCCACTTTTCATCACAATGCTCCATGAACGCTGTCATCAAAATGCACCATGCCCATCATCATAATGCTTCATGCTATTGTCATCACAATGAAATCAAAAAGCTCCATGACATCTGTCATCACAATGCAGCAAACCCTTGTGATCACAATGTCCCATAACACTTGTCATCACAATGCCCCATGACGCTGGTCACCACAGTTATCCATGGGCTTCTCATCACAATGCACCATGACTTTTGTCAACACAATGCTCAATACCCTTGTCAACACAATGCTCTCTGATTATTGACCTCAGTATGCACCGTGCACTCTTTCATGACAAGGCTCCATGCTTTTTTCATCACAATGATCCATGCCCTTCTCATCAAAATGTTCCAAGACACCTGTGATCACAATGCTCCTTGCACTTGTCATCACAAAGTTCCATGACGAATGTCATCAGAATGCTCCATGGCCTTCTCATCATAATGTTCCATGCCCTTTTCATCACAATGCTCCAAGACCCCTGTAATCAAAAAGATCGCTGCACTTTTTCATCAGAATGCTCCATGAGACTTGTCATCACAAGGTTCCATGGTCTTCACATCACAGTGCTCCAGGACCTTGTCATCACAGTGCTCCATTCCCTTGTCATCACAATGCAACATGACCATTGTCATCACAATAATCCATGAAAAATTTAAGCCCAATGCTCCACGAAATTCTCATCACAATGCTCCATAGCCCATATCACCACAATGCTCCATGACACCTGTCATCACAACACTCCATGAACATTTTCAGCCCAGTGCTCCATGACCCTTGTCATCACAATGATCCATGTCCTTGTCATCCCAATGCTCCATGACCCATGTATTCCCAATGCTCCGTGACGCTTGTCATCACAGTGCTCCATGACACATGTCATCACAATGCTCCATGCCTTTGTCAGCAAAATGTTACATGACCTTGTCATTACAATACTCTATGCACTTGTCATCACAATACTCCATTTCCATTGTCATCACAATCTTCCATGAACCTTGGGATCACATTGCTTCATGCCAATTTCTACACAATGCTCCATGCTCCTTGAAATCAAAATGATCCATGACCTCTGTCATCACAATGCTCCAAAACCTTGTGATCACAATGTTCCATAACACTTGTCATCACAACGCTCCATGATGCCTATCATCACAATAATCCATGCACTTTTCATCACAATGCTCCATGACCTTTGTCATCACAATTCTCAATACACTTGTCATCAAAATGCTCCCTGACACTTGTCATCAGATTGCTCCTTGGACCCTGTCACGAAAAGGCTCCATGCCATTTTCATCACAATGCACCATGCTGTTTTCATCAGAATGCTCCAGGCCATTTTCATCAAAATCCTCCACAAGCTTGTCATCAGAATGCTCCATGACCCTTCTCATCACAATTATCCATGCACTTGTCAGCACAATGCTCCCTGACTCTTGTCATCACAATGATCCAAGCCATTGTCATCACAATGCTCCATTACATTTGTCATCAGAATTCTCCATGACACTTGGCATCACAATGTTCCATGACATTGTCATCACAATGGGCCATTCCAAATGTCATTGCAATAATCCATGAAACATATTAGACCAATGTTCCATGCCCTTGTCATCACAATACTCCATGCCCTTGTTATCACAATGCTCCATGACCCCTGTCATCACAATGCTCTGTGACTCCCGTCATCACAATGCTTCATGACCTTTGTCATCACAATGGTCCATGCCGTCGTCATCAACAGTCTCTGACCTTTTTAAACACAATGCTCCATGAACTTTTCATCACAATGCCCTTTTACCCTTGTCATCACAATGCTCCATGGGCTTGTCAGCACAATGCTGCATGATATGTCATCACACTGCACCATGCGCTTGTCATCACAGTGCTCCACACTCTTGTCATCACAATGCTCCTTAAAATTTGTCATCACAATGCTCCATGCACTTCTCATCAAAATGCTATCTCACCACTGATATCACAATGCTACATCACTGTTTGTCACAATACTCCCTCACCCCTGGCATCAAAATGTTCCATGACTCCTGTCATCCCAATGCTACATGCACTTATCATCACAATGTTCGTTGACCACTGACATCACAATGTTCCATAACACCTGTCATCAAAATGTTCCATGACAATTTTCATCAAAGTGCTCCATGTCCCTGTCATCAGAATGCTCCAAGCCATTCTCATCACAATGCACAACGACCTTGCCATCAAAATGTTCCTTGACCTTTGTCATCACAAAGATCCATGACACTTGGCATCACAATGCTCCATGTCATTGTCATCACAATGCTCCATGAACGCTCTCATCACATTGCTCCATGCCCTTGTCTTCACAAAGCTCCATGACACATGTCATCAGAATGCTCCATGTTCTTCTCATCACAATGCTCCATGCCCTTGCCATCACAATGCTCAATTACCACAGTCATCACAATGCTCCATGACCCCTGCCATCACGATGATCCATGGCCTTGTCATCACAAAGCTCCATGACCCTTCTCATCACAATGCTCCAAGAACCGTGTAATCACAATGCTGTATGCCCCTTTTCATCTCAATGATCCATGAACCCTGTCAGCACAATGCACCATGCCCATCATCATAATGCTTCATGCTATTGTCATCACAATGAAATCAAAATGCTCCATGACCTCTGTCATACTAATGCTCCAAACCCTTGTGACCACAATATTCCATAACACTTGTCATCACAATGCCCCAAGACACATGTCATCAGAATGCTCCATGTCCTTCTCATCACAAAGCTCCGTGCCTTAGTCATCACAATGCTCCAAGCCCCTGTAATCACAATGCTCCATCCCCCTTTTCATCAGGATGTTCCATGAGACTTGTCATCACAAGTCTCCATTGTCTTCTCATCACAATGCTCCAGGACATTCTCATCACCATGCTCCATTCCCTTGTCATCACAATGCTCCATGACCCTTGTCATCACAATAATCCATAAACATTTTCAGCCCAGTTCTCCACGACCTACTCATCACAATGCTCCATGGCCAATATCATCACAATGCTCCATGACCACTGTCATCACAACACTATATGACACCTGACAACACAATGATCTGGGACTCTTGTCATCACAATGCTCCATTCCGTAGTCATCACAATGCTTTATGACCCCTGTCATCACAACACTCCATGAATATTTTCAGCCCAGTGCTCCCTGACCCTTCTCATCACAATGATCCATGCCATTGTCATCCCAATGCTCCATGACCCCGTATTCACAATGCTCCATGACGCTTGTCATCACAGTGCTCCATGACACCTGTCATCACAATGCTCCATGCCTTAGTCAGCAAAATGCTACATGACGTTGTCATTACAATGCTCTATGCGCTTGTCAGCACAATATTCTATTTCTATTGTCATCACACTCCTCCATAAACATTGGGATCAAATTGCTTCATGCCCTTGTCATCACAATGCTCCATGCTCCTTGAAATACAAATGATCCATGACCTCTGTCATCACAATGCTCCAAACACTTGTAATCACAGTGTTCCATAACACTTCTCATCACAACGCTCCATGATGCCTGTCATCACAATACTCCATGCCCTTTTCATCACAATGCTCCATGACCATTGTCATCACAATTCTCAATATACTTGTCATCAAAATGCTCCCTGACACTTGTCGTCAGAATGCTCCTTGAACCCTGTCACGAAAAGGCTCCATGCCTTTTTCATCACAATGCCCCATGGCGTTTTCTTCACAATGCTCCATGCCATTGTCATCAAAATACTCCACAAGCTTGTCATCAGAATGCTCCATGACCCTTGTCATCACAATTCTCCATGCACTTGTCAGCACAATGCTCCCTGACCCTTATCATCACAATGATCCAAGCCATTGTCATCACAATGGGCCATTACATATGTCATCACAATGCTACCTGACACGTGTATTCACAATACTGCATAACCTGGTCATCACAATGCTCCATGCCCTTTTTTATCACAATGCGCCATTCCAACTGTCATCACAATAATCCATGAAACTTATTAGACCAATGGTCCATGCCCCTGTCATCACAACGCTCCATGCCCTTATTATCACAATGCTCCATGGTCCCTGTCATCACAATGCTCCGTGACACCAGTCATCACAGTGCTTCATGACCTTTGTCATCACAATGGTCCATGCCCTCGTCATCAACAGTCTCTGTGACCTATTTAACCACAATGCTCCATGAACTTTTCATCACAATGCTCTTTGACCATTGTCATCACAATGCTCCATACGCTGGTCAGCACAATGCTCCATGACACATGTCATCACAATGCACCATGCGCTTGTCATCACAGTGCTCCACAATCTTGTCATCACAATGCTCCTTAAAATTTGTCATCACAATGCACCATGCACTTCTCATCAAACTGCCCTCTCACCACTGATATCACAATGCTACATCACTATTTGTCACAATACTCCCTCACCCCTGTGATCACAATGTTCCATGACTCCTGTCATCACAATGCTACATGCACTTATCACAATGTTCGATGACCCCTGACATCACAGTGTTCCATAACACCTGTCATCAAAATGTTCCATTACACTTTTCATCATATTGCACCAAAGCACTGTCATCAGAATGCTCCCTGCCCTTCTCATCACAATGCACAACGCCCTTGCCATCTAAATGCTCCATGACCTTTGTCATCACAAAGATCCATGACCTTTGGCATGACAATGCTCCCTGTCATTGTCATCACCATGCTCCATGAACCCTCTCATCACATTGCTCCATGCCCTCGTTTTCACAAAGCTCCATGACACATGTCATCAGAATGCTCCATGGCCTTCTAATCACAATGCTCCATGCCCTTGCCATCACAATGCTCCATTACCCCACTCATAACAATGCTCCATGAACCCTGCCATCACGATGTTCCATGGTCTTGTCATCACAAAGCTCCATGACCCTTCTAATCACAATGCTCCAAGAACCCTGTAATCACAATGCTCTATGCCCTTTTTCATCTCAATGATCCATGAACCCTGTCATCACAATGCACCATGCCCATCATCATAATGCTTCATGCTATTGTCATCACAATGAAATCAAAATGCTCCATGACCTCTGTCATAACAATGCTCCAAACCCTTGTGATCACAATATTCCCTATCACTTGTCATCACAATGCCACATGACACTCGTCATCACAATTATCAATGGTCTTCTCATCACAATGCTCAATACACTTGTCATCAAAATGCTCCCTGACACTTGTTGTCTGTATGCTCCTTGAACCCTGTCATGACAAGGCTCCATGCCTTTTTCATCACAATGATCCATGCCCTTTTCATCACAATGCTCCAAGACCCCTGTAATCACAATGCTCCATGTCCTTGTCATCACAAAGCTCAATGACGCATGCCATCAGAATGCTCCTTGGTCTTCTCCTCACAATGCTCCATGCCCTTGTCATCACAATGTGCCAAGACCCCTCTAATCACAATGCTCCATGCCCCTTTTCATCAGTATGCTCCATGAGACTTTTCATCACAAGGCTCCATGGTTTTGCCATCACAATGCTCCAGGACCTTGTCATCACAATGCTTCTCGACATTGTCATGAAAATTTTCAATGGCCCTTGTCATCATAATGCTCCAAGCCCTAATCATCAAAATGCTCCATTATATTTGTCATCACAATTCTCCATTACATTTTGCATCACAATGCTCCATGACATTGTAATCGCAATGGACCATGACATATATCATCACAATGCTCCTTGACACCTGTCTTCACAATACTCCATGACGTTCTCATCAGAATGCTCCAGGCCCTGGTCATCAAAATGCACCATGCCCACTGTCATCACAATAATCTATGAAACTTGTCAGACCAATGCTCCATGCCCCTGTCATCATAATGCTCCATGCCCTTGTCATCACAAAGCTACATGACACCTGTCTTCACAATGCTCAGTGACTCCAGTCATCACAAAGTTTCATAACGTTTGTCATCACAGTGGTCCATGCCCGCATCATCACAAGGCTCTGTGACCTTTGTAACCACAATGCTCCATGAACTTTTCATCACAATGCTCTTTGACCCTCGTCATCACAATGCTCCATGCGCTGGTCAGCACAATGCTCCATCACACATGTCATCACAATGCACCATGCGCTTGTCATCACAGTGCTCCACAATCTTGTCATCACAATGCTCCTTAAAATTTGTCATCACCATGCTCCATGCACTTCTCATCAAAATGCTCTCTCACCACTGATATCACAATGCTACATCACTATTTGTCACAATACTCCTTCACCGCTGTCATCACAATGTTCCATGACTCCTGTCATCACAATGCTACATGCACTTATCACAATGTTCGATGACCCCTGACATCACAGTGTTCCATAACACCTGTCATCAAAATGTTCCATGACACTTTTCATCAAATTGCTCCAAGACCCTGTCATCAGAATTCTCCCTGCCCTTCTCATCACAATGCACAACGCCCTTGCCATCTAAATGCTCCGTGACCTTTGTCATCACAAAGATCCATGACCCCTGTCTTCACAATACTCCGTGACTCCTGTCATCACAATGTTTCATAACGTTTGTCATCACAGTGGTCCATGCCCGTGCCATCAAAAGTCTCTGTGACCTTTGTAACCACAATGCTCCCTGAAATTTTCATCACAATTCTCTGTCACCCTTGTCATCATAATGCTCCATGTCTTTTTCAGAACAATGCTCCATGACCATTGTCATCACAACGTGCCACGCGATTTTCATCACAACGGTCCACAACCTTGTCATTGAAATGCTCCATAAACCTTGTAATCACAATGCTCCATGCACATCTCATCAAAATGCTCTCTCACCAGAGATATCACAATGTTCCATCACTAGTCATCACAATACTCCCTCACCCCTGTAATCACAATGTTCCATGACACTGTCATCACAATGCTACATCCCCTTATCATCACAATGTTCCATGACCCCTGACATCACAATGTTCCATAACCCCTGTCATCAAAATGCTCCATGACCCTTTTCTTCCCAAAGTTCCAAGACCCCTGACATCACAATGTTTTATAATCCCTGCATCAAAATGTTCCTTTACCCTTTTCATCAAATTGCTGCATGAACCGGCCATCAAAATGCTCCCTGACTTTCTCATCACAATGCACCATGCCCTTGTCATCAAAATGCTCCATGACTTGTCGTCACAAACTCCATGACCCTTGGCATCACAATGCTCCATGTCATTGTCATCACAATGCTCCATGAAACCTCTTATCACATTGCTCCATGCCCTTGTCATCACAAAGCTCCCTGATACTTGTCATCACAATGCTCGATGCCCTTCTCATCACAATGCTCCATGCCCTTGTCAGTACAATCCTGCATGACCCATGTATCACAGTGCTCCGTGCCCTTCTCATCACAATGCTCCATGCCCACTCTCATCACAATATTCCATGAAATATTTCAGACCAATGTTCCATGCCCTTCTCATCAAAATCTTGCATTACCCCTGTCATAGCTATGCACCATGACCTTTGCCATCAAAATGTTCCAAGGCCTAGTCATCACAAGGTTCCATGACACTTGTCATCACAATGCTTAAGACCACTGAAATCACAATGCTCCATGCCCTTGTCATCACAAAGCTCCATGACGCAGGTCATCAGAATGTTCCATGGCCTTTTCATCACAATGCTCCATGCCCTTGTCATCACAATGTTACAAGACCCTTGTAATCACAATGCTCCATGCCCCTTTTCATCTCAATGCTCCATGAACCCTGTCATCACAATGCACCATGCCCATCATCATAACGCTTCAGGCTATTGTCATCACAATGAAATCAATATTCTCCATGAACTTTGTCAATCATAATGCTCCAAAACCTTGTGATCACAATGTTCCATAACACTTATCATCACAACACCCCATGATGCTCATCATCACAATTATTCATGGACTTCTCATCACAATGCTCCATGATCTTTGTCATCACAATGCTCAATACACTTGTCATCACAATGCTCCCTGACACTTGTCATCAGTATGCTCCTTGAAACCTGTCATGACAAGGCTCCATGCCTTTTTCATAACAATGATCCATGCCCTTTTTATCACAATGCTCCAAGATGCCTGTAATCACAATGCTCCATGCCCTTGTCATCACAAATCTCTATGACGCATGACATCAGAATGCTCCATCGCCTTCTCATCACAATTCTCCATGCCCTACTCATCACAATGCTCCATGGCCAATATCAACACAATGCTCCATGACCACTGTCATCACAACACTCCATGACACCTGACAACACAATGATCTGGGACTCTTGTCATCACAATGCTCCATTCCCTAATCATCACAATGCTTCATGACCCCTGTCATCACAACACTCCATGAACATTTTCAGCCCAGTGCTCCATGACCCTTGTCATCACAATGCTCCATGACCCCTGTATTCACAATACTCCGTGACGCTTGTCATCACTGTGCTCCATGACACATGTCATCACAATTCTCCATGTCTTTGTCAGCAAAATGCTACATGACCTTGTCATTACAATGCTCTATGCGCTTGTGATCACAATACTCCATTTACATTGTCATCACAATCCTCCATGAACCTTGGGATCACATTGCTTCATACCCCTGTCATCACAATGCTCCATGCTCCTTGAAATCAAAATGATCCATGACGTCTGTCATCACAATGCTCCAAACCCTTGTGATCACAATGTTCCATAACACTTGTCATCACAATGCTCCATGATGCCTGTCATCACAATACACCATGCCCTTTTCATCCCAATGCTCCATGACCTTTGTCATCACAATTCTCAATACACTTGTCATCACAAAGCTCCCTGACACTTGTCATCAGAATGCTCCTTCAAACCTGTCACGAAAAGGCACCATGCATCTTTCATCACAATGCCCCATGACATTTTCATCTCAATGCTCCATGCCATTCTCATTAAAATACTCCACAAGCTTGTCATCAGAATGCTCCATGACCCTTGTCATCACAGTTCTACATGCACTTGTCAGCACAATGTTCCCTGACACTTGTCATCACAATGCTCCAAGCCATTGTCATCACAATGCTCCATTACCTTTGTCATCAGAATCCTCCATGACACTTGGCATCACAATGCTCCATGCCATTGTCATCACATTGGGCCATTACATATGTCATCACAATGCTTCCTGACACCTGTCTTCACAATATTGAATGACCTGGTCATCACATTGCTCCATGCCCTTGTCATCACAATGCGCCATTCCAACTGTCATCACAATAATCCATGAAACTTATTAGACCAATGTTCCATGCCCTTGTCATCACAATGCTCCATGCCCTTGTCATCACAAAACTCCATGACACATGTCATCAGAATGCTCCATGGCCTTCTCATCACATTGCTCCATGCCCTAGTCATCACAATGCTCCAAGAACCCTGTAATCACAATGCTCCATGCCCATTTTCATCAAAATTCTCCATGAGATTTGTCATCACAATTCTCCATGGTCTTCTCACCACAATGCTCCAGGACCTTGTCATCACCATGCTCCAATCCCTTGTCATCATAATGCTCCATGATCACTATCATCCTAACACTCCATGACACCTGACAACACAATGATCCTTGACTCTTGTCATCATAATTCTCCATTCCCTAGTCATCACAATGCTGCATGACCCGTGTCATCACAATACTCCATGAACATTTTCAGCCCAGGGCTCCATTACCCTTGTCATCACAATATTCCATGCCCTTGTCATCCCAATGGTCCATGACCCCTATATTCACAAAGCTCCGTGACGCTTGTCATCACAGTGCTCCATGACACATGTCATCACAATGTTCCATGCCATTGTCAGCAAAATGCTACATGACCTTGTCATTACAATGCTCTATGCACTTGTCATCACAATACTCCATTTCCATTGTCATCACAATCCTCCATGAACTTTGGGATCACATTGCATCATGCCCTGGTCATTACAATGCTCCATGCTCGTTGAAATCAAAATGATCCATGACCTCTCTCATCACAATGCTCCAAACCCTTGTGATCACAGTGTTCCATAACACTTGTCATCACAACGCTCCATGATGCCTGTCATCAAAATACACCATACCCTTTTCATCACAATGTTCCATGCCATTGTCATCAAAATACTCCACAAGCTTGTCATCAGAATGCTCCATGACACTTGTCATCACAATTCCCATGCACTTTTCAGCACAATGCTCCCTGTCCCTTGTCATCACAATGCTCCAAGCCATTGTCATGACAATGTTCCATTACCTTTGTCATCAGAATCCTCCATGACACTTGGCCTCACAATGCTCCATGCCATTGTCATGACAATGGGCCATTACATATGTCATCACAATGCTCCCTTACACCTGTCTTCACAATACTGCATGACCTGGTCATCACAAGGCTCCATGCCCTTGTCATCACAATGCACCATTCCAACAGTCATCACAATAATACATGAAACATATTAGAAAAATGATCCATGTCCTTACCATCACAATGCTCCATTACCCCAGTCATAACAATGCTCCATGACCCCTGCCATCACGATGTTACATGGCCTTGTCATCACAAGGCTCCATGACACTTCTCATCACAATGATCCAAGACCCCTGTAATCACAATGCTCCACAACCTTCTCATCACAATGCTCCATGGCCAATATCATCAAAATGCTCCATGACCACTGTCATCACAACACTCCATGACACCTGACAACCCAATGATCCGGGACTCTTGTCATCACAGTGCTCCATTCCCTAGTCATCACAATGCTCCATGACCCCTGTCATCTCAACACTCCATGAACATTTTAAGCCCATTGCTCCATGACCCTTGTCATCACAATGATCCATGCCCTTGTCTTCCCAATGCTCCATGACTACTGTATTCACAATGATCGGTGACGGTTGTCATCACAGTGCTCCATGACAACTGTCATCACAATGCTCCATGCGTTTGTCAGCAAAATGCTACATGACCTTGTCATTACAATGCTGTATGCGCTTGTCATCACAATACTCCATTTCCATTGTCATCACAATCCTCCATGAAACTTGGGACCACATTGCTTCATGCCCTTTTCATCACAATGCTCCATGCTCCTTGAAATCAAAATGATCCATGACCTCTGTCATCACAATGCTCCAAACCCTTGTGATCACAGTGTTCCATAACACTTGTCATCACAACACTCCATGATGCCTGTCATCACAATACTCCATGCACTTTTCATCACAATGCTACATGAACTTGGTCATCACAATGCTCAATACACTTGTCATCAAAATGCTCCCTGACACTTGTTGTCTGTATGCTCCTTGAACCCTGTCATGACAAGGCTCCATTCCTTTTTCATCAAAATGATCCATGTCCTTTTCATCACAATGCTCCAAGACCAATATAATCTCAATGCTCCATGCCATTGTCATCACAAAGCTCAATGACGCATGTCATCAGAATGCTCCATGGCCTTCTCATCACAATGATCCATGCTCTAGTCATCACAATGCTCCAAGACCCCTGTACTCACAGTGCTCTATGCCCCTTTTCATCAGAATGTTCCATGAGATTGTCATCACAAGTCTTCATGGCCTTCTCATCACAATGCTCCAGCACCTTGTAATCCCCATGCTCCATTCCCTGGTCTTCAAAATGCTCCATGACCACTGTCATCACAACACTCCATGACACCTGACAACACAATGATCCGGGACTCTTGTCATCACAATGCTCCATTCCCTAGTCATCACAATGCTCCATGACCCGTGTCATCAAAATACTCCGTGAACATTTTCAGCCAAGTGCTCCATGACCCTTGTCATCCCAATGATCCATGCCCTTGTCATCCCAATGCTCCATGACCGGTGTATGCACAATGCTCCGTGACGCTTGTCATCACAGTGCTCCATGACACATGTCATCACAATGGTCCATGCCTTTGTCAGCAAAATGCTCCACGACCTTCTCATTATAATGCTTTATGCGCTTGTCATCTCAATACACCATCTCCATTGTCATCACAATCCTCCATGAACATTGTAATCACATTGCTTCATGCCCTTTTCATCACAATGCTCCATGCTCCTTGAAATCAAAATGATCCATGACCTCTGTCATCACAATGCTCCAAACACTTTTGATCACATTGTTCCATAACACTTGTCATCACAACGCTCCATGATGCCTGTCATCACAATACTTCATGCCCTTTTCATCACAATGCTCCATGACCTTTGTCATCACAATGCTCAATACACTTGTCATCACAATGCTCCCTGACCCTTGTCGTCAGAATGCTCCTTGAACCCTGTCATGACAATGATCCATGCCTTTTTCCTCACAATGCCCCATGCCGTTTTCATCACAATGCTCCATGTCATTGTCATCAAAATACTCCACAAGCTTGTCATCAGAATGCTCTATGACAGTTGTCATCACAATTCTACATGCACTTGTCATCACAATGCTCCCTGACCATTTTCATCACAATGCTCCAAGCCATTGTCATCACAATGCTCCATTACCATTGTCATCAGTATCCTCCATGACACTTGGCATCACAATGCTCCATGCCATTGTCATCACAATGGGCCATGACATATGTCATCACAATGCTCCCTGACACCTCTCTTCACAATTCTGCATGACATGGTCATCACAATGCTCCATGCCCTTGTCATCACAGTGTGCCATTCCAACTGTCATTGCAATAAACCATGCAACTTATTAGACCAATGCTCCATGCCCTTGTTATCACAATGCTCCATGACCCCTGTCATCACAATGCTCCGTGACTCCAGTCATCACAATGCTTCATGACCTTTGTCATCACAATGGTCCATGCCCTCGTCATCAACAGTCTCTGTGACCTTTTTAACCACAATGGTCCATGAACTTTTCTTCACAATGCTCTTTGACACTTGTCATCACAATGCTCCATGTGCTTGTCAGCACAATGCTCCATGACACATGTCATTACAATGCACCATACGCTTGTCATCACAGTGCTCCACAATCTTGTCATCACAATGCTCCTTAAAATATGTCATCACCATGCTCCATGCACTTCTCATCAAAATGCTCTCTCACCACTGATATCACAATGCTACATCACTATTTGTCACAATACTCGCTCAACCCTTTCATCATAATGTTCCATGAACCTGTCATCACAATGCTACATCCCCTTATCATCACAATGTTCCATGACCCTTGACATCACAATGTTCCATAACCCCTGTCATCAAAATGCTCCATGACCCTTTTCATCCCAAAGCACCAAGACCCCTGGCATCACAATGTTCTATAAGCCCTGCCATCAAAATGTTCCATTACACTTTTCTTCAAATTGATGCATGACCCGTTCATCAAAATGCTCCCTGCCCTTCTCATCACAATGCACCACACCCTTGTCATCAAAATGCTCCATGACATTTGTCATCACAAAGCTCCATGACCCATGGCATCACAATGCTCCATGTCATTGTCATCACAATGCTCCATGAACCCTCTCATCACATGTCTCCATGCCCTTGTCATCACAAAGCTCCATGACATTTGTCATCACAATGCTCGATGCCCGTCTCATCACAATGCTCCATGCCCTTGTCATTACAATCCTCCATGACCCATGTATAACAGTGTTCCGTGCCCTTGTCATCACAGTGCTCCATGCCCACTCTCATCACAATAATCCATGAAACATTTCAGACCAATGCTCAATGCCCTCCTCATCACAATGCTCCTTTACATCTGTCATAACAATGTTCCATGACGCCTGCCATCACAATGTTCCATGGCCTTGTCATCACAAGGCTCCATGACCCTTGTCATCACAATGATCCAAGACCACTGTAATCACAATGCTCCATGCCCTTGTCATCACAAAGCTCTATGAAACATGCCATCAGAATATTCCATGGACTTCTCATCAAAATGCTCCATGCCCTGGTCATGACGATGCTGCAAGACCCATGTAATCACAATGCTCCATGCCTTTTTTCATCTCAATGCTCCATGAACACTGTAATCAAAATGCACCATGCCCATCATCATAATGCTTCAGGCTCTTGTCATCACAATGAAATCAAATATCTCCATGACCACTGTCATCATAATGCTCCAAACCCTTGTGATCACAATGTTCCTTAACACTTATCATCACAACACCCTATGACGCTCATCATCACAATTATCCATGGTCCTCTCATCACAATGCTCCATGATCTTTTTCATCACAACTCTCAATACACTTGTCATCACAATGCTCCCTGACACTTGTCGTCAGTATGCTCCTTGAGCCCTGTAATGACATGGCTCCATGCCTTTTCATCACAATGATCCATGCCCTTTTCATCACAATGCTTCAAGACCACTGTAATCACAATGCTCCACGCCATTGTCATCACAAAGCTCCATGACGCATGTCATCAGAATGCTCCATGGCCTCCTCCTCACAATTCTCCATGCACTTGTCATCACAATGCTCCAAGTCCCGTGTAATCACAATGCTCCATGCCCCTTTTCATCAGAATGTTCCATGAGACTTGTCATCACAAGTCTCCATGGTCATCTCATCACAATGCTCCAGGACCTTGTCATCACCATGCTCCATTCCCTTGTCATCACAATGCTCCATGACCCCTCTCATCACAGTACTCCATGAACATTTTCAGCCCAGTGCTCCATGAACTTCTCATCACAATGCTCAATGACAAATATCATCAAAACACTCCATGACCACTGTCATCACAACACTCCATGACACCTGACAACACAATGACCCGGGACTCTTGTCATCACAATGCTCCATTCCCTACTCATCACAATGCTCCATGACCCCTGTCATCACAGTACTCCATGAACATTTTCAGCCCAATGCTCCATGACCCTTGTCATCACAATCATCCATGCCCTTGTTATCCCAATTCTCCATGACCCTTGTAATCACAATGCTCCAAGAACCCTTAATCAAAATGCTCCATGCCCCTGTCATCACAAAGCTCCATGACGCATGTCATCAGAATATTCCATGGGATTCTCCTCACAATGTTCCATGCCCTTGTCATCACAATGCTCCATGACCCTTGTAATCACAATGCTCCATGCCCTTATCATCACAAAGCTCCATGACACATGTCATCAGAATGTTCCATGTCCTTCTCATCAATATGTTCCATGCCCTTGTCATCACAATGCTCCCAGACCCCTGTAATCACTATGCTCCATGCCCATTTTCATCTCAATGCTCCATGAACCCTGTCATCACAATGCATCATGCCCATCATCATAATGCTTCCGGCTATTGTCAGCACAATGAAATCAAAATTCTCCATGACCTCTGTCATCACAATGCTCCATGACCCCTGTCATCCCAATACTCCATGAACATTTTCAGCCCAATGCTCCATGACACTTGTCTGCACAATGATCCATGCCCTTGTCATCCCAATTCCCCATGACCCATGTATTCACAATGCTCCGTGACACTTCTCATCACAGTGCTCCATGACACCTGTCATCACCATGCTCCAGGCCTTTGTCAGCAAAATGCTACGTGACATTTTCATTACAATGCTCTATGCGCTTGTCATCACAATACTCCATTACCACTGTCATCACATTCCTCCATGAACCTTAGGATCACATTGCATCATGCCCTTGACATCACAATGCTCCATGCTCCTTGAAATCAAAATGATCCATGGCCTCTGTCATTGCAATGCTCCAAAACCTTGTGATCACAATGTTCCATAACATTTGTCATCACAACGCTCCATGATGCCTGTCATCACAATATTCCATGCCCTTTTCATCACAATGTTCCATGAACTTTGTCATCACAATTCTCAATACACTTGTCATCACAATGCTCCCTGACTCTTGTCGTCAGAATGCTCCTTGAAACCTGTCACGAAAAGGCTCCATGCCTTTTGCATCACAAAGACCAATTCCATTTCCTTCACAATGCTCCATGCCATTGTCTTCAAAATACTCCTCAAGATTGTCATCAGAATGCTCCATGACCCTTGTCATCACAATTCTCCATGCACTTGTCAGCCTAATGCTCCCTGGCCCTTGTCATCACAATGCCCCAAGCCATTGTCATCACAATGCTCCATTACCTTTGTCATCAGAATCCTCCGTGACACTTTGCATCACAATGCTCCATGCCATTGTCATCAAAATGGTCCATTACATATGTCATTAAAATGTTCCCTGATAACTCTCTGCACAGTACTGCATTACCTGGTCATCACAATGCTCCAAGCCATTGTCATCACAATGCTCCATTACCTTTGTCATCAGAATCCTCCATGACACTTGGCATCACAATGCTCCATGCCATTGTCATCACAGTGGGCCCTTACAAATGTCATCACATTGCTCCCTGATACCTCTCTTCACAATACTGCATGACGTGGTCATCACAATGCTCCATGCCCTTGTCATCACAATGTGCCATTCCTTCTGTCATCACAATAATCCATGAAACTTATTAGACCAATGTTTCATGCCCTTGTCATCACAATGCTCCATGCCTTTGTTATCACAATGTTCCAACACCCCTGTAATCAGAATGCTCCGTGCCCCTTTTCATCAGTATGCTCCATGAGACTTGTCATCACCAGGCTCCAAGGTTTCTCATCACAATGCTCAAGGACATTGTCATCACAATGCTTCATGACATTGTCATGAAAATTCTCAATGGCCCTTTTCATCATAATGCTCCAAGCCCAAGTAATGACAATGCTCCATTATATTTGTCATCACATCCTCCATTACATTTGACATCACAATGCTCCATGCCATAGTCATCACAATGCACGATGTCCACTGTCATCACAATAATCTATGAAACTTGTCAGACCAATGCTCCATGCCCCTGTCATCACAATGCTCCATGCCCTTGTCATCACAATGCTCCATGACCCCTGTCATCACAATGTTCCGTGACTCCAGTCATCACAATGCTTCATAACGTTTGCCATCACAACGGTCCATGCCCGCATCATCACAAGGCTCTGTGACCTTTGTAACCACAATGCTCCATGAAATTTTCATCACAATGCTCCGTGATCCTTGTCATCACAATGCTCCATGCCTGTGTCAGTACAATGCTCCATGACCATTGTCATCACAATGTGCCATGCGCTTTTCATCACAATGATCCACAACCTTGTCATCGCTATGCTCCATAAACCTTGTAATCACAATGCTCCATGCACTTCTCATCCATATGCTATCTCTCATGAGATATCTCAATGTTCCATGACAAGTCATCACAATCCTCCCTCACCCCAGTTATCACAATGTTCCATGCCCCTATCATCACAATGCTATATCCCCTTATCAGCACAATGTTCCATGACTCCTGACATCACAATGTTCCATAACCCCTGTCATCAAAGTGCTCCATGACCCTTTTCATCCCAAAGCTCCATGAACCCTGGCATCACAATGTTCTATAACCCCTGTCATCAAAATATTCCATTACACTTTTCATCAAATTGCTGCATGACACTGTCATCAAAATGCTCCCTGCAATTCTCATCACAATGCACCACACACTTGTCATCAAAATGCTCCATGACCTATGTCATCACAAACTCCATGACCATTGGCATCACAATGCTCCATGTCATTGTCATCACGATGCTCCATGAACCCTCTCATCACATTGCTCCATGCCCTTGTCATCACAAAGCTCTATGACACTTGTCATCACAATGCTCGATGCCCTTCTCATCACAATGCTCCATGCCCTTGACATTACAATCGTCCATGACCCAAGTATCACAGTGTTCCGTGCCCTTCTCATCACAATGCTCCATATCCAATCTCATCACAATAATCCATGAAACATTTCAGACCAATGTTCAATGCCCTTCTCATAACAATGTTCCATTACCTCTGTCATAACCATTCTCCATGACCCCTGCCATCACAATGTTCCAAGGCCTTGTCATCACAAGGCTCCATAACCCTTGTCATCACAATGCTCCAAGACCCCTGTAATCACAAAGCTCCATGCCCTTGTCATCACAAAGCTCCATGACACATATCATCAGAAGGTTCCATGGCCTTCTCGTCAAAATGCTCCATGCCCTTGTCATCACAATGCTCCAAGACCCCTGCAGTCACAGTGATCCATGCACCTTTTCATCAGAATGCTCCATGAGACTTGTCATCACAAGTCTCAATGGTCATCTCATTACAATGCTCCAGGACATTGTCATCACAATGCTCCATGCACTTGTCATCACAATGCTCCAAGACCCCTGTAATCACAATTCTCCCTGCCCCTTTTCATCAGAATGCACCATGAGACTTGTCATCACAAGTCTCCATTGTCTTCTCATCACAATGCTCCAGGACCTTGTTATCACCATGCTCCATTCCCTTGTCATCACAATGTTCCATGACCCCTGTCATCACAATACTCTATGAATATTTTCAGCCAAATGCTCCATGACCTTCTCATCACAATGCTCCATGACCAATATCATCACAATGCTTCATGACCACTGTCATCACAACACTCCATGACACCTGAAAACACAGCGATCCGGGACTCTTGTCATCATAATGCTCCAAGTCCCCTGTAATCAGAGTGACCCATGACCCCAGTCATCACAATAATCCATGAACATTTTCAGCCCAATGCTCCATGACACTTGTCATCACAATGATCCATGCCCTTGTTATCCCAATGCTCCATGACCCCTGTATTCACAATGCTCCGTGACGCTTTTCATCACAGTGCTCCATGACACCTGTCATCACAATGCTCCATGCCTTTGTCAGCAAAATGCTACATGACCTTTTCATTACAATGCTCTATGTGCTTGTCATCACAATACTCCATTACCATTGTCATCACAATCCTCCATGAAACTTGGAATCACATTGCTTCATGCCCTTGTCATCACAATGCTCCATGCTCCTTGAAATCAAAATGATCCATGACCTCTGTTATCACAATACTCCAAACACTTGTGATCACAAAGTTCCATAACACTTGTCATCACAATGATCCATGATGCCTGTCATCACAATACTCCATGCCCTTTTCATCACAATGCTCCATGACCTTTGTCATCACAATTCTCAATATACATGTCATCACTATGCTCCCTGACACTTGTCATCAGAATGCTGCTTGAAACCTGTCACGAAAAGGCTCCATGCCTTTTTCATCACAAAGTCCCATGCCATTTTCATCACAATACTCCATGCCATTGTCATCAAAATACTCCACATTCTTGTCATCAGAATGCTCCATGCACTTGTCAGCACAATGCTCCCTGACCCTTGTCATCACAATGCTCCAAGCCATTGTCATCACAATGCTCCATTAACTTTGGCAACAGAATCCTCCATGACACTTGGCATCACAATGCTCCATGCCATTGTCATCACAATGGGCCATTACATATGTCATCACAATGCTCCCTGACACCTCTCTTCACAATACTGCCTGACCTGGTCATCACAAAGCTCCATGCCCTTGTCATCACAATGCGCCATTCCAACTGTCATCACAATAATCCAAGAAACTTATTATACCAATGCTCCATGCCCTTGTCATCACAATGTTCCATGACCCCTGTCATCACAATGCTCCGTGACTCCAGTCATCACAATGCTTCATAACGTTTGTCATCACAATGTTCCATGCCCGCATCATCACAAGGCTCTGTGACCTTTGTAACCACAATGCTCCATGAACTTTTCATCACAATGCTCCGGACACTTGTCATCACAATGCTCCATGCCTTTGTCAGAACAATGCTCCATGACCCTTGTCATCACAATACACCATGCGCTTTTCAACACAAAGATCCACAGCCTTGTCATCGCTATGCTCCATAAACCTTGTAATCACAATGCCCCATGCACTTCTCATCCAAATGCTCTCTCACATGAGATATCACAATGTTCCATCACTAGTCATCACAATCCTCCCTCACCCCTGTTATCACAATGTTCCATGACCCCTGTCAACACAATGCTACATTTGCTTATCAGAACAATGTTCCATGACCCCTGACATCACAATGTTCCATAACCCCTGTCATCAAAATGCTCCATGACCATTTTCATCTCAAAGCTCCATGACGCCTGGCATCACAGTGTTCTATAACCACAGTCATCAAAATGTTCCATTACAAATTTCATCAAATTGATGCATGACCCGGTCATCAAAATGCTCCCTGCCCATCTCATCACAATGCACTGCACCCTTGTCATCAAAATGCTCCATGACTTTGGTCATCACAAAGCTCCATGACCCTTGGCATCACAATGCTCCATGTCATTGTCATCACAATGCTCCATAAACCCTCTCATCACATTGCCCCATGCCCTTGTCATCACAAAGCTGCATGACACTTGTCACCACAATGCTCGATGCCCGTCTCATCACAATGCTCCATGCCCTTGGCATTAAAATCCTCCATGACCCATGTATCACAGTGTACCGTGCCCTTGTCATCACAATGCTAAATGCCCACACTCAGAGCAATAATCCATGAAATATTTCAGACCAATGCTCAATGCCCTTCTCATCACAATGCTCCATGACCTTTGTCATCACAATGCTCTATACACTTGTCATCAATATGCTCCCTGACACTTGTTGTCTGTATGCTCCTTGAACCCTGTCATGACAAGGCTCCTTGCCCTTTTCATCACAATGCTCCAAGATCCCTGTAATCACAATGCTCCATGCACTTGTCATCACAAAGCTCAATGACGCCTGTCCTCAGAATGCTCCTTGGCCTTCTTTTCACAATGCTCCATGCCATTTTCATCACAATATTCCAAGACCCTAGTAATCACAATGGTCCATGCCCCTTTTCATCAGTATGCTATATGAGACTTGTCATCACAAGGCTCCATGGATTTCTCATCACAATGCTCCATGACACTTGTCATCACAATGCTCGATGCCCTTCCCATCACAATGCTCCATGCCATTTTCATTACAATCCTCCATGAACCATGTATCACAGTGTTCCGTGCCCTTGTCATCCCAATGCTCCAAGCCCACTCTCATCACAATAATCCATGAAATATTTCAGACCAAAGCTCAATGCCCTTCTCATAACAATACTCCATGACCTCTGTCACAACAATTTTCCATGACCCCTGCCATCACAGTGTTCAATGGCATGCGATCACAAGTCTCCATGACCCTTGTCATCACAATGCTCCAAGACCACTGTAATTAAAATGCTCCATGCCCTTGTCATCACAGTGCTCCATGACGCATGTCATCAGAATGTTCCATGGCCTTCTCATCACAATGCTCCATGCCCTTGTCATCACAATGCTCCAAGACCCCTGTAATCACAATGCTCCATGCCCTTGTCATCACAATGCTCCAAGACCCCTGTAATCACAATGCTCCATGCCCTTGTCATCAAAACCCTCCATGACGCATGTCATCAGAATGCTCCATGGCCTTTTCCTCACTATGCTCCATGGCATTGTCATCACAATGCTCCATGTACACTCTCATCACATTGCTCCATGCACTTGTCATTACAATCCTCCATGACCCATGTATCACAGTGTTCCGTGCCCTTGTCATCACAATGCTCCAGTCCATCTCATCACAATAAAATATGAAATATTTCAAACCAATTCTCAATGCCGTTCTCATCACAATGCTCCATTACCTCTGTCATAACAATGCACCAGGACCACTGTCATCACAAGTCTCCATGACCCTTGTCATCACAATGCTCCAAGAAACATGTAATCAAAATTCTCCATGCCCTTGTCATAACAGAGCTCCATGACGCAGGTCATCAGAAGGTCCCATGGCCTTCTCATCACAATGCTCCATGCCCTTGTCATCACAATGCTCCAAGACGCCTGTAAACACAATGCTCCATGCCCCTTTTCATCTCAATGCTCCATGAACCCTGTCATCACAATGCACCATGCCCATCTTCATAATGCTTCAGGCTATTGTCACTACAATGAAATCAAAATTCTCCATGACTTCTGTCATCATAATGCTCCAAACCCTTGTGATCACAATGTTCCATAACACTTATCATCACAACACCCCATGACGATCATCATCACAATTATCCATGGTGTTCTCATCACAATGCTCCATGATCATTGTCATCACAATGCTCAATACACTTGTCATCACAATACTCCATGACACCTGTCGTCAGTATGCTCCTTGAACCCTGTGATGACAAGTCTCCATGCATTTTATATCACAATGATCCATGCCTTTTCATCACAATGCTCCAAGACCACTGTTATCACAATGCTCCATGGCCTTGTCAGCACAAAGCTCCATGACGCATGTCATCAGAATTCTCCATGGCTTTTCCTCACAATGCTCCATGCCCTTGTCAACACAATGCTCCAAGACCCTTGTAATCACAATGCTACATGCCCTTTTTCATCAGAATGCTCCATGAGACTTGTCATCACAAGTTTCCATGGTCATCTCATCACAATGCTCCAGGACCTCGTCATCACCATGCTCCATTCCCTTGTCATCACAATGCTCCATGACACCTGTCATTACAATAATCCATTAACATTTCCAGCCGAATGCTACATGACATTCTCATCACAATGCTCCATGACCAATATCATCACAATGCTCCATGACCCCTGTCATCACAACCATCCATAACACCTGACAACACAATGATCCCTGACTCTTGTCATCACAATGCTCCATTCCCTAGTCATCACTATGTTCCATGACACCTGTCATCACAATAGTCCATGAACATTTTCAGCCCAATGCTCCATGAACCCTGTCATCAAAATGATCCATGCCCTTTTCATCCCAATGCTCCATGACCCCTGTATTCACAATGCTCCTTGATGCTTGTCATCACAGTGCTCCATGACACCTGTCATCACAATGGCCCATGCCTTTGTCAGCCAAATGCTACATGACATTGTCATTGCAATGCTCTATGCGCTTGTCATCACAATACTCCATTTCCATTTTCATCACAATCCTCCTTGAAACTTGGGATCACATTGCTTCATGCCCTTGTCATCACAATGCTCCATGTGCCTTGAAATCAAAATGATCCATGACCTCTCTCATCACAATGCTCCAAACCCTTGTGATCACAATGTTCCATAACACTTCTCATCACAATGCTCCATGATGCCTGTCATCACAATACTCCATGCCCTTTTCATCACATTGGTCCATGACCATTGTCATCACAATTCTCAATACACTTGTCATCACCATGCTCCCTGACACTTGTCATCAGAATTCTCCTTGAACCCTGTCACGAAAAGGCTCCATGCCTTTTTCATCACAATGCCCCATGCCGTTTTCATCACAATGCTCCATGACATTGTCATTAAAATACTCCACAAGCTTGTCATTAGAATGCTCCATGACCCTTGTCATCACAATTCTCCATGCACTTGTCAGCACAATGCTCCCTGACCCTTGTCATCACAATGCTCCAAGCCATTGTCATCACAATGCTCCATTACCTTTGTCATCAGAATCCTCCATGACACTAGGCATCACAATGCTCCATGCCATTGTCATCAAAATGGGCCATTACATATGTCATCAAATTGCTCCCTGACACCTGTCTTCACAGTACTGCAAGACCTGGTCATCACAATGCTCCATGCCCTTGTCATCACAATGCGCCATTCCAACTGTCATCGCAATAATCCATGAAGCTTACTAGACCAATGTTCCATGCCCTTTTCATCACAATGCTCCATGTCCTTGTTATCACAATGTTCCACGACCCCTGTCATCACAATGCTCCGTGACTCCAGTCATCACAATGCTTCATGACTTTTGTCATCACAATGGTCCATGCCCTCGTCATCAACAGTGTCTGTGCCCTTTTTAACCACAATGCTCCATGAACTTTTCATCACACTGCTCTTTAACCCATGTCATCACAATGCTCTATGCCTTTGTGAGCACAATGCTCCATGACCCTGGTCATCACAATGCTCCATGCACTTTTCAGCACAATGCTCCATGACACATGTAATCACAATGCACCATGCTCTTGTCATCACAGTGCTCCAAAATCTTGTCATCACAATGCTCCATAAAACTTGTCATCACAATGCTCCATGCACTTCTCATCAAAATGCTCTCTCACCACTGATATCACAATGTTACATCACTATTCGTCACAATACTCCCTCACCTCTGTCATCACAATGATCCATGAATCCTGTCATCACAATGCTACATGCACTTATCATCACAATGTTCGATGACCCCTGACATCACAATGATCCATAACCCCTGTCATCAAAATGATCCTTGACACTTTTCATCAAATTGCTCCATGACCCTGTCATCAAAATGCTCCCTGCCCTTCTCATCACAATGCACAATTCCCTTGCCATCAAAATGCTCCATGACCTTTGTCATCACAAATATCCATGACCCTTCACATCACATTGCTCCATGCCCTTGTCATCACTAAGCTCCATGACACATGTCATCAGAATGCTCCATGGACTTCTCATCACAATGCTCCATGCCCTTTCCATCAAAATGCTCCATTACACCTGTCATAAGAATGCTCCATGACACCTGCCATCACGATGTTCCATGGATTTGTCATCACAAGGCTCCATGACCCTTCTCATCACATTGATCCAAGACCACTGTAATCACAATGCTCCATGCCCATTTTCATCTCAATGATCCAAGATCCCTGTAATCACAATGCTCCATGCCCCTTTTCATCTCAATGATCCATGAACCCTGTCATCACAATATACCATGCTCATCATCATAATGCTTCATGCTATTGTCATCACAATGAATTCAAAATGCTCCATGACCTCTGTCATAACAATGCTCCAAACCCTTGTGATCACAATATTCCATAACACTTGTCATCACAATGTCCCATGACACTCGTCATCACAATTATCCATGGTCTTCTCATCACAATGCTCCATGACCTTTGTCATCACAATGCTCTATACACTTGTCATCAATATGCTCCCTGACACTTGTTGTCTGTATGCTCCTTGAACCCTGTCATGACAAGGCTCCTTGCCCTTTTCATCACAATGCTCCAAGATCCCTGTAATCACAATGTTCCATGCACTTGTCATCACAAAGCTCAATGACGCCTGTCCTCAGAATGCTCCTTGGCCTTCTTTTCACAATGCTCCATGCCATTTTCATCACAATATTCCAAGACCCTAGTAATCACAATGGTCCATGCCCCTTTTCATCAGTATGCTATATGAGACTTGTCATCACAAGGCTCCATGGATTTCTCATCACAATGCTCCATGACACTTGTCATCACAATGCTCGATGCCCTTCCCATCACAATGCTCCATGCCATTTTCATTACAATCCTCCATGAACCATGTATCACAGTGTTCCGTGCCCTTGTCATCCCAATGCTCCAAGCCCACTCTCATCACAATAATCCATGAAATATTTCAGACCAAAGCTCAATGCCCTTCTCATAACAATACTCCATGACCTCTGTCACAACAATTTTCCATGACCCCTGCCATCACAGTGTTCAATGGCATGCGATCACAAGTCTCCATGACCCTTGTCATCACAATGCTCCAAGACCACTGTAATTAAAATGCTCCATGCCCTTGTCATCACAGTGCTCCATGACGCATGTCATCAGAATGTTCCATGGCCTTCTCATCACAATGCTCCATGCCCTTGTCATCACAATGCTCCATGTGCCTTGAAATCAAAATGATCCATGACCTCTCTCATCACAATGCTCCAAACCCTTGTGATCACAATGTTCCATAACACTTGTCATCACAATGCTCCATGATGCCTGTCATCACAATACTCCATGCCCTTTTCATCACATTGCTCCATGACCTTTGTCATCACAATTCTCAATACACTTGTCATCACCATGCTCCCTGACACTTGTCATCAGAATTCTCCTTGAACCCTGTCACGAAAAGGCTCCATGCCTTTATCATCACAATGCCCCATGCCGTTTTCATCACAATGCTCCATGACATTGTCATTAAAATACTCCACAAGCTTGTCATTAGAATGCTCCATGACCCTTGTCATAACAATTCTCCATGCACTTGTCAGCACAATGCTCCCTGACCCTTGTCATCACAATGCTCCAAGCCATTGTCATCACAATGCTCCATTACCTTTGTCATCAGAATCCTCCATGACACTTGGCATCACAATGCTCCATGCCATTGTCATCACAATGGGCCATTATATATGTCATCACAATGCTCCCTGACACCTGTCTTCACAATACTGCATCACCTGGTCATCACAATGCTCCATGCCCTTGTCATCACAATGTGTCATTCCATCTGTCATCGCAATAATCCATGAAACATATTAGACCAATGCTCCATGCCCTTGTCATCACAATGCTCCATGTCCTTGTTATCACAATGTTCCAAGACCCCTGTAATCAGAATGCTCCATGTCCCTTTTCATCAGTATGCTCCATGAGACTTGTCTTCACAAGGCTCCATGGATTTCTCATCACAAAGCTCCAGGAAATTGTCATCACAATGCTTCACGACCTTGTCATGAAAATCCTCAATGGCTCTTGTAATCATAATGCTGCAAGCCCTAGTCATCACAATGCTCCATTATATTTTCCATCACAATGCTCCATTACATTTGGCATCACAATGTTCCCTGCCATTGTCATCGCAATGGACCATGACATATGTCATCACAATGCTCCCTGACACCTCTCTTCACAATACTCCAAGACCTTCTCATCACAATGCCCCATGCCCTTGTCATCACAATGCAACATGTCCAATTTCATCACAATAATCTATGAAACTTGTCAGACCAATGCTCCATGCCCCTGTCATCACAATGCTCCTTGCCCTTGTCATCACAATGCTCCCTGACCCCTGTCATCACAATGCTCCATGACTCCAGTCATCACAATGCTTCACAACGTTTGTCATCACAACGGTCCATGCCCGCGTCATGACAAGGCTCTGTGACATTTGTAACCACAATGATCCATGAACTTTTCATCACAATGCTGTGTGACCCTTGCCATTACAATGCTCCATGCCTTTGTCAGAACAATGCTCCATGACCCTTGTCATCACAGTGTGCCATGCGCTTTTCATCACAATGATCCACAACCTTGTCATCGCTATGCTCCATAAACCTTGTAAGCACAATGCTCCATGCACTTCTCATCCAAATGCTCTCTCACATGAGATATCACAATGTTCCATCACTAGTCATCACAATCTTCCCTCACCCCTGTTATCACAATTTTCCATGAACACAGTCATCACAATGCTACATCCCCTTATCAGCACAATGTCCTATGACCCCTGACATCACAATATTCCATAACCACCTTCATCAAAATGCTCCATGACCGTTTTCATCCCAAAGCTCCATGACCCCTGGCATCACAATGTTCTATAACCCATGTCATCAAAATGTTCCATTATAATTTTCATCAAATTGCTGCATGACCCTGTCATCAAAATTCTCCCTGCCTTTCTCATCACAATGCACCACACCCTTGTCATCAAAATGCTCCATGACCTTTGTCATCACAAAGCTCCATGACCTTTGACATCACAATGATCCATGCAATTGTCATCACAATGCTCCACGAACATTCTCATCACATTGCTCCATGCCCTTGTCATCACAAAGCTCCATGACACTTGTCATCACAATGCTCAATGCCCTTCTCATCACAGTAGTCCATGAAATATTTCAGACCAATGCTCAATGCCGTTATCATCACAATGATCCATTACCTCTGTCATAACAATGCTCCATGACCCCTGCTATCACAATGTTCCATGGCCTTGTCATCACAAAGCTCCATGAAGCATGCCATCAGAATGTTCCATGGCCTTCTCATCACAGTGCTACATGCCCTTGTCATGACAGTGCTCTAAGACACCTGTAATCACAATGCTCCATGCCACTTTTCATCTCAATGCTCCATGAAGCCTGTCATCAAAATGCACCATGCCCATCATCATAATGCTTCAGGCTATTGTCATGACAAAGAAATCAAAATTATCCATGACCACTGTCATCATAATGCTCCAAACCCTTGTGATCACAAAGTGCCATAACACTTATCATCACAACACCCTATGACGCTCATCATCACAATTATCCATGGTCTTCTCATCACAATGCTCCATGACCTTTGTCATCACAATTCTCAGTACACTTGACATCACAATGCTCCCTGACACATGTCGTCAGTATGCTCCTTGAAACCTGTCATGACAAGGCTCCATGCCTTTTCATCACAATGATCCATGCCCTTTTCATCACAATGCTCCAAGACCCCTGTAATCACAGTGCTCCATGCCCGTGTAATCACAGAGCTCCATGACACATGTCATCAGAATGCTCGAAGACCCCTGTAATCACAATGCTCTGTGCCCCTTTTCATTAGAATGCTCCATGAGACTTGTCATCACAAATCTCCATGCTCTTATCATCACAGTGCTCCAGAACATTGTCATCACCATGCACCATTCCCTTGTCATCACAATGCTCCATGACACCTGTCATCACAATACTCCATGAACATTTTCAGCCCAATGCTCCATGAAATTCTCATCACAGTGCTCCATGTCAAATATCATCAAAATGCTCCATGCCCACTGTCATCACAACACTCCATAACACCTGACAACACAATGATCCGGGACTCTTGTCATCACAATGCTCCATTCCCTAGTCATCAAAATGCTCCATGAACATTTTCAGCCCAATGCTCCATGACCCTTGTCATCACAATGATCTTTGCCCTTGTCATCCCAATGCTACATGACCCCTGTATTCACAATGCTCTGTGACCCTTGTCATCACAATGCTCCATGACACCTGTCATCACAATGCTCCATGTCTTTGTCAGCAAAATGCTACATGACCTTGTCATTACAATGCTCTATGCGCTTGTCACCACAGTACTCCATTACCACTGTCATCACAATCCTCCATGAACCTAGGATCACATTGCTTCATGCCCTTGTCATAACGAAGCTCCATGCTCCTTGAAATCAAAATGATCCATTACCTCTGTCATCACAATGCTACAAACACTTGTGATCACCATGTTCCATAACAGTTGTCATCACAACGCTCCATGATGTCTGTCATTACAATAATCCATGCCCTTTTCATCACAGTGCTTCATGACCTTTGTCATTACAATTCTCAATACACTTGTCATCACAATGTTCCCTGACACTTGTCGTCAGAATGCTCCTTGAAACCTGTCACAAAAAGGCTCTATGCATTTTTCATCACAAAACCCCATGCCATTTTCATTAAAATGCTCCATGCCATTGTCATCAAAATACTCCACAGGCTTGTCATCAGAATGCTCCATGAACATTGTCACCACAATTCTCCATGCACTTGTCAGAACAAGGCTTCCTGACCCTTGTCATCACAATGCTTCAAGCCATTTTCATCACAAAGCTCCATTACCTTTGTCATCAGAATCCTCCATGACACTTGGCATCACAATGCTCCATGACATTGTCATCACAATGAGCCATTACATATGTCATCACAATGCTCCATGACACCACTCTTCACAATAATGCATAACCTGGTCATCACAATGCTCCATGCCCTTGTCATCACAATACGCCGTTCCAACTGTCATCACAATAATCCATGAAAATTATTAGACCAATGGTCCATGCCCTTGTCATCACAATGCTCCATGCCCTAGTTATCATAATGTTCCAAAACGCCTGTAATCAGAATGCTCCATGCCCCTTTTCATCAGTATGCTCCATGCGATTTGTCATCACAAGGCTCCATGATTTTCTCATCACAGTGCTCCAGGACCTTGTCATCACAATTCTTCCCGACATTTGCATGAAAATTCTCAATGGCCCTTGTCAACATAATGCTCCAAGCCCTAGTCATCACAATGCTCCATTATATTTGTCATCACAATCCTCCATTACATTTGGCATCACAATGCTCCATGCCATTGTCATCGCAATGGACCATGACATATGTCATCACAATGCTCCGTGACAACTGTCTTCACAATACTCCATGCCCTTGTCATCACAATGCTCCATGCCCTTGTCATCACAATGAACCATGTCCACTGTCATCACAATAATCTAGGAAACTTGTCAGACCAATGCTCAATGACCCTGTCATGACAATGCTCCATGCCCTTGTCATCACAATGCTCCATGACACCTGTCATAACAATGCTCCATGACCCTTGCCATCACAATGTTCCACGGACTTGTCATCACAAGGCTCCATGACGCTTGTCATCACAATGCTCCAAGACCCCTGTAATCACAATGCTCCATGCCCTTGTCATCACAATGCTCCAAGACCCCTGTAATCACAATGCTCCATGCCCTTGTCATCACAAAGCTCCTTGACACATGTCATCAGAATGTTCCATGGCCTTCTCATCAAAATGCTCCATGCCCTTGTCATCACAATGCACCATGTGCAATGTCATCACAATAATCTATGAAACTTTTCAGACCAATGCTCCATGTCCCTGTCATCACAATGCTCCATGCCCTTGTCATCACAATGCTCCATGACCCCTGTCATCACAATGCTCCGTGACTCCATTCATCACAATGCTTCATAACGATTTTCATCACAACAGTCCATGCGTGCGTCATCACAAGGCTCTTTGACCTTTGTAAACACAATGCTCCATTAAACTTTCATCACAATTCTTTGTGACCCTTGTCATCACAATGCTCCATGCTTTTGTTAGGACAATGCTCCATGACCGTTGTCATCACAAAGTGTCATGCGCTTTTCATCACAATGATCCACAACCTTGTCATAGCTATGCTCCATAAACCTTGTAATCACAATGCTCCATGCACTTCTCATCCAAATGCTCTCTCACAGAAGATATCACAATGTTCCATCACTAGTCATCAGAATCCTCACTCACCCCTGTTATCACAATGTTCCATGAACCCTGTCATCACAATGCTACATCCCCTTATCATCACAATGTTCCATGACCCATGACATCACAATGTTCCATAACCACTGTCATCAAAATGCTCCATGACCCTCTTCATCCCAAAGCTCCGTGACCCCTGGCATCACAATGTTCTATAACCCCAGTCATCAAAATGTTCCATTACACTTTTCGTCAAATTGCTGCAGGACCCTGTCATCAAAATGCTCCCTGCATTTCTCATCACAATGCACCACAGCCTTGTCATCAAAATGCTCAATGACTTTGTCATCACAAAGCTCCATGACCCTTGGCATCACAATGCTCCATGTCATTGTCATCACAATGCTCCATGAAACCTCTCATCACATTGCTCCATGCCCTTGTCATCACAAAGCTCCATGACACTTGTCATCATAATGCTCGATGCCCTTCGCATCACAATGCTCCATGCCCTTGTCATTACAATCCTCCATGACCCATGTATCACAGTGTTCCTTGCCCTTGTCATCACAGTGTTCCATGCCCAATCTCATCACAAATATCCATGAAACCTTTCAGACCAATGCTCAATGCCCTTCTCATCACAATGCTCCATTACCTCTGTAATAACAATGCTCCATGACCCCTGCCCACACAATGTTCCACGGCCCTGTCATCACAAGTCTCCATGACCCTTGTCATCACAATGCACCAAAACCCCTGTAATCACAATGCTCCATGCCCTTGTCATCACAAAGCCCCATGACGCATGCCATCAGAATGTTCCATGGCCTTCTCATCACAATCCTCCATGCCCTTGTCATGACAATGCTCCAAGACCCCTGTATTCACAATGCTCCATGCTACTTTTCATCTCAATGCTCCATGAAGCCTCTCATCAGAATGCTCCATGCCCATCATCAAAATGCTTCAGGCTATTGTCATCACAATGAAATCAAAATTATCCATGAACACTGTCATCATAATGCTCCAAGCCCTTGTGATCACAATGTTCCATAACACTTAACATCACAACACCCTATGACGCTCATCATCACAATTATCCATGGTCTTCTCATCACAATGCTCCATGACCTTTGTCATTACAATTCTCAATACACTTGTCATCACAATGCTCTCTGACACTTGTCGTCAATATGCTCCTTGAAACCTGTCATGACAAGGCTCCATGCCTTTTCATCACAATGATCCATGCCTTTTCATCACAATGTTCCAAGACACCTGTAATCACAGTGCTCCATGCCCTTGTCATCTCAAAGCTCAATGACACATGTCATCAGAATGCTCCATGGCCTTCTCCTCACAATGCTCCAGGCCCTTGTCATCACAATGCTCCAAGACCCCTGTAATCACAATGCTCCATGCCCCTTTTCATCAGAATGCTCCATGAGACTTCTCATCACAAGTCTCCATGCTTTTATCATCACAATTCTCCAGGAACTTGTCATCACCATGCTGCAATCCCTTGTCATCACAATGCTCCATGACCCCTGTCATCACAATACTCCATGAATATTTTCAGCCCAATGCTCCATGAAATTCTCATCACAATGCTCCATGACAAATATCATCAAAATGCTCCATGACCACTGTCATCAAAACACTCCATGACACCTGACAACACAATGATCCGGTACTCTTGTCATAACAATGCTCCATTCCCTACTCATCACAAAGCTCCATGACCCCTCTCATCACAATACTCCATGAACATTTTCAGCCCAATGCTCCATGACACTTGTCATCACAATGCTCCATGCCATTGTCATCAAAATGCTACATGACATTGTCATTACAATACTCTATGCGATTGTCATCACAATACTACTTTACCATTGTCATCACAAACCTCCATGAACCTTGAGATCACATTGCTTCATGCCCTTGTCATCACAATGCTCCCTGGACTTTGAAATCAAAATGATCCATGACCCCTCTCATCACCAAGCTCCAAACACTTGGAATCACAATGTTCCATAACACTTGTCATCACGACGCTCCATGATGCCTGCCATCACAATACTCCATGCCCTTTTCATCACAATGCTCCATGACCTTTGTCATCACAATTCTCAATACACTTTTCATCACAATGCTCCCTAACACTTGTCGTCAGAATGCTCCTGGAACCCTGTCACGAAAAGGCTCCATGCCTTTTTCATCACAAAGCCCCATGCCATTTTCATCACAATGCTCCATGCCATTGTCATCAAGATACACCACAAGCTTGTCATCAGAATGCTCCATGATCCTTGTCACCACAATTCTCCATGCACTTGTCAGCACAATGATCACTGACCCATGTCATCACAATGCTCCATTAACTTTGTCATCAGAATCCTCCATGAAACTTGGCATCACAAAGCTCCAGGCCGTTGTTATCACAATGGGCCATTACATATGTCATCACAGTGCTCCCTGACACCTCTCTTCTCAATACATCAAGACCTGGTCATCACAATGCTCCATGCCCTTGTCATCACAATGCGCCATTCCAACTGTCATCGCAATACTCCATGAAAATTTTTAGACCAATGCTCCATGCCATTGTCATCACAATGCTCCATGCCCTTGTTACCACAATGTTCCATGACCCCTGTCATCACAATGCTCCATGCCCTTGTCATCATAAAGCTCTATGACACATGCCATCAGAATGTTCCATGTCCTTCTCATCAAAATGCTCCATGCCCTTGTCATTACAGTATTCCAAGACCCCTGTAATCACAATGTTCCATGCCCCTTTTCATCTCAATGCTCCATGAACCCTGTCATCACAATGCACCATGCCCATCATCATAAAGCTTCCGGCTATTGTCAGCACAATGAAATCAAAATTCTCCATGACCTCTGTCATCACAATGCTCCATGACCCCTGTCATCACAATACTCCATGAACATTTTCAGCCCAATGCTCCATGACCCTTGTCATCACAGTGATCCATGACCTTGTCATCCCATTGCTCCATGACCCCTGTATTCACAATGCTCTGTGACGCTTGTCATCACTGTGCTCCATGACACCTGTCATCACAATGCTCCATGCCTTTGTCAGCAAAATGCTATATGAACTTGTCATTACAATGCTCTATGCGCTTGTCATCACAGTACTCCATTACAATTGTCATCACAATCCTCTATGAAACTTGGGATCACATTGATTCATGCCCTTGTAATCACAATGCTCCATGCTCCTTGAAATCAAAGTGATCCATGATCTCTGTCCTCACAGTGCTCCAAACCATTGTGATCAAAATGTTCCATAAAACTTGTCATCACAACGCTCCATGATGCCTGTCATCACAATACTCCATGCCCTATTCATCACAATGCTCCATGACCTTGTCATCACAATTCTCAATACACTTGTCATCACAATGCTCCCTGACACTTGTCATCAAAATGCTCCTTGAACCCTGTCACGAAAATGCTCCATGCCTGTTTCATCACAATGCCCCATGCCGTTTTCATCACAATGCTCCACGCCACTGTCATCAAAATACTCCACAAGCTTGTCATGAGAATGCTCCATGACCCTTGTCATCACAATTCCCCATGCATTTGTCAGCACAATGCTCCCTGACCCTTGTCATCTCAATGCTCCAAGCCATTGTCATTACAATGCACCAATGCCTTTGTCATCAGAATCCTCCATGACACTTGGCATCACAATGCTCCATGCCATTGTCATCACAATGGGTCATTACATTTGTCAACACAGTGCTCCCTGACACCAGTCTTCACAATACTGCATCACCTGGTCATCACAATGCTCCATGCCTTTGTCACCACAGTGCTCCATTCCAACAGTCATCGCAATAATCCATGAAACTTAGTAGACCAATGCTCCATGCCCTTGTCATCACAATGCTCCATGACCCTTTTCATCACAATGCTCCATGAACTTTTCATCACAATGCACTTTGATCCTTGTCATCACAATTCTCTATGCCTTTCTCAGCACAATGCTACATGACCCTTGTCATCACAATGCTCCATGCGCTTGTCAGCACGATTCTCCATGACAAATGTCATCACAATGAACCATGCGCTTGTCACCATAGTGCTCCACAGTCTTGTCATCACAATGCTCCATGCACTTCTCATCAAAATGCTCTCTCACCACAGATATCACAATGTTACATCACTATTCGTCACAATACTCCCTCACCCCTGTTATCATAGTTTTCCATGACTCCTGTCATCACAATGCTACATTCACTTATCATCACAATATTCGATGACCCCTGACATCACAATGCTCTATAACCCCTGTCATCAAAATGCTCCATGACCATTTTCTTCAACATGCTCCATGACCCCTGACATCACAATGTTCCATAACCTCTCTCATCAAAATGTTCCATAACACTTTTCATCAAATTGCTCCATGACCCTGTCATCACAATGCTCCCTGCCCTTCTCATCCCATTGCACAATGGACTTGTCATCAAAATGCTCCATGACTTTGTCATCACAAAGATCCATGACGCTTGGCATCACAATGCTCCATGTCATTGTCATCACAATGCTCCATGAACGCTCTCATCACATTGCTCCATCCCCTTGTCATCACAAAGCTCCATGACACAGGTCATCAGAATGCTCCATGGCCTTCTCCTCACAATGCTCCATGCCCTTGTCATCTCAATGTGCCAAGACCCCTCTAATCACAATGCTCCATGCCCATTTTCATCAGTATGCTCCAGGAGACTTGTCATCACAAGGCTCCATGGTTTTCTCATCACAATGCTCCAGGACATTGTCATCACAATGCTTCACGACCTTGTCATGAAAATTCTCAATGACCATTGTCATCATAATGCTCCAAGCCCTAGTCATCACAATGCTCCATTATATTTGTCATCACAATCCTCCATTACATTTGGCATCACAGTACTCCCAGCCATTGTCATCGCAATGGACCATGACATATGTCATCACAATGCTCCCTGACACCTGTCTTCACAATACTCCATGACCTTCTCTTCACAATGATCCATGCCCTTGTCATCACAATGCACCATGTCCACTGTCATCACAATAATCTGTGAAACTTGTCAGACCAATGCTCCATGCCCCTGTCATCACAATGCTCCATGCCCTTGTCATCACAATGCTCCATGACTTGTCATCACAAAGCTCCATGACCCATGACCCATGTATCACAGTGTTCCATGCCCTAGTCATCACAATGCTCCAAGACCCCTGTAGTCACAATGCTCCATGTCCCCTTTCCTCAGAATCCTCCATGCGACTTATCATAAGTAGCCATGGTCTTCTCATCACAATGCTCCAGGACCTTGTCATCACCATGCTCCATTCCCTTGTCATCACAATGCTCCATGACCCCTGTTATCACAATAATCCATGAATAATTTCAGCCCAATGCTCCACGACCTATTCATCACAATGCTCCATGGCCAATATCATCTCATAGCTCCATGACCATTGTCATCAAAACACTCCATGATACCTGACAAAACAATGATCCGGGACACTTTTCATCACAATGCTCCATTCCCTAGTCATCACAATGCTCCATGACCCCAGTCATCACAACACTCCATGAAAATTTTCAGCCAAGTGCTCCATCACACTTGTGATCTCTATTATCCATGCCCTTGTCATCCCAATGCTCCATGACCCCTGTATTCACAAAGTTCCGTGACGCTTGTAATCGCAGTGCTCCATGACACATGTCATCACAATGCTCCATGCCTTTGTCAGCAAAATGCTACATGACCTTGTCATTACAATGCTCTATGCGCTTGTCATCACAATACTCCACTTCCATTGTCATCACAATCCTCCATGAACCTTGGGATCACATTGTTTCATGCCCTTGTCATCACAATGCTCCATGCTCCTTGAAATCAAAATGATCCATGACCTCTCTCATCACAATGCTCCAAACCCTTGTGATCACAATGTTCCATACCACTTGTCATCACAACGCTCCATGACACATGTCATCAGAATTCTCCATGGCCTTCTCATCACAATGCTCCAAACCCTTGTGATCACAATGTTCCATAACACTTGTCATCACATAGCTCCATGACACATGTCATCAGAATTCTCCATGGCCTTCTCATCACAATGCTCCATGCCCTTGCCTTCACAATGCTCCATTACCCCTGTCATAACAATGCTCCATGATCCCTGCCATCACTATGTTCCATGGCCTTTTCATCACAAAGCTCCATGACCCATCTCATCACAATGCTCCATGAACCCCGTAATCACAATGCTTTATGTCCCTTTTCATCTCAATGATCCATGAACCCTGTCATCACAATGCACCATGCCCATCATCATAATGCTTCATGCTATTGTTATCAGAATGAAATCAAAATGCTCCATGACCTCTGTCATAACAATGCTACAAACCCTTGTGATCACAATATTCCAAAACACTTGTCATCACAGTGCTCCATGACCTCTGTCATCACAATGCGCCATGACCACTGTCATCACAATGCTCCATGAACCCTGACAACACAATGATCCGGGAATTTTGTCATCAAAATGCTCCATGCCCTTGTCATCCCAATGCTCCATGAACCCTGTAATCACAATGCTCCATGACGCTTGTCATCACACTGCTCCATGAACCTTGTCATCACAATGCCTTTGATAGCAAAATGATACATAGTATTGTCATCACAATGCTCCATACACTTGTCATCACAATCCTCCATGACCCTTGGGATCATATTGCTTTATGCCCTTGTCACCTCTATCTTGCCTTTCTGGTTTTTACAGATTTTCGGATGTCCTTTTGGACCGGTGGGAAGTGAAAATTATTTGTAGTGTGGATTTGCATTGCACGCTTGCTTGATTGGCCAAAAAGGGCCTATGCCTTTTCTCTTGAATATATTCAGGAGAAAAGTCATACACTGGTTTGGGCCAAGTGCATCATTCTCGAAGTTGTGATGCCTTTCCTGTGCTTTAAAGGTGATTCCAATTTACCTCTTGAAATATGTTTTGTGCAATTCTGCCTCATTTTCAAGTCCGCTTTGTTGCCTTCCCTCAACAGATTTTTGGAAGAGAGTAGTCCTTTGTAACTCTGCAGGTTTTTGATTTGCTTTGACCCTGAGCTCCAATTTTCAAATCCCATTATTGGGAGCTGACCGCAAATCCACAATTTTGCTTCAGGACCTATACTGGTTCCAGGGGTGGCTATACTGGTTCCCTGTGGGTGGCTGAGGCTTTGGTTAATTCTTCTTCCTGACGGGAATTTAGAGTGACATGTGTCCGTCCAAAGGCCTACATCTACTCTCTGATTTTTTCTCCCTCTTCCCTTTCATCCTCTGCACAATTAGCAAACTGTGCGAACCAGGAGGTTATAGGGGATGACTCTCCTAAGTTGGGAGATTGATAGTAAAGTAGTTGGAATGCCAAACTGTAGCACAAGGAGAGGAAAAAGTAGGAGACTTTCAGAAACCTTTCGCCATCACAGGGTGTCCATTCTCTAGGTTTCCCATACATGTTATAACTGTAGTGATATTCCCTTCTACCTGGAAATTTGGGACCCATGGAATGGTGGCATGCATTACTACTTTAAAGGGTCTGCATTTTCTCTCCCAATCTCACCAGTCCTCTCAGTCCCAAGTGTCCAGCCTTAGGTCTCATCCAGCTTTCTTTGCAGATAGGGTCATTCTAGGTTTCATCAGAACCCCTGAAGGAATTGTGTAAGAATTTCGCTGTTTTTTTGTTTTGTTTTTGAAATTCATTTTTATAATGGGGTTGAGCTGATTTTCCCTGACGTGTTTATGCCGGTCTAGACACACTTGATTCCCTTACAGAGGCATATCAATACATAGGTTTTAAGATTCTTACTAATCAGATATATTCCTCTGTGGGGAATAGGGGTTTTGAGTCCCGTTCACTGAGGAAGGTGTAGGTCTTGTCTATTCTGTATTTGCTTTATGGAATGGTAACTGTGCTAATATCAAACTCTGGTTTTATGCATCACCCCACCTCTCCTTTCCCCTTAAGGAGGCATAAGAGTGTTTTCTAAATGTGAGACGCTTCTCTCTTTCCTAATTCAGTTCATGTGTTGTGATGTTGACGTTCCCTCTCTAAGTGATATCTTATGATAAGATTCTTTTTCTGTGTGACTAATTTCCCTTAGAATCATCATACCTAAATCCTCTCATTATGCTGCTACTGGCCTTATGACATTGATTTCACGTCTGAGTGATATTCCGTTGTACAAAATTACCACAAGTTCTTTATGCATTTCTCTTTTTCCTGGGATACTTTAGGTGTACCGAAGTTGAGGTTCTTGTATGCAGAGCAGCCCTAAATTTTGGGGTGCCTGTGTCTTGTTGATATTTAGTCTTCCCAAGTTATATGTCCATGAGTTGAAGTCCTCTTTGCTCGGGGGCTTTGTATTTTAGATGTTTTAGGAAACAGCATACACTTCTTCAGAGTAGCTCTTGGATATTTATACCCCACCCATCAGCGTGACTAGTCTCCCTGTTTTCCATGGCCTCTCCTGCATTTCTGATTTGTACACATTTTTTGGATGGCCTTTCTGAGCAGTGGAAATTGAGACTTCTTTATTGTGCGGATTTGCATTTCCCTCTTGCTTGGTTGGCCAAAAACTCTGTATGTGTTTTTTTCCTGAAGATATTCACGAAAAAAACGCATACACCCTTTTGCCCAACTGCATCATTTTAGAAATTCTGCTGCTTTTCATATGCTTTAAATGTGAGTACAATCTACCTTTTGAAAAATGTTTCCTGCAATTCTGCCTCTCATTCAGAACATCTTCGTTGCCTTACCTGAATATATTTTTGGACGTTGGTTATCATTTATATCTTTGCAGGTCTTTGAATTGTCTGCTCCTGAGCTCCATTTTGCAACTCGCTTTTTTTGTGAGCTGACCGCCAAACCATTGAATTGATTCCGGCCCTATTCTGGTTCTGGGGAGGCAGGCTGAGCCTTTGGTAAATCTTCTTCCTAATGGGAAATTAGAGTGACATGTGCCTGTCAAAACTACTACAGCTAATCTCTCACTGGTTCCTCCTCTTCCCATTTATCCTCTGCAAAAATTGCAAACTGTGTGAAACAGGAGGTTAAAGGTGCTGATTCTCCAAGTCGGGAGATTGTTAGTAATGTGGCTGGAATGGCGAACCCCAGCACCAGGAGATCAAAAATGAGGTGCATTTTAGACACCTCTCCTGAGCACACGGTGTACATTCATCTCGGTTTCGCAGGCATGTTTTCGCTGTCAGAAGATTCCCTTGAAACTGCAGATTTGGGACCCATGGAATGGGTATCAGGCAGTATTACGTTAAAAGGTCTGCATTTCCTCACCCAGCTTCTCTAACATCTCTTAGCGTGCATAGCTTCCAGCCTTATATATCATCCTGCTGTGGGTCTACATGTGTTCAATCCATGTTACATCGTAGCCCTTCAACAAAAGTTGTAAGAATTTTTGTCTGTCTCACTGTTTTTATAAATATATTTAAATTTATTTTTATATTGGTTACAGCTGATTTTCAAAGCTCTGTTTTTTGCTGCTGTACATCCACTTGATTCATGTACTGTGAGACAACAATAAATTCTTTCTCAGATGCTTACGAGTCATATGTATTATTTTCCAGTGACTTGAGTGGACTGAGTGCAGTTCTTTGAGGTACCGTGTAGGCCTTGCCAGTTATTCAATTCGGTACTTGGAATGGTATCTTTGCTAATTTCAACCTCCTGGATAATACCTCACCATTCCCCACCTTTCCCATTTAGCAGCCTTATGTCTCTTTTCTACATATTTGACTATGTTTCTGTTTTGTAGTTTATTTCATGTGTAGCCATTTTTGATTCCACCTTTAAGTGACATCTTATGATATGTGTCTTTTTCTTTCTGACATGTGTCACTTAGAATGATCGTATGTAACTCCTCCAGAGTTGTTCCAACTGGCCTTATTTCATTGATTTCTGGATGAGTAATATTCCACTCTACATAAGTATCCAATCTCGTTTATCCATTTTATCCTTCCAGGGACATTATGTTATATCCAACTGGAGGCCCTTTTTAACAGAGAAGTGGTAAACGTCGGGGTGCCTGTTTTCTGTCATTTTTTGTTTTTCCCAAGGTACACGCCCATGAGTGCAAGTGCCCTATGCTCTGTAGCTCAGTTTTCAGATGTTTTAGCAAACACAATACACTTCTCCAGAGTGGCCGTTGGCAAATTACATTTCCACTATCAGCCTCACAGGGCTCCCTTTTCTCCTCACCCTGTCCTGCATTTCTGGTGTTTACACTTTATGTGGATGGCCCTTCTGACTGATGTGAAGTGATACATTTTGTAGTATTGATTTCCAGTGCCCACCTGTTTGGTTGGATAAAAAGTGTGTATGATCTTTACTTGAATATATTCAGAAAAAAATGCATACGCCCTTTTGGGCCAAGTGCATCATTGGCGATGTTCAGCCCCTTTTCTTGTGCTTTAATGGGGAGTCCTTTCTACCTCTTCAAATCTGTTTCCTGCCACTCCCCCTTGCTAACAAGTCCTTTTCTGTGACTTACCTCAAGACATTTTTCAACAATAGATATTTTCAACTCTGCAGTTTCATGAATTTTAGTGCCCCTGAGTTCCATTTTTCAACTTGTGTTTTTGGAAACTGGACACAAAACAGCGGGATTTCCTCTAGCCCTATTCTCTTTCCGTGGGCAATTCTAGGCTTTGATGAATTTGTCTTCCGGATTGGAAATTAGAGTGGCATGTGCCTGTCCGAACACGAAGACTTGTCTCTAAATTTTTCTCATCCTTCCGCTTCATCCTCTGAACAAATTCCAAACTGTGTGCAACAGGATGTTGACGGTGCTGATATCCCCAAGTGAGGAGATTGTTAGGAAAGATGCTCGAGGGGTGAACCCGAGCACCAGGCGATGAGGAGATGAGGTGCCTTTTCCAAACTCTTTCCGCTCAAACGGTATACCATCCTCTAGGTGTGACAGGCATGGTTTAGCTGTAGGAAGGGTCCCGTGCATGGAAGGAGAACACCAGGGATTTTTCCAAATCAGTGCCTCCCCGAACCCCAAACTGGGGAATTTTTAAGCTACGGCTACACGTATGTCCATTAAGGGCCTTGGGAAATAGGCAGAGCCCAACATTAGATGATTGAAATCTTCAGGTTCAAAAGCGCTCACCATCGGCCTTGCTTAGGTTACATTTTATCTGTCATTGATAGATGATGTCAATAAAAAATATCGATTCTTTTTCAGATTATTTCCCCTTATAGGTTATTGCAAAATATTCAGTGTAGTTCCCTGTGCTATACAGTAATTCCTTGTTGATGATCTATTTTATACATAGCAGTGTGTATGTGTTAATCCCAAACTGTTAATTTATCCCTTTTCCTACCTTTCCCCTTTGGTAATAAAAAATTATAAGATTTTATACTTATCAGAAATGGGGGAGCTGAAAGAGAGGTATCCTTTTCAATGGAAAAGCATTCAAAACAAGATTGAAGCTTCAGCCAAGAGTATTCGATGTACAACCATGGAAATAAATCACTTCATTTCTCTAATGTTGACCTGACAAATAAGACAGACGTCTTCACTGAACTTGCTTATAGTAAAGTGATGGAAATATCAAATGTAAGTCTTAGAAAAATCTTATTTTACCCGAGCATTATACACTGCTCTATGTTAACTACAGTTTGGCTCACATATCTGTTCACTGAAGTTACAATGTTCTCAATTTCTGTTACTGATCCTCCAGAGTGGACCCCAACAGGAGTCCCCATGTCCAGTGTCATTGGAGCCAACAGATCAAGACTGAGTTTGGTTCAGAAGCAAAGGAAACATTATTTTGAAAACAGAATGGAGAAGTGAGAGCGTGCCCTCACCCACGGGCTGTGGGCTGGGTGCTGTGTAGGGATCCCGGCAGCGTCAGTGGGAGTTAGGGGATGGAGCTCTCGAGGGCTGGGTTGGCTGCAGCTCAGGCTCTATGCCGTGGAGTCTGCATGGGACCCCGCTAGCTGAGGTGTCGACCCAGCCATTCTGCACTAGGAAATCGGGTCTGAAGTGCCGGGTGTGGGACCTCTGCATGCGGAACCCTAGGAGCACGTGAAATTAGACAAAGCACAAAGGAAAAACAGGTTAGACTTTATTTTATTGCTCAGATTCTCTTTATATCTCCCAGGAATTTTTAATGAACGTTGCCGGAGAGGAACACCTCCTCTGCTTTTTGTTCTGTTCCTCATTCTTGGGGTGTTGAGCGTGCAGACCCCTCTTTTGTAACTGCTTCATGCTGTGGTGGGAGCCCTGATACCTGGGGGGAGGGGCAAAACGTCTCCCCACCAGCCTCCAGGTGAGGTTGATTGTCCCAAGGACTTCTGCATCACTTCTCGTCCGCCTGAGCACCAGCATTGGAAGTGTTATTGATTCTAATGACCTTTAAGGGTCCAGGAAAGAGATGCGCAGAGATGCTGTGGTGGCAGGTTTCACCCCACCCCACATTTGTTCGGTGACCTTAGGCTGACGTATTTTGCCAGCCTAGATGCTCTGACCAGTAGTCTGTGCTTTCTTTAATTAGGTCCCTGAATTAATGTACAAACAGCACCATGTGTCAGAGCCCTGCCCGTGCAACTCCCAGACAGTCCAGGGTCAGTGGTGATCCAGGACCATGACGTTCACTGAGTCAACGGCCTTTAGAAGTAGACAGCAGTCCATGCGGTCATATTGGCCACCATCACCGTGGTGTCTGTATGGTTTTCTATGGTGAAAGCGTGATATACGTTTCCCCCGCCATGCTTATTAGCTCCCCTCTGGGTGCAGTAAGTCCTGCAAGCAGTAGTCTGCTCTTTCGCGGCACAGTCTTCTTGTTTTCTGAGAGAAACTCCAGGTCAAGTGATGGTCACACGAGTCATCTTGGGGGCCCGTTGCCCCCATTTGTCTCTCTGGAGGTTGGAGTTGGAGGGCCTCCTCACTCGAGGTCAGTGTGTCCACAGAGCGACCCCTGCAACTTCAGGGCATGATGGGTGGTTAGGATCATGACGTGGGGTCATTTTCCCTTAGGAGGGAGCTGGCCTTGTGGGCTGCTGATTTCCAGCTTTTTAGATACCCCAGTATACTGGCCTGATGAGTCGGTGGGCAAAGCCCTTGGTGACCATAGTTTATCATACCTGAAGGGCATTCTTGTGTTGCTCCATTTCAAGTGGTCCCAGTTTTTGCACTAAGGCTCCAAGGGCGATTAACCTTTGTCTGGGTATGTAATGGTCAAAGGGTTTAGCTAAATTAGCGAGTTGCTGGGCAAGGATCTGAATTGACTGCTCATTCCATTCTTGAAAGGCTGCTTCTGGATTCTATTCAAAAGGATCATCATCTTTTCGTGTCAGTGTTTCATGTAGAGGCCCAGCTATTAGACTGTATTTAGGGATCCAGATGCAGAAAACCTTGGCCTCCCCAGGAACCCCTAAGCTGTCTTCTAGTTTTAGAAGAGGTAAGGCTGCAAATGGCTTCTTCCCTATCCTGGGATGCGTTTCTCCGAATATCTGTGAGAATGAAGCCCAGGCATGTCACCTGAGCCTGGGATATTTGAGCCTTTTTCTTGGACACCTTCTATCCTTTCTTGGCTAGGTAGTTCAGAGGCGTCTTTAGTAGGCCTGGCGATCAGAATGTAATCTGCATATTGAAGGAGGGTTCCCTTTTACAGAGGTAGAACTTTTAGGTCTTTAGAGGACATTTTCCCAATGATGGTGTGGGTATTTTTGAACCACTGGTGCAGGACGACCCAGCATTATTGCTTGTGTTGCATGTTGTGTCCTGCCACTCACAAGCCAAAAATTCTTGTGACTCTGAGATGAACGGAATACAGAAGAAGGCATCATTGAAGTCTAATGCAGAATGCCATGGCCTGGTGGATGGTAGAATTAGCAGCAGGGTGTAGGAAATAGGAGCTACTGGATGTATATCCTCGGTGGCTTCACTAACTGTCCTGATATCCTTTACCAGGTCTCCAGCAGCCCATGGGGCTCTCGTGGTCAGGCCAATCCCAGGATATGGAGCTCACCTGGGCTGCATCCTGCACCCCAGAGCCCACGGGGCTCTCATTGTCAAGTCCCTCCCAGGGTATGGAGCTCACCTGTGCAGCTAACCAGCAGCCCATGGGGCTCTCATAGTCAGGCCCTTCCCAGGATACGGAACTCCCCTGGGCATGTACCACAGCAGGGCTGGACACACAGGAACTGTGCACATAGCCCACCTTGCAGAGAACCCCAAGCTCACCTGTCGCTCACAGCTGACACAGAACACCTCCGAGCAGGACTTGAACTAACAAACAGCAGCTCTGTCAGGTCTGTGTCCCTGGCTATCACTCCGTGCAGCCTCTCTCTGCCTGGTCTTCCAGACACTTCCACTGCAGCCAGGGCACCAGGCCTCTGTCTCCACCCACCATCACTCCTCTCCCTGACTCCTGGGTTCCTCTCATTAGGATAGGGTCTTCTTGAATTTGTTTTCCACTCATGGACCAGATAAAATGATAAGAAAATAAGACGCAGCTGCAGCCCCTTGTCTATCCTGACTCTCAAGGCCCACACCTGTTCCTTGGGACTGACCCGTTTAGCAAGGTTCATTTTCTGCAACTGTGAGCCCCTGAGGGGTGAGGATTGGCTGATTTGGGCCGCCTGACACTGCCTGCCAGCCCCCCCCACAGGTTTGCCTGGGTTGAGGTCAATATAAACACCTCTCCAGTCAGCAAGAGCTCCTGTAGCTGTGCCTGACACCATATTCTCTGCCCCGTCAGCAGTGTCGGGGCTGGGGTGGTGGGAGGGAGTGAGGGGCCGTGGCTTTGTGGGTGGCCCAGTGTGAGTGGGGCTCTGCTGGACTTTCTGCAGGAGTTGCCAGGCTGCCACCTGCTAAAGAAGAGGATGTGTCACCCATACCTGCCACTGGAATTTCTCCCCAGGCAGAGGTGAGGAAGTAAAAAAGCAGTGGGTGCCGTGGCAGGAGGGGTATCTCAGGCAGGGAAATGGAAAGATTCCAGAAGAGCATCTGGGGCCAGAACCATCCTGACTGGCCTGCAGGCACCAAGTCGGCATGCGTGCTCTCGCTAGTGTGGCTCCACAGCCCTTCCTCTAGGCTTGCAAGTGCTTGTACATATTCAGGTGTTTTACCTGGAAAGGTTGGGAAGAGTTCAGCTGCAGCAGGACTGGGGCTCAGCTCACATTTACTCACAGACGCCTCGACACAGTCCCCCAGCTTTGCAATGAGGATGTTCCTTGTAGGGGGAAGCGCTGCTGAGTGCATGGGAGACGATTTCCCACCTCTGACCTACATAAGAATTTTTTACCACTGGAGCAAGTGCCCTGATACGATTTTCCTCTGTATAACTGGTGAGTTCTGTTTTATTTTCCTTTTTTTCTTTTTGGTTCAAGTTAGATTTTATTTATTCATCTTTTTTTTTAATTTGGAGATATAAACATGGAAATAATGCATTAATATAAAGACGTCTATGTGAAGGGAAAAACTTTTTTTCTGTTTTATTTTATTAAATGTTATTTATTTATTTTTAATTTTTTTAAATTTATTTCTTTTATACAGCAGGTTCTTATTGGATATATATTTTATACATATAAGTGTGCACCTGTGAATCCCAGTCTCCCAATTCATCCCACCACCACCCTCACATGGCGTTCCCTCCTTGGTGTCCATATGTTTGTTCTCTACATCTGTCTCTATCTCTGCCCTGCAAACTGGTTCATCTGTACCATTTTTCTAGGTTCCACATATATGCATTAATATACAATATTTGTTTTTCTCTTTCTGACTTACTTCACTCTGTATGACAGTCTCTAGATCCATCAAGGTCTCTACAAATGACCCAATTTCATTCCTATGTATGGCTGAGTAATATTCCTTTGTATATATGTACCACGTCTTTATCCATTCTTCTGTCTGTGGGCACTTAGGTTGCTTTCATTACCTGTCTATTGTAAATAGTGCTGCAGTGAACATTGAGGTGAATGTGTCTTTTTTTTCTATTTGTATCATCTTTAATTTCTTTCATCAGTGTCTTATAATTTTCTGCATACAGGTCTTTTGTCTCCTTAGGTAGGTTTATTCCTAGATATTTTATTCTTTTTGTTGCAATGGTAAATGGGAGTGTTTCCTTGATTTCACTTTCAGATTTTTCATAATCAGTATATAGGAATGCCAGAGATTTCTGTGCATTAATTTTGTATCCTGCAACTTTACCAAATTCATTGATTAACTCTAGTAGTTTTCTGGTAGCATCTTTAGGATTCTCTATGTATAGTATCATGTCATCTGCAAACAGTGACAGCTTTACTTCTTCTTTTCCAATTTGGATTCCTTTTATTTCCTTTTCTTCTCTGATTGCTGTGGCTAAAACTTCCAAAACCAGGTTGAATAAGAGTGGTGAAAGTGGGCAACCTTGTCTAGTTCCTGATCTTAGTGGAAATGGTTTCAGTTTTTCACCATTGAGGACGATGCTGGCTGTGGGTTTGTCATATATGGCCTTTATTATGTTGAGGAAAGTTCCCTCTATGCCTACTTTCTGCAGGGTTTTTATCATAAGTGGGTGTTGAATTTTGTCGAAAGCTTTCTCTGCATCTATTGAGATGATCATATGGTTTTTCTCCTTCAGTTTGTTAATATGGTGTATCACGTTGATTGATTTGCGTATATTGAAGAATCCTTGCATTCCTGGAATAAACCCCACTTGATCATGGTGTATGATCCTTTTAATGTGCTGTTGGATTCTGTTTGCTAGTATTTTGTTGAGGATTTTTGCATCTATGTTCATCAGTGATATTGGCCTGTAGTTTTCTTTCTTTGTGACATCCTTGCCTGGTTTTGGTATCAAGGTGATGGTGGCCTCGTAGAATGAGTTTGGGAGTGTTCCTCCCTCTGCTATATTTTGGAAGAGTTTCAGAAGGATAGGTGTTAGCTCTTCTCTAAATGCTTGATAGAATTCGCCTGTGAAGCCATCTGGTCCTGGGCTTTTGTTTGTTGGAAGATTTTTTATCACAGTTTCAATTTCAGTGCTTGTGATTGGTCTGTTCATATTTTCTACTTCTTCCTGATTCAGTCTTGGCAGGTTGTGCATTTCTAAGAATTTGTCCATTTCTTCCAGGTTGTCCATTTTATTGGCATAGAGTTGCTTATAGTAATCTCTCATGATCTTTTGTATTTCTGTAGTGTCTGTTGTTACTTCTCCTTTTTCATTTCTAATTCTATTGATTTGAGTCTTCTCCCTTTTTTTCTTGATGAGTCTGGCTAATGGTTTATCAATTTTGTTTATCTTCTCAAAGAACCAGCTTTTAGTTTTATTGATCTTTGCTATCGTTTCCTTCATTTCTTTTTCATTTATTTCTGATCTGATTTTTATGATTTCTTTCCTTCTGCTAACTTTGGGATGTTTTTGTTCTTCTTTCTCTAATTGCTTTAGGTGCAAGGTTAGGTTGTTTATTCGAGATGTTTCCTGTTTCTTAAGGTGGGATTGTATTGCTATAAATTTCCCTCTTAGAACTGCTTTTGCTGCATCCCATAGGTTTTGGGTCGTCGTGTCTCCATTGTCATTTGTTTCTAGGTATTTTTTAATTTCCTCTTTGATTTCTTCAGTGATCACTTCGTTATTAAGTAGTGTATTGTTTAGCCTCCATGTGTTTGTATTTTTTACAGCTCTTTTCCTGTAATTGATATCTAGTCTCATAGCATTGTGGTCGGAAAAGATACTTGATACAATTTCAATTTTCTTAAATTTACCAAGGCTTGATTTGTGACCCAAGATATGATCTATCCTGGAGAATGTTCCATGAGCACTTGAGAAAAATGTGTATTCTGTTATTTTTGGATGGAATGTCCTATAAATATCAATTAAGTCCATCTTGTTTAATGTATCATTTAAAGCTTGTGTTTCCTTATTTATTTTCATTTTGGATGATCTGTCCATTGGTGAAAGTGGGGTGTTAAAGTCCCCTACTATGAGTGTGTTACTGTCGATTTCTCCTTTTATGGCTGTTAGTATTTGCCTTATGTATTGAGGTGCTCCTATGTTTGGTGCATAAATATTTACAATTGTTATATCTTCTTCTTGGATCGATCCCTTGATCATTATGTAGTGACCTTCTTTGTCTCTTCTAGTAGTCCTTATTTTAAAGTCTATTTTGTCTGATATGAGAATTGCTACTCCAGCTTTCTTTTGGTTTCCATTTGCATGGAATATCTTTTTCCATCCCCTTACTTTCAGTCTGTATGTGTCTCTAGGTCTGAAGTGGGTCTCTTGTAGACAGCATATATATGGGTCTTGTTTTTGTATCCATTCAGCCAATCTGTGTCTTTTGGTGGGAGCATTTAGTCCATTTACATTTAAGGTAATTATCGATATGTATGTTCCTATTCCCATTTTCTTAATTGTTTTGGGTTCATTATTGTAGGTCTTTTACTTCTGTTGTGTTACTTGCCTAGAGAAGTTCCTTTAGCATTTGTTGTAAAGCTGGTTTGGTGGTGCTGAACTCTCTCAGCTTTTGCTTGTCTGTAAACGTTTTAATTTCTCCATCAAATCTGAATGAGATCCTTGCTGGGTAGAGTAATCTTGGTTGCAGGTTTTTCTCCTTCATCACTTTAATTATGGCCAGCCACTCCCTTCTGGCTTGTAGAGTTTCTGCTGAGAGATCAGCTGTTATCCTGATGGGGATTCCCTTGTGTGCTATTTGTTGTTTTTGCCTTGCTGCTTTTAATATGATTTCTTTGTGTTTAATTTTTGACAGTTTGATTAATATGTGTCTTGGCGTATTTCTCCTTCGATTTATTCTGTATGGGACTCTCTGTGCCTCCTGGACTTGATTAACTATTTCCTTTCCCATATTAGGGAAGTTTTCAACTATAATCTCTTCAAATATTTTCTCAGTCCCTTTCTTTTTCTCTTCTTCTTCTGGAACCCCTATAATTCGAATGTTGGTGCGTTTAATGTTGTCCCAGAGGTCTCTGAGACTGTCCTCTGTTCGTTTCATTCTTTTTTCTTTATTTTGCTCTGCAGCAGTTATTTCCACTATTTTATCTTCCACCTCACTTATCCGTTCTTCTGCCTCAGTTATTCTGCTATTGATCCCATCTAGAGTATTTTTTATTTCATGTATTGTGTTTTTAATCGATGCTTGATTCATCTTTAGTTCTTCTAGGTCCTTGTTAACTGTTTCTTGCATTTTGTCTATTCTATTTCCAAGATTTTGGATCTGGGAAATAGAATCTTGGATCATCTTTACCATCATTATTCTGAATTCTTTTTCAGGTAGACTGCCTATTACCTCTTCATTTGTTAGGTCTGGTGGGTTTTTATCTTGCTCCTTCTCCTGCTGTGTGTTTTTCTGTCTTCTCATTTTGCTTATGTTACTGTGTTTGGGGTCTCCTTTTTGCAGGCTGCAGGTTCGTAGTTCCTGTTGTTTTTGGTGTCTGTCCCCAGTGGCTAAGGTTGGTTTAGTGGGTTGTGTAGGCTTCCTGGTGGAGGGGACTAGTGCCTGTGTTCTGGTGGATGAGGCTGGATCTTGTCTTTCTGGTGGGCAGGTCCACGTCTGGTGGTGTGTTTTGGGGTGTCTGTGGACTTTTTATGATTTTAGGCCACCTCTCTGCTAATGGGTGGCGTTGTGTTCCTGTCTTGCTAGTTGTTTGGCTTAGGGTGTCCAGCACTGTAGCCTGCTGGTCGTTGAGTGAAGCTGGGTGCTGGTGTTGAGATGGAGATCTCTGGAAGATTTTCGCCGTTTGATATTATGTGGAGCTGGGAGGTCTCTTGTGGACCAGTGTCCTGAAGTTGGCTCTCCCACCTCAGAGGCACAGCACTGACTCCGGGCTCCTCAATTTGGGATGATGTGTTGTCTATTCATGTATTCCACAGATGCAGGGTACATCAAGTTGATTGTGGAGCTTTAATCCGCTGCTTCTGTGGCTGCTGGGAGATGTTTCCTTTTCTCTTCTTTGTTCTCACAGCTCCTAGGTCTCAGCTTTGGATTTGGCCCCGCCTCTGCGTGTAGGTCGCCGGAGGGCGTCTGTTCTTCGCTCAGATAGGACAGGGTTAAAGGAGCAGCCTCTTCGGGGACTCTGGCTCACTCAGGCCGGGAGGGAGGGAGGGGCAGGGGGTGCGGGGCGAGCCTGCAGTGGCAGAGTTCGGTGTGACGTTGCACCAGCCCGAGGCGTGCCGTGCGTTCTCCCAGGGAAGCCGCCCCTGGATCCCGGGACCCCGGCAGTGGCGGGCTGCACAGTCTCCCGGAAGGGCGGTGTGGGCAGTGACCTGCGCTCGCACACAGGCTTCTTGGCGGCGGCAGCAGCAGCCCCAGCGTCCCACGCCTGTCACTGGGCTCCGCGCTTTCAGTCGCGACTCGTGCCCGTCCCGAATGTGTCTTTTTGATTTATGGTTTTCTCTGGGTATATGCCCAGTAATGGGATAGCTGGATTATATGTTAATTCTATTTTTAGTTTTTTAAGGAACCTCCATACTGTTCTCCATAGAGACTGTATCGATTTACATTCCCAACAATAGTGGAAGAAGGTTCCTTTCCTCAACACCCTCTCCAGCATTTGTTGTTTGTAGATTTTCTGATGATGCCCATTCTAACAGGTGTGACGTGATAACTCATTGTAGTTTCGATTTCCATTTCTCTAATAATTAGTGATGTTGAGCAGATTTTCATGTGCATACTGGCCATCTCTATGTCTTCTTGGAAGAAATGTCTATTTAGATCTTCCATTTTTGTATTGGGTTGTTTGTTTTATTAATATTGAGCTGCATGAGCTGTTTATATATATTGGAGATTAATCATTTGTCCATTGATTCGTTTGCAAATATTTTCTGCCATTCTGAGGGTTGTCTTTTCGTCTTGTTTGTAGTTTCCTTTGCTTTGCAAAAGCTTTTACGTTTCATTAGGTCCCATCTGTTTAGATTTCTTTTTAATTTCATTGCTATAGGAGGTGGATCAAAAAAGATCTTGCTGTGATTTACGTCAGAGTATCCTTCGTAAGTTTTCCTGTCAGAGTTTTATACTGTCCGGTCTTAAATTAAGGTCTCTAATCCATTTTGAATATATTTTTATGTATGGTGTTGGGGAGTGTTCTAATTTCATTCTTTTACATGTAGCTCTCCATATTTCCCAGCACCAATGATTGAAGTGATTGTCTTATCTCCATTGTATAGTCTTGCATCCATTGCCATAGATTAGTTGACCATAGGTGTGTAGGTTTATCCTTGGGCTTTCTTTTTTTTTTTTTTCCTTTTACACGTTTATTGGAGTATAATTGCTTTACAATGGAGTGTTCGTTTCTGCTGTATAACAAAGTGAATCAGCTATACATATACAAATATCACCAGATCCCCTCCCTCTTGCATCTCCCTCACAAACTCCATATCCCACCCCTTTATGTGGTCACAAAGCACCGAGCTGATCTCCCTGTTCTATGTGGCTGCTTCCCAGTAGCTATCGGTGTTACATTTGGTAATGTATTTATGTCCATGCCACTCTCTCACTTCGTCCCAGCTTACCCATCCCCCTTCCGTTGTCCTCAAGTCCTTTCTCTATGTCTGTGTCCTTAATCCTGTCCTTCCACTAGGTTCTTCAAAATCTTTTTTTTTTTCTTCATTAGATTCCATATATCTCTGTTAACATACAGTATTTGTTTTTCCCTTTCTGACTTACTTCACTGTGTAGGACAGATTCTAAGTCCATCCACCTCAGTACAAATAACTCAGTTTTGCTTCTTTTTATGGCTGAGTAATATTCCATTGTATATATGTGCCAGATCTTCTTTATCCATTCATCTGTCGATGGACACTTAGGTTGCTTCCATGTCCTGGCTAATGCAAATAGAGCTGCAATGAACATTTTTGTACATAACACTTTTTGAATTATGGTTTTCGCAAGGCAAATGCCCAGTAGTTGGATTGTTGTGTCGTATGGTACTTCTATTGTTAGTTATTTAAAGGAACCTCCGTACAGTTCTCCCTATTGCCCATATCAATTTACATTCCCACCCACAGTGCAAGTGTGTTCCCTTTCCTCCAATAAAGGCCTCTCCAGCATTTATTGTTTTGTAGATTTTTTTGATGATTGCCACTCTGATTGCTGTGAGGTGATACCTCACGGTAGTTTGGATTTGCATTTCTCTAATGATTAGTGATGTTCAGCATCCTGTCATGTGTTTCTTGGTAATCTGTATATCTTCTTTGGAGAAATGTCTATTAGGCCTTCTGCCCATTTTTGGATTGGGTTGTTTGTTTTTGTGATATTGAGCTACATGAGGTGCTTGTAAAGTTTGGAGATTAATCCTTTGTCAATTGCTTCATTTGAAAATATTTTCTCCCATTCTGAGGGTTGTTTTTGCATCTTGTTTATGTTTTCCTGTACTGTGTAAAAGCTTTTAAGTTTCATTATGTCCCATTTGTTGATTTCTGTTTTTATTTCCATTTCTCTAGGAGGTGGGTCAAAAAGGATCTTGCTGTGATTTATGTCATAGAGTGTTCTGCCTATGGTTTCCTCTAAGTGTTTTATAGTGTCTGGTCTTATATTTAGATCTCTGATCAATTTAGAGTTTATTTTTGTGTATGGTGTTATGGAGGGTTCTAATTTCATTCCTTTATGTGTAGGGGTCCAGTTTTCCCAGCACCAATTACTGAAGAGACTGTCTTTTCTCCATTGTATATCCTTAGCTCCTTTGTCATAGATGAGATAGCCATAGGTATGTAGGTTTATCTCTGGGCTTTCTGTCCTGTTCCATTGATCTGTGTTTATGCCAATCTACATACACTTGATTCCATTATGGAGACATATAAATACATAGGTTTCAAGGTTATTACCAGTCAGATATATTCCTCTTCAGTGAATAGGGTGTTTTGTGTCCAGTTTATTGAGAAAGGAGTAGGTCTTGTCTATTACATATTTGGTATATGGAATGGGATCTGTGCTAATTTCAAACTCTTCTTTTACACATCACCCCATGTCACCTTTCCCCTTAGGGAGGCATAAGTGTGTTTTCTAAATGTGTAACTCTGTTCTCTTTTGAAATTCAGTTCATGTGTAGCCATGTTTACATTTCCTCTATAAGTGATATATTACAATAAGTTTCTTTTTCTTTGTGGCTCATTTCACTTAGCATCATCGTACCTAAAGCCACTCATTATGCTGCTATTGGCCTTATGACATTGATTTTATGTCTGAGTGACATTCCATTGTATATAAGTAACACAACATCTATATCCATTATTTTTTCCTTTCCTGGGATATATAAAGTGTACCGAAGTCGAGGTTCTTGTAAACAGAGCAGCCCTAAACTTTGGGCTGGCTGTGTGTTGTGGATTTTTAGTTTTCTCAAAATACACGCCCATGAGTGGAAGTGTGCTATGCTCTGTAGCTCTGTTTTAGAAAACAACATACAGTTCTCCAGAGAGGCTGTTGGCAATTTACATCCTGTCCATCGTCGTAACCAGCCTCCCTTTTCTCCATGGCCTGTCCTGCATTTGTGGGTTTACACTATTTGTGGATGGCCCTTTGGACTGTAGGTAAGGGACACTTCTCTGTAGTGTGGATTTGCAATGCCTGATGGCTTGCTTGGCCAAAAAGGGCATATGCATTTTTTCCCAAATATATTCAAGAAAATACACATAATCCCTTTTCAGCCAAGGGCAACATTGTCGAAATTCTGTCTCTTTTCATGTGCTTTAAAGACGACTCCAGTCTACCTCTTGTAATCTGTTTCTTTCAATTCTGCCTTGCATTCAAATCCTCTTCACTGCCTTTCCTCAATATATTTCTGGATGATAGTTGTCCTTTATAACTCTGCAAGTTTGTGAATTGCTGTGCCCCTGATTTCCATTTTTCAACTCGCCTCTTTGTGAGCTGGCTGCAATACCGCAGGATGGCTTTAGGCCATAGTCTGGTTCCGGGGCTTCAGGCTGAGCCTTTGGTTAATTCTTCTTCCTGATGGGAAACTAGAGTGACATGTGCCCATCCAAACACCTACAGCTAATCTCTCATTTATTTCCCCTCTTCCTGTTCATCCTCTGCACAATTTGCAAACTGTGCATAACGGGAGGGTAAAGGCGCTGACACTCCAACTGGGGAGTTTTTGAGTAATGCAGATGGAATGGCGAAGCCGAGCACGACAATAGAAAAAAGAGGTACCTTTTAGAAAAATTTCCCAATTACACAGTGTACCATCCACTGGGTTTCCCATGCATGTTTTAACTGGAGGAAGATTCCCTTAAACCTGGAGTGTTGGGACCACTAGAATGGATAGCACACAGTATTGCTCTAAGTAGTGTTCTTTGTTCACACAACCTCAGCAATCTTGTCAGCCCCAAGTGTCCAGTCTTATGTCTCATCCAGCTGTGGGTGTAAAGGTGGTCAATCTAGCTTGCATCACAGGCCCTGAACGTAGTTTTTAAAAGTTTCTATCTGTTTTTGCATTTTGCTTTTGAAATTTATTTTTATAAGTGGGTTTAACTGAATTTCAGTGCTGTGTTCATGCCGTTACACACACATATGATTCCTTTATGGAGACATGAGAATACATATGTTTTAAAATACTTAGAGTCAGACATATTCCTCTGCAATGAATATGGGGTGTTGAGTCCAGTTCATTGTGCCGGGAGTAGGTGTTGTCTATTACATACATGGTTTATATAACGGTATCTGTGCTAATTTAAAACTGTGGTTTTATGCATCACCCCACCTCGGCTTTCCCATTAAGCAGGCAGAAGATGTTTTCTAAATGTGTGAATCTGTTGTGTTTGTCATTCAGTTCATGTGTAGTCATGTGTACATTCCCGCTATGAGTGATACCTTATGATAAGATTAGTTACTCTGTAATCTTTCCTAACTCAGTTCATGTGTAGCCATGTTTACAGGACCTACATAAGTGATATCTTATGATAAGTTTCTTTTTCTGTGTGACTAATTTCACTTAGAATCATCGTACCTGAATCCACTCATTTTGCTGCTACTGGTCTTATGACATTGATTTCATGGCTGAGGGATATTCCATCGTACAAACGTACCACAATTTTTTGAACCATATTTATCTTTATTAGGATACTTAAGGTGTACCCAAGTTGAGGTTCTTGTAAGCAGTGCAGCCCTAAATATGGGGTGGCTCTGTCGTACTGATTTTCAGTTTTCCCAAGGTATATTCCCTAGACTGGAAGTGCCCTTGGCTCTGTAGCTCTGTAGTTTACTTGTTTTAGGGAACACAATGCACTCCTCCAGAGAGGCAGTTGGCAATATACATCCCGCCCATCAGCATAACAAGGCTCCCTGTTCTTCAGGGCCTGTCTTGCCTTTCTGATTTTTAGACATTTTGCGGATGTCCCTTTTGTCCGGTGGGAAGTGAAACTATTATGTAGTGCAGATTTGCATTGCCCGCTTGCTTGCTTGGGCAAAAAGGGCGTTGCGTTTTCTCCTGAACGCATACGCTCTTTTTGGCCAAGTGCATCATAGTCGAAGGTGTGCCCCTCTTCATGTGCTTTAAAGGCACTTCCAACGTACCTCTTGAAATCTGTTTCCTGCTATTCTGCCTCACTTTCAAGTCTGCATCATTGCCATCCCTCAACAGATTTTTGGACGATAGTTGCCCTTTATTACTCTGCCAGTTTGTGAATTGCTGTGCCCCTGAGCTCCATTTTTTAACCCGCTTTTTGTGAGCTGAACACAAGTCCAATATTTTGGTTCAGAACCTATACTGGTTTTCTGTGGGTGGCTGAGACTTTGGTTAATTCTTCTTCCTCCCAGGAAATAAGAGTGACATGTGCCCGTCCAGATGCTTAACAGCTACTCTCTCATTGGTTCTCCCACTTCCCTTTCATACTTTGCCAAGTAGGCAACATGTGCGAACCAGGAGGTTAAAGGGGCTGTCTCTCCAAGTTGGGAGCTTGATAGTAAAGCAGTTGGAAAGTCAAACTGTAGCAAATGGAGAGGGACTATTTGTTTATTTTTAGAAACATTTCATATTCACAATGTGTCCCTTCTCTAGGTTTCCCATACATGTTATAGATATAGTAATATCCCCTTCAACCTGGAGAGTTGGGAACCATGGAATGGGTGCCATGCATTATTGCTTTAAAGGGTCTGCATTTGCTCACCCAATCTCACCAATCCTCTCAGTCCCATGTGTCCAGCCTTATGCCACATCCAGCTGTCATTGTAGATAGGGTCATTCCAGGTTTCATCAGAGACCCTGAAGGAAATGTAAAGAATTTCCCTGTTTTTATGTTTTGTTTTTGAAATTCCTTTTTATAGTGGGTTTGAGCTGATTCTCGCTGCCATGTTTATGCCAGTCTAGAAACACTTGATTCCCTAAGGAAGACATATCAATACATGGATTTTAAGTTTCTTACTGGTCACATATATTCCTCTACAGGAAATATGGGGTTATTAGTCCCTTTCACTGAGGAAGGTGTAGGTCTTGTCTATTCAATAGTTGGTTTTTGGAACAGTACCTGTGCTTATATCAAACTCTTGTTTTATGCATCACCCCACCTCTCCTTCCCCCTTAAGCAGGCATAAGAGGGTTTTCTAAATGTGAGACTCTGTTCTCTTTCCTAACTCAGTTCATGTGTAGCCATGTTTACAGGATCTTCATAAGTGATATCTTATGATAAGTTTCTTTATCTGTGTGACTTATTTCACTTAGAATTATCGTACCTGAATCCACTCATTTTGCTGCTACTGGTTTTATGACATTGATTTCATGGCTGAGGGATATTCCATCGTACGTAAGTACCACAATTTTTTGAACCATTTTTATCTTTCCTGGGATATTTAAGGTGTACCCAAGTTGAGGTTCTTGTAAGCAGTGCAGCCCTAAATATTGGGGTGGCTCTGTCTTATTGATTTTCAGTTTTCCCAAGGTATATTCCCTAGACTGGAAGTGCCCTTGGCTCTGTAGCTCTGTTGTTTACGTCTTTCAGGGAACACAATGCACTCCTCCAGATAGGCAGTTGGCAATTTACATCCCGCCCATCAGCATAACAAGGCTCCATTTTCTCCAGGGCCTGTCTTGCCTTTCTGGTTTTTACCCATTTTGTGGATGTCCCTTTTGACCGGTGGGAAGTGATACTTCTTTGTAGTGCAGATCTGCATTGCCCACTTGCTTGCTTGGCCAAAAAGGGCATATGCGTTTTCTCCAGAATATATTCAGGAGAAAACGCATACGACCTTTTTGGCCAAGTGCATCTTTGTCGAATTTGTGCCCCTCTTCCTGTGCTTTAAAGGCAATTCCAACATATCTGTGGAAATCTCTTTTCTTCTATTCTGCCTCGCTTTCAAATCCGCCTTGTTGCCTTCCCTTAACAGATTTTTTGACGATAGTTGTCCTTTATTACCCTACCAGTTTGTGAATTGCTATGCCCCTGAGCTCCATTTTTTAACTCGTTTTTTGTGAGCTGAACCCTAGTCCTATATTTTGGTTCAGGACCTATTCTGGTTCCCGGTGGGTGGCTGAGACTTCGGTTAATTCTTCTTCCTCCCATGAAATAAGAGTGACATATGCCCGTCCAAATGCCTAACAGCTACTCTCTCATTGGTTCTCCCTCTTCCCTTTCATCCTCTGCCAAATTGGCAACCTGTGCGAACCTGGAGGTTAAAGGGGCTGTCTCTGCAAGTTGGGAGATTGATATTGAAGGAGTTGGAAAGTCAAACCGGAGCACCAGGAGAGGGATTATTCGTTGAGTTTTAGAGACCGTTCGTATTCACAGTGTGTCAATTCTCTTGGTTTCCTGTACATACTAATAATGTAGTAATATACCCTTCAACCTGTAGAGTTGGGACCCATGGAATGGGTGCCATGTGTTTTTGCATTAAAGGGTCTGCATTTGCTCACCCAATCTCACCAGTCCTCTCAGTTCCATGTCTCCAGCCTTATGCCACATCCAGCTATCATTGTAGATAGGGTCATTCCAGGTTTCATCAGAGACCCTGAAGGAATTGTAAAGAATTTCCCTGTTTTTTTGTTTTGTTTTTGAAATTCCTTTTTATAGTGGGTTTGTGCTGATTCTCACTGCCATGTTTATGCCAGTCTAGACACACTTGTTTCCCTTATGGAGACATATCAATACATAGGTTTTAAGGTTATTACTAACCAGATATATTACTCTGTGGGAAATATTGGGATTTGAGTCCCTTTCACTGAGGAAGGTGTAAATCTTTTCTATTCCATAGTTGGTTTTTGAACGGTACCTGTGCTTATATCAAACTCTGGTTTTATGCATCACCCCACCTCTCCTTCCCCCTTAAGCAGGCATAAGAGTATTTTCTAAATGTGAGACTCTGTTCTCTTTCCTAACTCAGTTCATGTGTAGCCATGTTTACAGGATCTTCATAAGTGATATCTTATGATAAGTTTCTTTTTCTGTGTGACTTAATTCACTTAGAATCATCGTACCTGAATCCACTCATTTTGCTGCTACTGGTCTTATGACATTGATTTCATGGCTGAGGGATATTCCATCATACGTAAGTACCACTATTTTTTGAACCATTTTAATCTTTCCTGGGATATTTAAGGTGTATCCAAGATGAGGTTCTTGTAAGCAGTGCAGCCCTAAGTTTTGGGGTAGTTCTGTCTTATTGATTTTCAGTTTTCCCAAGGTATATTCCCTAGACTGGAAGTGCCCTTGGCTCTGTAGCTCTGTTATTTACTTCTTTCAGGGAACACAATGCACTCCTCCAGATAGGCAGTTGGCAATTTACAGGCCGCCCATCAGCATAAGAAGGCTCCCTGTTCTCCAGGGCCTGTCTTGCCTTTCTGGTTTTTATCCATTTTGTGGATGTCCCTTTGACCGGTGGGAAGTGATACTTCTTTGTAGTGCAGATTTGCATTGCCTGCGTGCTTGCTTGGCCAAAAAGCGCGTATGTATTTTCTCCTGAATATATTGAGTAGAAAACGCAAATGCCCTTTTTGGCCAAGTGCATCATTGTCGAAGTTGTGACCCTCTTCCTGTGCTTAAAGGCGATTCCAATGTACCTTTTGAAATCTGTTTCCTGCTCTTCTGCCTCGCTTTCAAGTCCGCCTCGTTGCCTTCCCTCAACAGATTTTTGGACGATAGTTGCCCTTTATTACTCTGCCAGTTTGTGAATTGCTGTGCCCCTGAGCTCCATTTTTTATCTCGTTTTTTGTGAGCTGAACGCAAGTCCAATATTTTGGTTCAGAACCTATACTGGTTTTCGGTGGGTGGCTGAGTCTTTGGTTAATTCTTCTTCCTCCCGGGAAATAAGAGTGACATGTGCCCGTCCAAATGCCTAACAGCTATTCTCTCATTGGTTCTCCCTCTTCCCTTTCATCATGTGCGAAATTGGCAACCTGTGCGAACCAGGAGGTTAAAGGTGCTGTCTCTCCAACTTTGGAGATTGATAGCAAAGCAGTTGGAAAGTCAAACTGTCGCACAAGGAGAGAGACTATTCGTTGAGATTTAGAAAACTTTCGTATTCACAGTGTGCCCATTCTTAGGTTTCCCTTACATGTTATAGCTATAGTAATATACCCTTCAACCTGGAGAGTTGGGACACATGGAATGGGTGACATGCATTATTGCTTTAAATGGTCTGCATTTGCTCACCCAATCTCAACAATCCTCTCAGTTCCATGTGTCCAGCCTTATGCCACATCCAGCTATCATTGTAGATAGGGTCATTCCAGGTTTCATCAGAGACCCTGAAGTAATTGGAAAAAATTTCCCTTTTTTTTTGTTTTGTTTTGAAATTCCTTTTTATAGTGGGTTTGAGCTGATTCTCGCTGCCATGTTTATGCCAGTCTAGAAACACTTGATTCCCTTATGGAGACATATCAATACATAGGTTTTAAGATTCTTACTAGTCAGATATATTCCTCTGTGGGAAATATGACATTTTGAGTCCCTTTCACTGAGGAAGCTGTAGGTTTTGTCTATTCCATAGTTGGTTTTTGGAACGGTACCTGTGCTTATATCAAACTCTGGTTTTATGCATCACCCCACCTCTCCTTTCCCCTTAAGCAGGCATAAGAGTGTTTTCTAAATGTGAGACTATGTTCTCTTTCCTAAATCTGTTCATGTGTAGCCATGTATACAGGATCTTCATAAGTGTTATCTTATGATAAGTTTCTTTTTCTGTGTGACTTATTTCACTTAGAATCATCGTACCTGAATCCACTCATTTTGCTGCTACTGGTCTTATGACATTGATATCATGGCTGAGGGATATTCCATCATACGTAAGTACCACACTTTTTTGAACCATTTTTATCTTTCCTGGGATATTTAAGGTGTACCCAAGATGAGGTTCTTGCAAGCAGTGCAGCCCTAAATTTTGGGGTGGTTATGTCTTATTGATTTTCAATTTTCCCAAGGTATATTCCCTAGACTGGAAGTGCCTTTGGCTCTGTAGCTCTGTTCTTTACTTGTTTCATGGAACACAATGTACTCCTCCAGATAGGCAGTTGGCAATTTACATGCCGCCCATCAGCATAACAAGGCTCCCTGTTTTCCAGGGCCTGTCTTGCCTTTCTTGTTTTTACCCATTTTGTGGATGTCCCTTTTGACCAGTGGGAAGTGATACTTCTTTGTAGATAAGATTTGCATTGCCCGCTTGCTTGCTTGGCCAAAAAGGGCGTATGCATTTTCTCCTGATTATATTTAGGAGAAAACACAAACACACTTTTTGGCAAAGTGCATCATTGTCGAAGTTGTGACCCTCTTCCTGTGCTTTAAAGTCGATTCCAACGTACCTCTTTAAATCTGTTTCCTGCTCTTCTGCCTCACTTTCAAGTCCGCCTCGGTGCCTTCCCTCAACAGATTTTTGGACGATAGTTGCCCTTTATTACTCTGCCAGTTTGTGAATTGCTATGCCCCTGAGCTCCATTTTTTATCTCATTTTTTGTGAGCTGAACGCAAGTCCAATATTTTGGTTCAGAACCTATACTGGTTTTCGGTGGGTGGCTGAGTCTTTGGTTAATTCTTCTTCCTCCCGGGAAATAAGAGTGACATGTGCCCGTCCAAATGCCTAACAGCTACTCCTTCATTGGTTCTCCCACTTCCCTTTCATCATTTGCCAAATTGGCAACCTGTGCGAACCAGGAGGTTAAAGGTGCTGTCTCTCCAAGTTGGGAAATTGACAGTAAAGCAGATGGAAAGTCAAACTGGCGCACAAGGAGAGGGACTATTCGTTGAGATTTAGAAACCTTTCATATTCACATTGTGTCCATTCTTAGGTTTCCCTTACATGTTATAGCTATAGTAATATACCCTTCAACCTGGAGAGTTGGGACACAGGGAATGGCTGCCACACATTATTGCTTTAGTTTCTGCATTTGCTCACCCAATCTCACCAATCGTCTCAGTCCCATGTGTCCAGCCATATTTCACATCCTTCTGTCATTGTAGATAGAGTCATACCAGGTTTCATCAGAGACCCTGAAGGAATTGTAAAGAATTTCCCTGTTTTTTTGGTTTGATTTTGAAATTCCTTTCTATAGTGGGTTTGAGCTGATTCTCACTGCCATGTTTATGCCAGTATAGACATACTTGATTCCCTTACGGAGATATATCAATACATAGGTTTTAAGATTCTTATTAGTAAGATTTATTCCTCTGCGGGGAATATGGGTTGTTGTGTCCCTTTCCCTGAGGAAGGTGTAGGTCTTGTCTATTCCATATTAGGTTTTTGGAAAGGTACGTGTACTAATTCAAACTCTGGTTTTATGCATCACCCCACCTCTCAATCCCCCTTAAGCAGGCATAAGAATGTTTTCTAAATGTGAGTCTCTCTTCTCTTTCCTAACACAGTTCATGTGTAGCCATGTTTACAGGATCTTCATAAGTGATATCTTATGATACGTTTCTTTTTCTGTGTGACTTATTTCACTTTGAATCATCGTACCTGAATCCACTCATTTTGCTGCTACTGGCCTTATGACATTGATTACATGGCTGAGGGATATTCCTTGTACATAAGTACCACAATTTCTTGAACCATTTTTGTCTTTCCTGGGATATTTAAAGTGTACCCAAGTTGAGGTTCTTGAAATAAGTGAAACCCTTAATTTTGGGGTGGCTCTGTCTTATTGATTTTCAGTTTTCCCAATGTATATTTCCTAGAATGGACGTGCCCTTGGCTCTGTAGCTCTGTTATTTATTTGTTTTACGGAACACAATGCACTCCTCGAGAGAGGCAGTTGGCAACTTAATCCCGCCCATCAGCATAACAAGGCTCCCAGTTCTCCAGGGGCTGTCTTGCCTTTCTGATTTTTACACATTTTGCGGATATCCCTTTTGACTGGTTTGAGGTGATAATTCTTTGTAGTGCATATTTGCATTGCCTGCTTGCTGGATGGCCAAAAAGGGCGTATTCGTTTTATCCTGAATATATTCAGGAGAAAAGGCATACGCCCTTTTTGGCCAAGTGCATCATTGTCGAAGTTGTGCCCCTCTTCCTGTGCTTTAAAGGCGATTCCAACATACCTCTCGAAATCTGTTTCCTGCTATTCTGCCTCGCTTTCAAGTCCGCCTCCTTGCCTTCCATTAAACAAATATTTGGACGATAGTTGTCCTGTATTTCTCTGCCAGTTTGTGAATTGCTGTGCCCATGAGCTCCATTTTTCAACTCGTTTTTTTGTGAGCTGAATGCAAGTCCAAACTTTGGTTCAGGATCTATACTGGTGTGTGGTGGGTGGCTGAGACTTTGGTTAATTCTTCTTCCGGCCGGGAAATTAGAGGGATATGTTCCCGTCCAAATGCCTAACAGCTACTCTCTTATTGGTTCTCCCTCTTCCCTTTCATCCTCTGCCAAATTGGCAACCTGTGAGAACCAGGAGGTTAAAGGGGCTGTCTCTCCAAGTTGGGAGATTGATAGTAAAGCAAATGGAAAGTCAAACCGGAGCACCAGGAGAGGGACTATTAGTTGAGTCTTAGAGACCTTTCATATTCACAGTGTGTCCATTCTCTAGGTTTCCCGTACATGTTATAGCTGTAGTAATATTCCCTTCAACCTTGAGAGTTGGGACCCATGGAATGGGTGCCACTCATTATTGCTTTAAAGGGTCTGCATTTGCTCACCCAACCTCACCAATCCTCTCAGTCCCAAGTGTCCAGCCTTATGCCACATCCAGCTGTCATTGTAGATAGGGTCATTCCAGGTTTCATCAGAGACCCTGAAGGAATTGTAAGAAATTTCCCTGTTTTTTTGTTTTGTTTTTGAAATTCCTTTTTATAGTGGGTTTGAGCTGATTCTCCCTGTCACGTTTATGCCAGTCTAGAAACACTTGATTCCCTTACGGAGACATATCAATACATAGGTTTTAAGATTCATACTAGTAAGTTATATTACTCTGTGGTGAATATGAGGTGTTGAGTCCCTTTCACTGAGGAATGTGTAGGTCTTGTCTATTACGTATTTGGTTTTTGGAACGGTACCTGTACTAATATCAAAATCTGATTTTATGCATCACCCCACCTCTCCTTCCCCCTTAAGCAGGCATAAGCGTTTTTTTTAAATGTGAGTCTCTCTTCGCTTTCCTAACTCAGTTCATATGTAGCCATGTTTACAGGACCTTCATAAGTGATATCTTATGATAAGTTTCTTTTTCTGTGTGACTTATTTCACTTAGAATTATCGTACCTGAATCCACTCATTTTGCTGCTACTGGCCTTATGACATTGATTTCATGGCTGAGCGATATTCCATCATACATAAGTACCACAATTTCTTGAACCATTTTTGTCTTTCCTGTGATATTGAAGGTGTACACAAGTTGAGGTTTTTGTAAGCAGTGCAGCCCTGAATTTTGGTGTGGATCTGTCTTATTTATTTTCAGTTTTCCCAAGGTATATTCCCTAGACTGGAAGTGCCCTTGGCTCTGTAGCTCTGTTGTTTACTTGTTTTAGGGAACACAATGCACTCCTCCAGAGAGGCAGTTGGCAATTTACATCCCGCCCATCAGCATAACAAGGCTCCCTGTTCTCCAGGGCCTGTCTTGCCTTTCTGGTTTTTACCCATTTTGTGGATGTCCCTTTTGACCGGTGGCAAGTGATACTTCTTTGTAGTGCAGATTTGCATTGCCCGCTTGCTTGCTTGTCCAAAATGGGCATATGCGTTTTCTCCTGAATATATTCACGTGAAAACCCATATGCCCTTTATGGCCATTTCCATAATTTTTGAAGTTGTAATGCTTTTCCTGTGTTTAAAGGCGATTACAATGTACCTCTTGAAATCGGTTTCATGCCATTCTGCCTCATTTTCCCTTCCACCTCGTGGCTTTCCCTCAACAGATTTTTCGAAGAGAGTAGTCCTTTATAACTCTGCAGGTTAGTGAATTGCTGTGGCCCTGAGCTCCATTTTTCAACTCGCGTTTTTGTGAGCTGACCGCAAATCAACAGTTTTGCTTCTGGACTTATACTGGTTCTGGGGGGCAGGCTGAGAGTTTGGTTAATTCCTCTTTGTGATGGGAAATTAGTGAGTCATGTGGCCGTCCAAATGCCTACAGCTACTCTCTCATTGGTTCTCTCTCTTCCCTTATATCCTCTGCACAATTTGCCAACTGTGTGAACCAGGAGGTTATAGGGGCTGACTTTCCAAGTTGGGAGATTGATAGTCAAGCAGTTGGAATGTCAAACTGGAGCACAAGGAGAGAAAAAAGTAGTAGAGTTTTAGAAACCTTTCACCATCAGATGGTTTCCATTCTCTAGGTTCCCATACACGTTATAACTGTAGTGATATTCCCTTCTACCTGGAGAGATGGGAACCATGGAATGGGTGGCAGGCATTATTGCTTTAAACGGTCTGCATTTTTTCACCCAATCTCACCAATCCTCTCAGTCCCAAGTGACCAGCCATATACCACATCCAGCTGTCATTGTAGATACGGTCATTCCAGGTTTCATCAGAACCCCTGAAGGTATTGTGTAAGAATTTTACTGTTTTTATGTTTTGTTTTGAAATTCATTCTTATAGTTGGTTTGAGCTGATTCTCACTGCCATGTTTATGTCGTTCTAGACACACTTGGTTCCCTTACAGAGACATATCAATACATAGGTATTAAAATTCTTACTAGTCAGATATATTTCTCTGTGGGGAATAGGGTTGGTGAGTTCCGTTCACTGAGGAAGGAGTAGGGCTTGTCTCTTCTGTTTTTGGATTATGGAACGGTACCTGTGCTAATATCAATCTTATGTTTTGTGCATCTCCCCACCTCTCTTTCCCCTTAAGCAATCGTTAGATTGTTTTCTAAATCTGATACTCTGTTCTCTTCCCTAAATCAGTTCATATGTAGCCATGTTTACATTATCTTCATAAGTGATATCTTATGTCAGAATGCACCATGGCCGTTCTCATAATAATGCTCCATGACCCCTGTCATCACAATGCACCATGCCCTGGTTATCAAAATGCTCCATGTCCCTTGTCATTACAAATCTCCACGTCGTTGTCATCACAATGCTACATGACACTACTCATCAAAATGTTACATGCTCTTGTCATCAAAATTCACTATCCACTTGACATTGAAATGCTCCATGCACTTGTCATCACAATGCTCCATGCACATGTCATCACAAAGCTCCATGCACTTGTCATCACAATGCTGCATGACCCCTGTCATCACAATGCTCACTGACACCTGTCATCACAATGCTTCCTGCCCCTTGTCATTACAGTGCTCCATGATGCTCGACATCACAATTACCCAAGGTCTCCTCATCACAATGCTCCATGGCCAATATCATCACAATTCTCCATAACCACTGTCAACACAACACTCCATGACACCTAACAACACAATGATTCGGGACTCTTGTCATCACAATGATCCATTCCCTATTCATCACAATGCTGCATGACGCCTGTCATCAAAATACTCCATGAATATTTTCAGCCCAATGTTCCATGACCCTTGTCATCACAGTGATCCATGTCGTTGTCATCCCTATGCTCCATGACCACTATTTTCACAATGCTCCGTGACGCTTGTCATCACAGTGCTCCATGACACTTGTCATCACAATGCTCCATGCCTTTGTCAGCAAAATGCTACATGACCTTGTCATTATAAGGCTCTATTGGCTTGTCATCACAATACTCCATTTCCATTGTCATCACAATCCTTCATGAAACTTGGGATCACATTGATTCATGCCCTTGTCATCACAATGCTCCATGCTCCTTGAAATCAAAATGATCCATGACCTCTGTCATCAAAATGCTCAAATCCCATGTGATCACCTTGTTCCATAACACTTCTCATCACAACGATCCATGATGCCTGTCATCACAATACTCCATGCCCTTTTCATCACAATGCTCCATGACCTTTGTCATCACAATTCTCAATACACTTGTCATCACAATGCTCCCTGATACTTGTCGTCAGAATGCTCCTTGAACCCTGTCACGAAAAGGCTCCTTGTCTTTTTCATCACAATGCCCCATGCCGTTATCATCACAATGCTCCATGCCATTGTCATTATAATACTCCACAAGCTTGTCATCAGAATGTTCCATGACACTTGTCATCACAAATCTCCATGCACTTGTCAGCAAAATGCTCCCTTACCCTTGTCATCACAATGCTCCAATCCATTGTCATCACAATGCTCAAGTATCTTTGACAGCAGAATCCAACATGACAATTGGCATCACAATTCTCCATGCCCTTGTCATAACAATGCCCCATTTCAAATGTCATCACAATAATCCATGAAACTAAATAGACCACTGTTCCATCCCCTTTTCATCACAATGCTCCATGCCCTTGTTATCACAATGCTCCATGACCCCTGTCATCACAATGCTCCATGTCTCCAGTCATCACAATGCTTCATGAACTTTGTCATCACAATTGGCCATGTCCTCGTCATCAACAGTCTCTGTGACCTTTTTAACCAAAATGCTCCATGAAATTTTCATCACAATGCTCTTTGATCCTTGTCATCAAACTGCTCTATGCCTTTCTCAGCACAATGCTCCATGACACATGTCCTGACAATGCACCATGCGCTTGTCATCACAATTCTCCACAAATTTCACATCACAGTACTCCATAAAACTTGTCATCACAATGCTCCATGCACTTCTCATCAAAATGCTCTCTCACCACTGATATCACAATGCTACATCACTATTTGTCACAATAATCCCTCACCACTCTCATCACAATGATTCATGGCATCTGTCATCACAATGCTACATGCACTTATCATCACAATGTTCGATGACCACTGACATCAAAATGTTCCATAACACCTGTCATCAAACTGCTCCATGATCCTTTTCATCAATATGCTCCATGACCCCTGACATCACAATGTTCCATAACACCAGTCATCAAAATGTTCCATGACCGTTTTCATCAAATTGTTCCATGACCCTGTCATCAAAATGCTCCCTGGCCTTCTCATCAAAATGCACCTCACCCTTGTCATCAAAATGCTCCATGACTTGTCATCACAATGCACCATGCCCTTGCCATCACAGTGCTCCATTACCCCAGTCATAACAATGCTCCATGACCCCTGCTATTACGATGTTGCATGGCCTTGTCATCACAAAGCTCCATGACCCTTCTCATCACAATGCTCCAAGAACCCTCTAATCACAATGCTCTATGCACCTTTTCATCTCAATGATCCACGAACCCTCTCATCACAATGCACCATGCCCATCACCATAATGCTTCATGCTATTGTCATCACAATGAAATCAAAATGCTCCATGAACTCTGTCATAACAATGCTCCAAACCCTTGTGATCACAATATTCCATATCACTTATCATCACAATGCCCCATGACGCTCGTCATCACATTTATCCATGGTCTTCTCCTCAGAATGCTCCATGACCTTTGTCATCACAATGCTCAGTACACTTGTCATCAACATGTTCCCTGACACTTGTTGTCTGCATGCTCCTTGAATCCAGTCATGACAAGGCTCCATGCATTTTTCATCACAATGATCCCTGCCCTTTTCATCACAATGCTCCAAGACCCCTGTAATCACAATGCTCCATGCCCTTGTCATCACAATGCTCAATGACGCTTGCCATCAGAATGCTCCTTGGCCTTGTCCTCACAATGCTCCATGCCCTAGTCATCACAATGTGCCAAGTCCCCTCTAATCACAATGCTCCATGCCCATTTTCATCTGTATGCTCCAGGAGACTTGTCATCACAAGGCTCCATGTTTTTCTCATCACAATGCTCCAGGACCTTGTCATCACAATGCTTCACGACCTTGTCATGAAAATTCTCAATGGCCATTGTCATCATAATGCTCCTAGCCCTAGTCATCACAATATTCCATTATATTTGTCATCACAATCCTCCACTACATTTGGCATCACAATACTCCCAGCCATTGTCATCGCAATCGACCATGACATATGTCATCACAATGCTCCCTGACACCTGTCTTCAAAATAATCCATGACCTTATCTTCACAATGATCCATGTCCTTGTCATCACAATGCACCATGTCCACTGTCATAACAATAATCTATGAATCTTGTCAGACCAATGCTCCATGCCCCTGTCATCACAATGCTCCATGCCCTTGTCATCACAATGCTCCATGACTTGTCATCACAATACTCCAAGACCCCTGTAATCACAATGCTCCATGCCCCTTTTCATCAGAATGCTCCATGAGAATTGTCATCATAAGAATCCATGGTCTTCTCATCACAATGCTGCAGGACCTTGTCATCACCATGCTCCATTCCCTTGTCATCACAATGCTCCATGACCCCTGTCATCACAATAATCCATGAATATTTTCAGCCCAATGCTCCACGACCTATTCATCACAATGCTCCATGGCCAATATCATCTTAATGCTCCATGACCACTGTCATCACAACACTCCATGACATATGACGACACAGTGATCCGGGACTCTTGTCTTCACAATGCTCCATTCCCTACTCATCACTATGCTCCATGAACCCTGTCATCACAACACTCCATGAAAATTTTCAACCCTGTGCTCCATGACATTTGTCATCACAATGATCCATGCACTTGTCATCCCAATGCTCCATGACCCCTGTATTCACAATGATCTGTGACGCTACTCATCACAGTGCTTCATGACACATGTCATTACAATGCTCCATGCCTTTGTCAGCAAAAGGCTACATGACCTTGTCGTTACAATGCTCTATGCGCTTGTCATCACAATACTCCATTTCCATTGTCATCACAATCCTCCATGAAACTTGGGATCACATTGCTTCATGCCCTTGTCATCACAATGCTCCATGCTCCTTGAAATCAAAATGATCCATGACCTCTGTCATCACAATGTTCCAAACTCTTGTGATCACAATGATCCATAACACTTGTCATCACAACGTTCCATGATGCCTGTCATCACAATACTCCTTGCCCTTTTCATCAAAATGCTCCATGGGACTTCCGGGTAAGATGGCGGAAGAGTAAGACGCAGAGAACACCTTCCTCCCCACGGATACACCAGAAATACAGCTACACGTGGAACAACTCCTACAGAACACCTACTGAACGCTGGCAGAAGAACCCAGACCTCCCAAAAGGCAAGAAACTCCCCACATACCTGGGTAGGGCAAAGCGGAGAGATCCCCACACAGAGGATTGGTGCCGAGCGACACTCACCAGCCCGAGAGGCTTGTCTGTTCGCCCACCGGGGCGCGCAGTGCTGGAAGCTGAGGCTCGGGCTTCGGTCGGAGCGCAGGGAGAGGACTGGGGCTGGCGGCGAGAACTCAGCCTGAAGGGGGCTAATGTGCCACAGCTAGCCGGGAGGGAGTCCGGGAAAACTCTGGAGCTGCCGAAGAGGCAAGAGACATTTTCTTCCCTCTTGGTTTCCTGGTGCGCGAGGAGAGGGGATTAAGAGCACTGCTTAAAGGGGCTACACAGATGGGCGCGAGTCGCGACTGAAAGCGCGGAACCCAGTGACAGGCGTGGGACGCTGGGGCTGCTGCTGCCGCCGCCAAGAAGCCTGTGTGCGAGCGCAGGTCACTGCACACACCGCCCTTCCGGGAGACTGTGCAGCCCGCCACTGCCGGGGTCCCGGGATCCAGGGGCGGCTTCCCTGGGAGAACGCACGGTGCGCCTCGGGCTGGTGCAACGTCACGCCGACCTCTGCCGCTGCAGGCTCGCGCCGCACTCCGTGCCCCTCCCTCCCGCCCGGTTTGAGTGAGCCAGAGTCCTCGAAGAGGCTGCTCCTTTAACCCTGTCCTGTCTAAGTGAAGAACAGACACCCTCCGGCGACCTACATGCAGAGGCGGGGCCAAATCCAAAGCTGAGACCCAGGAGCTGTGAGAACAAAGAGAAAGGGAAACCTCTCCCAGCAGCCTCAGAAGCAGCAGATTAAAGCTCCACAATCAACTTGATGTACCCTGCATCTGTGGAATATATGAATGGACAACAAATCATCCCAAATTGAGGAGCCCGGAGTCAGTGCTGTGCCTCTGAGGTGGGAGAGCCAACTTCAGGACACTGGTCCACAAGAGACCTCCCAGCTCCACATAATATCAAACGGCGAAAATCTTCCAGAGATCTCTATCTCAACACCAGCACCCAGCTTCACTCAACGACCAGCAAGCTACAGTGCTGGACACCCTATGCCAAACAACTAGCAAGACAGGAACACAACGCCACCCATTAGCAGAGAGGCTGCCTAAAATCATAAAAAGTCCGCAGACACCCCAAAACACACCACCAGACCTGGACCTGCCCACCAGAAAGACAAGATCCAGCCTCATCCACCAGAACACAGGCACTAGTCCCCTCCACCAGGAAGCCTACACAACCCACTAAACCAACCTTAGCCACTGGGGACAGACAACAAAAACAACGGAAACTACGAACCTGCAGCCTGAAAAAAGGAGATCCCAAACACAGTAAGATAAGCAAACTGAGAAGACAGAAAAACACACAGCAGGAGAAGGAGCAAGATAAAAACCCACCATACCTAACAAATGAAGAGGTAATAGGCAGTCTACCTGAAAAAGAATTCAGAATAATGATGGTAAAGATGATCCAAGATTCTATTTCCCAGATCCAAAATCTTGGAAATAGAATAGACAAAATGCAAGAAACAGTTAACAAGGACCTAGAAGAACTAAAGATGAATCAAGCATCGATTAAAAACACAATACATGAAATAAAAAGTACTCTAGATGGCATCAATAGCAGAATAACTGAGGCAGAAGAACGGATAAGTGAGGTGGAAGATAAAATAGTGGAAATAACTGCTGCAGAGCAAAATAAAGAAAAAAGAATGAAAAGAACAGAGGACAGTCTCAGAGACCTCTGAGACAACATTAAACGCACCAACATTCGAATTATTGGGGTTCCAGAAGAAGAAGAGAAAAAGAAAGGGACTGAGAAAATATTTGAAGAGATTATAGTTGAAAACTTCCCTAATATGGGAAAGGAAATAGTTAATCAAGTCCAGGAGGCACAGAGAGTCCCATACAGAATAAATCCAAGGAGAAATACGCCAAGACACATATTAATCAAACTGTCAAAAATTAAACACAAAGAAATCATATTAAAAGCAGCAAGGCAAAAACAACAAATAACACACAAGGGAATCCCCATCAGGATAACAGCTGATCTCTCAGCAGAAACTCTACAAGCCAGAAGGGAGTGGCAGGACATAATTAAAGTGATGAAAGAGAAAAAACCTGCAACCAAGATTACTCTACCCAGCAAGGATCTCATTCAGATTTGATGGAGAAATTAAAACGTTTACAGACAAGCAAAAGCTGAAAGTGTTCAGCACCACCAAACCAGCTTTACAACAAATGCTAAAGGAACTTCTCTAGGCAAGAAACACAACAGAAGGAAAAGACCTACAATAACGAACCCAAAACAATTAAGAAAATGGGAATAGGAACATACATAACAATAATTACCTTAAATGTAAATGGACTAAATGCTCCCACCAAAAGACACAGATTGGCTGAATGGATACAAAAACAATACCCATATATATGATGTCTACAAGAGACCCACTTCAGACCTAGAGACACATACAGACTGAAAGTAAGGGGATGGAAAAAGATATCCCATGCAAATGGAAACCAAAAGAAAGCTGGAGTAGCAATTCTCATATCAGACAAAATAGACTTTAAAATAAAGACTACTAGAAGAGACAGAGAAGGACACTACATAATGATCAAGGGATCGATCCAAGAAGAAGATATAACAAATGTAAATATTTATGCACCCAACATAGGAGCACCTCAATACATAAGGCAAATACTAACAGCCATAAAAGGAGAAATCGACAGTAACACAATCATAGTAGGGGACTTTAACACCCCACTTTCACCAAAGGACATATCATCCAAAATGAAAATAAATAAGGAAACACAAGCTTTAAATGATACATTAAACAAGATGGACTTAATTGATATTTATAGGACATCCCATCCAAAAACAACAGAATACACATTTTTCTCAAGTGCTCATGGAACATTCTCCAGGATAGATCATATCTTGGGTCACAAATCAAGCCTTGGTAAATGTAAGAAAATTGAAATTGTATCAAGTATCTTTTCTGACCACAATGCTATGAGACTAGATATCAATTACAGGAAAAGAGCTGTAAAAAATACCAACACATGGAGGCTAAACAATACACTACTTAATAACAAAGTGATCACTGAAGAAATCAAAGGGGAAATTAAAAAAATACCTAGAAACAAATGACAATGGAGACACGACGACCCAAAACCTATGGGACGCAGCAAAAGCAGTTCTAAGGGGGAAGTTTATAGCAATACAATCCCACCTTAAGAAACAGGAAACATCTCGAATAAACAACCTAACTTTGCACCTAAAGCAATTAGAGAAAGAAGAACAAAAACATCCCAAAGTTAGCAGAAGGAAAGAAATCATAAAAATCAGATCAGAAATAAATGAAAAAGAAATGAAGGAAACGATAGCAAGGATCAATAAAACTAAAAGCTGGTTCTTTGAGAAGATAAACAAAATTGATAAACCATTAGCCAGACTCATCAAGAAAAAAAAGGAGAAGACACAAATCAATAGAATTAGAAATGAAAAAGGAGAAGTAACAACTGACACTGCAGAAATACAAAAGATCATGAGAGATTACTACAAGCAACTCTATGCCAATAAAATGGACAACCTGGAAGAAATGGACAAATTCTTAGAAATGCACAGCCTGCCAAGACTGAATCAGTAAGAAATAGAAAATATGAACAGACCAATCACAAGCACTGAAATTGAAACTGTGATAAAAAATCTTCCAACAAACAAAAGCCCAGGCCCAGATGGCTTCACAGGTGAATTCTATCAAGCATTTAGAGAAGAGCTAACACCTATCCTTCTCAAACTCTTCCAAAATATAGCAGAGGGAGGAACACTCCCAAACTCATTCTATGAGACCACCATCACCCTGATACAAAAACCAGACAAGGATGTCACAAAGAAAGAAAACTATAGGCCAATATCACTGATGAATATAGATGCAAAAATCCTCAACAAAATACTAGCAAACAGAATCCAACAGCACATTAAAAGGATCATACACCATGATCAAGTGGGGTTTATTCCAGGAATGCAAGGATTCTTCAATATATGCAAATCAATCAACGTGATACACCATATTACCAAATTAAAGGAGAAAAACCATATGATCATCTCAATAGATGCAGAGAAAGCTTTCGACAAAATTCAACATCCATTTATGATAAAAACCCTGCAGAAAGTAGGCATAGAGTGAACTTTCCTCAACATAATAAAGGCCATATATGACAAACCCACAGCCAGCATCGTCCTCAATGGTGAAAAACTGAAACCATTTCTACTAAGATCAGGAACAAGACAAGGTTGCCCACTCTCACCACTCTTATTCAACCTAGTTTTGGAAGTTTTAGCCACAGCAATCAGAGAAGAAAAGGAAATAAAAGGAATCCAAATCGGAAAAGAAGAAGTAAAGCTGTCACTGTTTGCAGATGACATGATACTATACATAGAGAATCCTAAAGATGCTACCAGAAAACTACTAGAGCTAATCAATGAATTTGGTAAAGTTGCAGGATACAAAATTAATGCAAAGAAATCTCTGGCATTCCTATATACTAATGATGAAAAATCTGAAAGTGAAATCAAGAAAACACTCCCATTTACCATTGCAACAAAAAGAATAAAATATCTAGGAATAAACCTACCTAAGGAGACAAAAGACCTGTATGCAGAAAATTATAAGACACTGATGAAAGAAATTAAAGATGATACAAATAGATGGAGAGATGTACCATGTTCTTGGATTGGAAGAATCAACATTGTGAAAATGACTATACTACCCAAAGCAATCTACAGATTCAATGCAATCCCTATCAAACTACCACTGGCATTTTTCACAGAACTAGAACAAAAAATTTCACAATTTGTATGGAAACACAAAAGACCCCGAATAGCCAAAGCAATCTTGAGAACGAAAAATGGAGCTGGAGGAATCAGGCTCCCTGACTTCAGACTATACTACAAAGCTACAGTAATCAAGACAGTATGGTACTGGCACAAAAACAGAAATATAGATCAGTGGAACAGGATAGAAAGCCCAGAGATAAACCCACGGACATATGGTCACCTTATCTTTGACAAAGGAGGCAGGAATGTACAGTGGAGAAAGGACAGTCTCTTCAATAAGTGGTGCTGGGAAAACTGGATAGGGACATGTAAAAGTATGAGATTAGATCACTCCCTAACACCATACACAAAAATAAGCTCAAAATGGATTAAAGACCTAAATGTAAGGCCAGACACTATCAAACTCTTAGAGGAAAACATAGGCAGAACACTCTATGACATAAATCACAGCAAGATCCTTTTTGACCCACCTCCTAGTGAAATGGAAATAAAGACAAAAATAAACACATGGGACCTAATGAAACTTAAAAGCTTTTGCACAGCAAAGGAAACCATAAACAAGACCAAAAGACAACCCTCAGAATGGGACAAAATATTTGAAAATGAAGCAACTGACAAAGGATTAATCTCCAAAATTTATAAGCAGCTCATGCAGCTCAATAACAAAAAAACAAACAACCCAATCCAAAAATGGGCAGAAGACCTAAATAGACATTTCTCCACAGAAGATATACAGACTGCCAACAAACACATGAAAGGATGCTCAACATCTTTGCTCATTAGAGAAATGCCAATCAAAACTACAATGAGATATCATCTCACACCAGTCAGAATGGCCATCATCAAAAAATCTAGAAACAATAAATGCTGGAGAGGGTGTGGAAAAAAGGGAACACTCTTGCACTGCTGGTGGGAATGTGAATTGGTACAGCCGCTATGGAGAACGGTATGGAGGTTCCTTAAAAAACTACAAATAGAACTACCATATGACCCAGCAATCCCACTACTGGGCATATACCCTGACAAAACCATAATTCAAAAAGAGACATGTACCAAAATGTTCATAGCAGCCCTATTTACAATAGCCCGGAGATGGAAACAACCTAAGTGACCATCATCAGATGAATGGATAAAGAAGATGTGGCATATATATACAATGGAATATTACTCAGCCATAAAAAGAAATGAAATTGAGCTCTTTGAATGAGGTGGATGGACCTAGAGTCTGTCATACAGAGTGAAGAAAGTCAGAAAGAGAAAGACAAATACTGTATGCTGACACATATATATGGAACTTAAGAAAAAAATGTCATGAAGAACATAGGGGTAAGACAGGAATAAAGACACAGACCTACTAGAGAATGGACTTGAGGATATGGGGAGGGGGAAGGGTAAGCTGTGACAAAGTGAAAGAGCGGCATGGACATATATACACTACCAAACGTAAGGTAGATAGCTAGTGGGAAGCAGCCGCATAGCACAGGGAGATCAGCTCGGTGCTTTCTGACCACCTGGAGGGGTGGGATAGGGAGGGTGGGAGGGAGACGCAAAAGGGAGGGTATATGGGAATATAGGTATATGTATAACTGATTAAATTTGTTATAAAGCAAAAAAAAATTTTTTTCAGGAGGAAAAAAAAAAGAAACAAAGTCCCAACACAGCAAAAATAAATAAATTAAATAATAAAAACTCCTACACCCAACATTTAAAAAAAATGCTCCATGTCTTTGTCATCACAAAGATCCATGACCCTTGGCATCACAATGCTCAATGTCATTGTCATCACAATGCTCCATGAACACTCTCATCACATTGCTCCATGCCATTGTCTTCACAAAGCTCCATGACACATGTCATCAGAATGCTCCATGGCCTTCTCATCACAATGCTCCATGCCCTTGCCATCACAATGCTCCATTACCCCAGTCATTACAATGCTCCATGACCCCTGCTATCACGATGTTCCATGGCCTTGTCATCACAAAGCTCCATGACCCTTCTCATCACAATGCTCCAAGAACCCTGTAATCACAATGCTCTATGCCCCTTTTCATCTCAATGATCCATGAATACTGTCATCACAAAGCACCATGCCCATCATCATAATGCTTCAGGCTATTGTCATCACAATGAAATCAAAATACTCCATGACTTCTGTCATAAAAATGCTCCAAACCCTTGTGATCACAATATTCCATATCACTTGTCATCACAATGCCCCATGACGCTCGTCATCACAATTATCAATGGTCTTCTCATCACAATGCTCCATGACCATTGTCATCACAATGCTCAATACACTTGACATCAAAATGCTCCCTGACACTTGTTGTCTGTATGCTCCTTGAATCCTGTCATGACAAGGCTCCATGAATTTTTCATCACAATGATCCATGTCCTTTTCATCACAATGCTCCAAGACCCCTGTAATCCCAATGCTCCATGCCCTTGTCATCACAAAGCTGAATGACGCATGCCATCAGGATTCTCCTTGGTGTTCTCCTCACAGTGCTCCATGCCCATGTCATCACAATGTTCCAAGACCCCTGTAATCACAATGCTCCATGCCCGTGTCATCAAAAATCTCCATGACGCATGTCATCAGAATGCTCCATGGCCTTCTCATCACAATGCTCCATGGCCTTGTCATCACAATGCTCCAAGACCCCTGTAATCACAATGCTCCATGCCACGTTTAATGAGAATGCTCCATGAGACTTATCATCACACGTCTCCATGGTCTTCTCATCACAGTGCTGCACAAACTTGTCATCACCATGCTCCATTCCCTTTTCATCACAATGCTCCATGACCCCTGTCATCACAATAATCCATGAACATTTTCAGCCCAATGCTCCACGACCTACTCATCACAATGCTCCATGGCCAATATCATCACAATGCTCCATGACCACTGTCATCACAGCACTCCTTGACACCCGACAACACAATGATCCGGGACTCTTGTCATCACAATGCTCCATTCCCTAGTCATCACAATGCTCCATGACCCCTGTCATCACAACACTCCATGAACATTTTCAGCCCAGTGCTCCATGACCCTTGTCATCACAATGATCCATGCCCTTGTCATCCCAATGCTCCATGACCCCTGTATTCACAATGCTCCGTGACGCTGGTCAACACAGTGCTCCATGACACATGTCATCACAATGCTCCATGCCTTTGTCAGCAAAATGCTACATGACCTTGTCATTACAATGCTCTGTGCACTTGTCATCATAATACTCCATTTCCATTGGCATCACAATCCTCCATGAACCTTGGGATCACATTGCTTCATGCCCTTGTCATCACAATGCTCCATGCTCCTTGAAATCAAAATGATCCATGACCTCTGTCATCACAATGCTCCAAACCCTTGTGATCACAATGTTCAGTAACACTTGTCATCACAACGCTCCATGATGCCTGTCATCAAAATAATCCATGCCCTTTGCATCACAATGCTCCATGACGTTTCTCATCACAATTCTCAGTACACTTGTCATCAAAATGCTCCATGCGCTTGTCAGCACAATGCTCCATGACACATGTCATCAAAATGCACCATGCACTTCTCATCAAAATGCTCCTTAAAATATGTCATCACAATGCTCCATGCACTTCTCATCAAAATGCTCTCTCACAACTGATATCACAATGCTACATCACTATTTGTCACAATACTCTCTAACCCCTGTCATCACAATGTTCCATGACTCCTGTCATCACAATGCTACATGCACTTATCATCACAATGTTGGATGACCCCTGACATCACAATGTTCCATAACACCTGTCATCAAAATGTTCCTTGACACTTTTCATCAAATTGCTCCATGACCCTGTCATCAGAATGCTCCCTGCACTTCTCATCACAATGCACAACGCCCTTGCCATCAAAATGCTCCATGACCTCTGTCATCACAAAGATCAATGACCCTTGGCATCACAATGCTCCATGTCATTGTCATCACAATGCTCCATTAAGGCTCTCATCACATTGCTCCATGCCCTTGTCTTCACAAAACTCCATGACATATGGCATCAGAATGCTCCATGACCTTCTCATCCCAATGCTCCATGCCCTTGCCATCACAATGCTCCATTACCACAGTCATAACAATGCTCCATGACCACTGCCATCACGATATTCCATGGCCTTGTCATCACAAAGCTCCATGACCCTTCTCATCACAAAGATCCAAGAACCCTGTAATCACAATGTTCTATGCCCCTTTTCATCTCAATGATCCATGAAACCTGTCATCACAATGCACCATGCCCATCATCATAATGCTTCATGCTATTGTCATCACAAAGAAATCAAAATGCTCCATGACCTCTCTCATAACAATGCTCCAAACCCTTGTGATCACAATATTCCATATCACTTGTCATCACAATGCCCCATGACATTGCTCATCACAATTATCAATGGTCTTCTCATCAAAATGCTCCATGACCTTTGTCATCACAATGCTCAATACACTTGTTATCAAAATGCTCCCTGACACTTGTTGTCTGTATGCTCCTTTTACCCTGTCATGACAAGGTTCTATGCCTTTTTCATCACAATGATCCATGCCCTTTTCATCACAATGCTCCAAGACCCATGTAATCACAATGTTCCATGCCCTTGTCATCACAAAGCTCAATGACGCATTCCATCAGAATGCTCTTTGGTCTTCTCCACACAATGCTCCATGCCCTTGTCATCACAAAGTTCCAAGGCCCCTGTAATCACAATGCTCCATGCCCTTTTTCATCAGTATGCTCCTTGAGACTTGTCATCACATGGCTCCATGGTTTTGTCATCATAATGATCCAAGCCGTAGTCATCACAATGCTCCATTATATTTGTCATCACAATCCTCCATTACATTTGGCATCAAAATGCTCCCTGCCATTGTCATCGCAATGGACCATGACATATGTCATCACAATGCTCCCTGACACCTGTCTTCAAAATACTCCATGACCTTCTCATCACAATGCCCCATAACCTTGTCATCACAATGCACCATGTCCACTGTCATCACAATAATCTATGAAACTTGTCAGACCAATGCTCCATTCCCCTGTCATCACAATGTTCCGTGACTCCAGTCATCACAATGCTTCATAACGTTTGTCATCACAACGGTCCATGCCCGTGTCATCACAAGGCTCTATGTCCTTTGTAACCACAATGCTCCATAAACTTTTCATCACAATGCTCCGTGACGCTTGTCATCACAATGCTCCATGCCTTTGTCAGAACAATGCTCCATGACCCTTGTCATCACAATGTGCCACGCACTTTTCATCACAATGATCCACAACCTTGTCATCCCTATGCACCATAAACATTGTAATCACAATGCTCCATGAACTTCTCATCCAAATGCTCTCTCACCTGAGATATCACAATGTTCCATCACTAGTTATCACAATCCGCCCTCACCCCTGTAATCACAGTGTTCCATGACCCCTGTCATCACAATGCTACATCCCCTTATCAACACAATGTTCCATAACCCGTGACATCACAATGTTCCATAAGCCCTGTCATCACAATGCTCCATGACCCCTGTCATCACAATAATCCATGAACATTTTCAGCCCAATGCTCCACGACCTACTCATCACAATGCTCCATGGCCAATATCATCACAATGCTCCATGACCACTGTCATCACAACACTCCATGACACCTGAAAACACAATGATCTGGGACTTTTGTCATCACAGTGCTCCATTCCCTAGTCATCACAAAGCTCCATGACCCCTGTCATCACAACACTCCATGAATATTTTCAGCCCAGTGATCCATGACCCTTGTCATCACAATGATCCATGCCCTTGTCATCCCAATGCTCCATGACCCCTGTATTCACAATGCTCCGTGACGCTTGTCATCACAGTGCTCCATGACACTTGTCATCACAATGCTCCATGCCTTTGTCAGCAAAATGCTACATGTCCTTGTCTTTACAATGCTCTATGCGCTTGTCATCACAATACTCCATTTCCATTGTCATCAAAATCCTCCATGAACCTTGGGATCACATTGCTTCATGCCCTTGTCATAACAATGCTCCATGCTCCTTGAAATCAAAATGATCCATGAGCTCTGTCATCACAATGCTCCAAACACATGGGACCACAGTGTTCCATAACACTTGTCATAACAATGCTCCATGATGCCTGTCATCACAATACTCCATGCCCTTTTCATCACAATGCTCCATGACCTTTGTCATCACAATTCTCAATACACTTGTCATCACAATGCTCACTGACACTTGTCATCAGAATGCTCCTTGAACCCTGTCAGGAAAAGGCTCCATGCCTTTTTCATCAAAATGCCCCATGCCGTTTTCATCACAATGCTCCATGCCATTGTCATCACAATGGGCCATTACATATGTCATCACAATGCTCCCTGACACCTATCTTCACAATACTGCATGACCTGGTCATCATAATGCTCCATGCCCTTGTCATCACAATGCGCCATTCCAACTGTCATCACAATAATCCATGAAACTTATTAGACCAATGTTCCATTCCCTTGTCATCACAATGCTCCATGCCCATATTATCACAATGCTCCATGACCCCTGTCATCACAATGCTCCGTGACTCCAGTCATCACAGTGATCCATGGCGTTTGTCATCATAATGGTCCATGCCCTCATCATCAACAGTCTCTGTAACATTTTTAACCACATTGCTCCATGAACATTTCATCACAATGCTCTTTGCCCCTTGTCATCACAATGCTATATGCCTTTCTCAGCCCAATGCTCCATGCCCTTGTCATCACTATGCTCTATGACCCCTGTCATCACAATGCTCTTTGACTCCAGTCATCACAATCCTTCATAACATTTGTCATCACAATGGTCGATGCCCGCGTCATCACAGGGCTCTGTTACCTTTGTAACCACAATGCTCCATGAACTTTTCATCACAATGCTCCGTGACACTTGTCATCACAATGCTCCATGCCTTTGTCAGAAAAATGCTCCATGACACTTATCATCACAACGTGCCACGCGCTTTTCATCCCAACGGTCCACAAATTTCTCATGTCAATGCTCCATAAACCTTGTAATCACAATGTTCCATGCCCTTCTCATCACAATGCTCCATTACCCCTATCATAACAATGCTCCATGACCCCTGCCATCACAATGTTCCACGGCCTTGCAATCAAAAGGCACCATGACCCTTGTCATCACAATGCTCCAAAACACCTCTAATCACAATGCTCCATGCCCTTGTCATCACAAAGCTCCATGACACAAGTCATCAGAATGTTCCATGGCCTTCTCATCAAAATGCTCCATGCCCTTGTCATCACAATGCTCCCAGACCCCTGTAATCACAATGCTTCATGCCCCTTTTCATCTCAAAGCTCCATGAACCCTGTCATCACAATGCACCATGCCCATCATCATAATGCTTCCGGCTATTGTCAGCACAATGAAATCAAAATTCTCCATGACCTCTTTCATCACAATTCTCCATGACCCCTGTCATCACAATGATCCATGCTCTTCTCATCCCAATGCTCCATGACCCCTGTATTCACAATGCTCCGTGACGCTTGTCATCACAGTGCTCCATGACACCTGTCATTACAATGCTCCACGACTTTGTCAGCAAAATGCTACATGACCTTTTCATTATAATGCTCTATGCGCTTGTCAACACAATACTCCATTACCATTGTCATCACAATCCTCCATGAACCTTGGGATCACATTGCTTCATGACCTTGTCATCACAATGCTCCATGTTCCTTGAAATCAAAATGATCCATGACCTCTGTCATCGCAATGCTCAATACACTTGTCATCACAATGCTCCCTGACACTTGTCTTCAGTATGCTACATTAACCCTGTCATGACAAGGCTCCATGCCTTTTTCATCACAATGATCCGTGCCCTTTTCATCACAATGCGCCAAGACCACTTTAATCACAATGCTCCAAGCCCTTTTCATCACAAAGCTCCATGACCCATGTCATCAGAATGCTGCATGGCCATCTCATGACAATGCTGCATGCCCTTTTCCATCAGTATGCTCCATGAGAATTGTCATCACAAAGCTCCATGGTTTTCTCATCACAATGCTCCAGGATCTTGTCATCACAATGCTTCAAGACCTTGTCATGAAAATTCTCAATGTCCCTTGTCATCATAATGCTGTAAGCCCTAGTCATCACAATGCTCCATTTTATTTGTCATTACAATCCTCCATTACATTTGGCATCACAATACTCCCTGCCATTGTTTTCGCAATGGACCATGACATATGTCATCACAATGCTCCCTGACACCTGTCTTCACAATACTCCATGAGCTTCTCTTCACAATGATCCATGGCATTGTCATCACCATGCACTATGTCCACTGTCATCACAATAATCTGTGAAACTTGTCAGACCAATGTTCCATGCCCCGGTCATAACAATGCTCCATGTCCCTGTCATCACAATGCTCCATTATATTTGTCATCACAATGCTCTATTATTTTTCATCACAAAGCTCCATGACCCATTACCCATGTATCACAGTGTTCCATGCCCTTGTCATCACAATGCACCATGCCACTCTCTTCACAATAATCCATGAAATATTTCAGACCAATGCACCATGCCCTTCTCATCAAAATGCTCCATTATTCCTCTCATAACAATGCTCCATGACCACTGCCATCACAATGATACATGGCCTTGTCATCACAAGGCTCCATGACACTTGTCATCACAATGCCCCATGACGCTCGTCATCACAATTATCCATGGTCTTCTCATCACAATGTTCCATGATCTTTGTCATCACAATGCTCAAAACACTTGTCATCACAATGCTCCCTGACAGTTGTCATCAGTATGCTCCTTGAACCATGTTATGACAAGGCTCCATGCCTATTTCATCACAATAATCCATGCCCTTTTCATCACAATGTTCCAAGATCCCTGTAATCACAATGCTCCATGCCCTTGTCATCACAAAGCTCCAGGACGCATGTCATCAGAATGCTCCATGGCCTTCTCATCACCATGATTCTTGCCCTTGTCATCACAATGCTCCAAGACCCCAGTAATCACAATGCTCCATGCCCCTTTTCAACAGAATGCTCCATGAGACTTCTCATCAAAAGTCTCCATGGTCTTCTCATCACAATGCTCCAGGAATTTGTCATCACCATGCTCCATTCCATTGTCATCGCAATGCTCCATGACCAATATCATCACAATTCTCCATGACCACTGTCATCAAAACACGCCATGACAACTGGCAACTCAATGATCCGAGACTCTTGTCATCAGAATGCTCCATTCCTTAGTCATCACAATGTTCCATGACACTTGTCATCAAAATGATCCATGCCCTTGTCCTCCCAATTCTCCATAAACCCTGTATTCACAATGCTCCATGACGCTTGTCATCACAGTGCTCCTTGACACCTGTCATCACAATGCTCCTTGCCTTTGTCAGCAAAATGCTACATGACCTTGTCATTACAATGCTCTATGTGCTTGTCATCACAATACTCCATTTCCATTGTCATCACAATCCTCCATGAACATTGGGATCACATTGCTTCATTCCCTTGTCATCACAATGCTCCATGCTCCTTGAAATCAAAATGATCCATGACCTCTGTCATCACAATGCTCCAAGCCCTTGTGATCACAATGTTTCATAACACTTGTCATCACAACGCTCCATGATGCCTGTCATCACAATACTCCATGCCCTTTTCATCACAATGCTCCATGACCATTGTCATCACAATGCTCAATACACATGTCAGCACAATGCTCCCTGACACTTTTCGTCAGAATGCTCCTTGAACCCTGTCACGAAAAGGCTCCATGCCTTTTCATCACAATTCCCCATGCCGTTTACATCACAATGCTCCATGCCATTGTCATCAAAATTGTCCACAAGTTGGTCATCAGAATGTTAGATGACCCTTGTCATCACAAATCTCCATGCACTTGTCAGCACAGTGCTCCCTGACACTTGTCATCACAATGCTCCAAGCCATTGTCATAACAATGCTCCATTACTTTTTCATCAGATTCCTCCATGACACTTGGCATCACAATGTTCCATGCAATTGTCATCACAATGGGCCATTACATATGTCATCACAATGCTCCCTGACACCTGTCTTCACAATGCTCCATGCCCTTGTCATCACAATGTGCCATTCCAACTCTCATCGTAATAATTCATGAAACTTATTAGACCAAAGTTCCATGCCCTTGTGATCACAATGCTCCATGCACTTCTCATCAAAATGCTCTCTCACCACTGGTATCACAATTCTACATCACTATTTGTCACAATACTCCCTCACCCCTGTCATCACAATGTTCCATGACTCCTGTCATCACAATGCTACATGCACTTATCATCACCATGTTCGATGACCACTGACATCACAATGTTCCATAACACCTGTCATCAAAATGCTCCATGACCCTTTTCATCAAAATGCTCCATGACCCCTGACATCACAATGTTCCATAACAACTGTCATCAAAATGTTCCATGACACTTTTCATCAAATTGCTCCATGAACCTGTCATCACAATGATCCCTGCTCTTCTCATCAAAATGCACAGCGCCCTTGCAATCAAACTGCTCCATGACCTTTGTCATCACAATGATCCATGACGCTTGGCATCACAATGTTCCATGTCATTGTCATCCCACTGCTCAATGAACGCTCTCATCACATTGCTCCATGCACTTGTCTTCACAAAGCTCCATGACACATGTCATCAGAATGATCCATGGCCTTCTCATCACAATTCTCCATGCCCTTACAATCACAATGCTCCATTAAACCTGTCATAGCAATGCTCCATGACCCATGCCATCACGATGTTCCATGGCCTTGTCATCACAAGGCTCCATGAACCTTCTCATCACAATGCTCCAAGAACCGTGTAATCACAAAGCACTATGCCCCTTTTCATCTCAATGATCCATGAACCCAGTCATCACAATGCACCATGCCCATCATCATGCTTCATGCTATTGTCATCACAATGAAATCAAAATGCTCCATGACCTCTGTCATAACAATGTTCCAAACCCTTGTGATCACAATATTCCATAACACTTGTCATCACAATGCCACATGACGCTCGTCATCACAATTATCCATGGTTTCTCATCACTGTGCTCCATGACTTTTGTCATCACAATCCTCAATACACTTGTCATCAAAATGCTCCGTGTCACTGGTTGTCTGTATGCTCCTTGAACCCTGTCATGACAAGGCTCCATGCACTTTTCATCACAATGCTCCAAGACCCCTGTAATCACAATGCTCCATGCCCTTGTCATCACAAAGCTCAATGACACATGTCACCAGAATGCTCCTTGGCCTTCTGATCACAATGCTCCATGCCATTGTCATCACAATGTGCCAAGACCCCTGTAATCACAATGTTCCATGCCCCTTTTCAGCAGTATGTTCCATGAGATTTGTCATCACATGGCTCCATGATTTGCTCAACACAATGTTCCAGGACCTTGTCATCAAAATGCTTCACGACCTTGGCATGAAAATTCTCAATGGCCCTTGTCATCATAATGCTCCAATCCCTAGTCATCACAGTGCTCCTTTATATTTGTCATCATAATCCTCCATTATATTTGGCCTCACAGTACTCCCTGCCATTGTCATCGCAATGGACCATGACATATGTCATCACAATGCTCCCTGACACCTGTCTTCACAATAATCCATGACCTTCTCTTCAAAATGATACATGCCCTTATCATCACAATGGACCATGTCCAATGTCATCACAATAATCTATGAAAATTGTCAGACCAATGCTCCATGCCCTTGTCATCACAATGCTCCATGCCCTTGACATCACAATGCTCCATGACTTGTCATCACAAAGCTCCATAACAATGACTCATGTATCACAGTGTTCCGTGCCCTTGTCATCCCAATGCTCCATGCCCACTCTCATCACAATAATCCATGAAAAATTTTAGACCAAAACTCAATGCCCTTCTCATCACAATGCTCCATTACCTCTCTCATAACAATGCTCCACGACACCTGCCATCACATTGTTCAACGGCATGTCATTACAAGGCTCCATGACCCTTGTCATCACAATGCTCCAAGACCCCTGTAATCACAAAGCTCCATGCCCTTGTCATCACAGTGCTCCATGACGCATGTCATCAGAATGTTCCATGGCCTTCTCATCACAATGCTCCATGCCATTGTCATCAAAATGCTCCAAGACTCCGGTAATCACAATACTCCATGCCCATTTTCATCTCAATGCTCCATGAACCCTGTCATCACAATGCACCATGCCCATCATCATAATGTTTCAGGCTATTGTCATCACAATGAAATCTAAATTCTCCATGACCTCTTTCATCATAATGCTCCAAACCCTTGTGATCTCAATATTCCATAAGACTTATCATCACAACACCCCATGACGCTCATCATCACAATTATCCATGGTCTTCTCATCACAATGCTCCATGACCTTTGTCATCAAATGCTCAATACACTTCTCGTCACAATGCTCCCTGACACTTGTCGTGAGTATGCTTCTTGAACCATGTCATGACAAGGCTCCAGGCCGTTTTCATCACAATGATACATGCCCTATTCATCATAATGCATCAAGACACCTGTAATCACAATGCTCCACGACCTTCTCATCACAATGCTCCATGGCCAATATCATCACAATGCTCCATGACCACTGTCATCACAACACTCCATGACACCTGACAACACAATGATCCGGAACTCTTGTCATTAAAATGCTCCATTCCCTAGTCATCACAATGCTCCATGACCCCTGTCATCACAATACTCCATGAATATTTTCAGCCCAATGCTCCATGACCCTTGTCATCACATTGAACCATGCCCTTGTCATCCCAATGCTCCATGACCCCTGTATTCACAATGCTCCGTGACGCTTGTCATCACAGTGCTCCATGACACCTGTCATCACAATGCTCCATGCCTTTGTCAGCAAAATGCTACATGACCTTGTCATTACAATGCTGTATGAGCTTGTCATCACAGTACTCCAATACCATTGTCATCACAATCCTCCATGAACCTTGGGATCACATTGCTTCATGCCCTTGTCATCACAATGCTCCATGCACCTTGAAATCAAAATGATCCATGACCTCTGTCATCACAATGCTCCAAACCCTTGTGATCACATTGTTCCATAACTCTTGTCATCACAACACTCCATGATGCCTGTCATCACAATACTCCATGGCCTTTTCATCACAATGCTCCATGACCACTGTCATCACAATTCTCAATACACTTGTCATCACAATGCTCCCTGACACTTGTCATCAGAATTCTCCTTGAACCCTGTCACGAAAAGGCTCCATGCCTTTTTAATCACAATGCCCCATGCCGTTTTCATCACAATGCTCCATGCCATTGTCATCAAAATACTCCACAAGCTTGTCAGCAGAATGCTCCATGACCCTTGTCATCACAATTCTCCATGCACTTGTCAGCAAAATGCCCCCTGACACATGTCATCACAATTCTCCAAGCCATTGTCATCACAATGCTCCATTACATTTGTAATAACAATGCTCCATGACCCCTGCCATCACAATGTTCCACGGCCTTGTCATCACAAGGCTCCATGACCCTTGTCATCACAATGCTCCAAGACCCCTGTAATCACAATGCTCCAAGCCCTTGTCATCACAAAGCTCCATGACGCATGTCATGAGAATTTTCCATGGACTTCTCCTCACAATGCTCCATGCCCTTGTCATCACAATGCACCATGCACATTGTCATCACAATAATCTATGAAACTTGTCATCACAATGTGCCACGCGGTTTTCGTCTCAACAGTCGACAACCTTGTCATTGCAATGCTCCATAAACCTTGTCATCACAATTATCCATGCCATTGTTATCACAATACTCCATGACCGTTCTCATCACAATGCTCCGTGACTCCAGTCATTACAATGCTTCATGACCTTTGTCATCACAATGGTCCATGCCTTCGTCATCAACAGTCTCTGTGACCTTTTTAACCACAATGCTCCATGAACATTTCATCACAATGCTCTTTGACCCTCGTCATCACAATGCTCTATGCCATTCTCATCACAGTGCTCCATGACCCTTGTCATCACAATGGTCCATGCACTTGTCAGCACAATATTCCATGACACATGTCATCACAATCCTCCATGACCACTGTCATCACAATGCTCCGTGACTCCAATCATCACAGTGCTTCATAATGTTTGTCATCACACTGGTCCATGTCCACGTCATCACAAGCATCTGTGACCTTTGTAACCACAATGCTCCATGAACTTTTCATCGCAATCCTCTGTGACCCTTGTCATCACAATGCTTCAAGTCTTTGTCAGAACAGTGCTCCATGACCATTGTCATCACAATGTGCCACACGCATTTCATCACAAAGGTGAACAAACTTGTCATTGCAATGCTCCTTAAACATTGTAATCACAATGCTCCATGCACTCTCATCAAAATGCTCTCTCACCAGAGATATCACAGTGTTCCATCACTAGTCATTACAATACTCCCTCACCCCTGTAATCCCAGTGATCCATGAACCTGTCATCACACTGCTACATCCCATTATCATCACAATGTTCCATGACCCATGTCATCAAAATGCTCCATGACACTTTTCATCCCAAAGCTCCAAGACCCCTGACATCACAATGTTCTAAAACCCCTGCCATCAAAATGTTCCATTACACATTTCATCAAATTGCTGCATGACCCGGTCATCAAAATGATCCCTGCCCATCTCATCACAATGCACCATGCACTTGTCATGAAAATGCTCCATGACTTGTCATCGCAAAGCTCCATGACACTTGGCATCACGATGCTCCATGTTATTGTCATCACAATGCTTCATGAACCCTCTCATAACATTGCTCAAAGCCCTTGTCATCACAAAGCTCCATGACATTTGTCATCACAATGTTCGATGCCCTTCTCATCACAATGCTCCATGCCCTTGTCATTACAATCCTGCATGACCCATGTATCATAGTGTTCCGTACCCTTGTCATCACAATGTTCCATGCCCACTCTCATCACAATAATCCATGAAACATTTCAGACCAATGTTCCATGCCCTTCTCATCACAATGATCCATTACCTCTGTCATAACAATGCACCAAGACACCTGCCATCACAATGTTCCACGGCCTAGTCATCACAAGGTTCCGTGACACTTGTCATCACAATGCTCCAAGACCCCTGTAACCAGAATGCTCCATGAACTTTCATCACCATTCTCTGTGACCCTTGTCAGCACAATGTTCCATGCCTTTGTCAGAAAAATGCTCCATGACCCTGGTCATCACAATGTGCCACGCACTTTTCATCAAAACGGTCCACAATTTGTCATAGCAATGTTCCATAAACCTTGTAATCACAATGCTCCATGCCCTTCTAATCAAAATGCTCCATTACCCGTGTCATAACAATGCTCCATGACCTCTGTCATCAAAATGATCCACGGCCTTGTCATCACAAGGCTCCATGACACTTGTCATCACAATGCTCCAAGACCCCTGTAATCACAATGCTCCATGCCCTTGTCATCACAAAGCTCCATGACACATGTCATCAGAATGTTCGATGGCCTTCTCATCAAAATGCTCCATGCTCTTGTCATTACAGTGCTCCAAGACCACTGTAATCACAATGCTCCATGCCCCTTTTCATCTCAATGCTCCATGAAACCTGTCATCACAATGCATCATACCCTTCATCATAAAGCTTCCGGCTATTGTCAGCACAATGAAATAAAAATTCTCCATGACCTCTGTCATCACAATGCTCCATGACCGCTGTATTCACAATGCTCCGTGACGCTTGTCATCACAGTGCACCATGACACCTGTCATAACAATGTTCCATGACTTTGTCAGCAAAATGCTACATGACCTTGTCATTAAAATGATCTATGTGCTTGTCATCACAATACTCCATTACCATTGTCATCAAAATCCTCCATGAACCTTGGGATCACACTGCTTCATGTCCTTGTTATCACAATGCTCCATGCTCCTTGAGATCAAAATGATCCATGACCACTGTCATCACAATGCTCCAAACCCTTGTGATCACAATGTTCCATAACACTTGTAATCACAACGCTCCATGGTGCCTGTCATCACAATACTCCATGCACTTTTCATCACAATGCTCCATGACCTTTGTCATCACAATTCTCAATACACTTGCCATCACAATGCTCCCTGACACTTGTCGTCAGAATGCTCCTTGAACCCTGTCACGAAAAGGCTCCATGCATTTTTCAACACAATGCCCCATGACGTTTTCATCACAATGCTCCACGCCACTGTCATCAAAATACTCCACAAGCTTGTCATGAGAATGATCCATGACACTTGTCATCACAATTCTCCATGCACTTGTCATCACAATTCTCCCTGGCCCTTGTCATCTCAATGCTCCAAGCCACTGTCATCACAATGCACCACTACCTTTGTCATCAGAATCCTCCATGACACCTGGCATCACAATGCTCCATGCCATTGTCATCACAATGGGCCATTACATATGTCATCACAATGCTCCCTGACACCTGTCTTCACAATAATGCATGACCTGGTCATCACAATGTTCCATGCCCTTGTCACCACAATGCACCATTCCAACAGTCATCACAATAATCCATGAAACTTATTAGACCAATGCTCCATGCCCTTGTCATCACAATGCTCCAAGACCCTTGTCATCTCAATGCTCCGTGAACTTATCATCACAATGCTCTTTGATCCTTGTCATCACAATGCTCTATGCCTTTCTCAGCACAATGCTCCATAACCCTTGTCATCACAATGCTCCATGCGCATGTCAGCACAGTGCTCCACAATCTTGTCATCACAATGCTCCATAAACCTTGTCATCACAATGCTCCATGCACTTCTCATCAAAATGCTCTCTCACCACAGATATCAAAATGTTACATCACTATTCGTCACAATACTCCCTCACCCCTGTTATCACAATGTTCCATGACTCCTGTCATCACAATGCTACATGCACTTATCATCACAATGTTCGATGACCCCTGACATCACAATGCTCCATAACCACTGTCATCAAAATTCTCCATGACCCTTTTCATCATAATGCTCCATGAACCCTGACATCACAATGTTCCATAACCCCTGTCATCAAAATATTCCATGACCCTTTTCATCAAATTGCTCCATGACCCTGTCATCACAATGCTCCCTGCCCTCCTCATCACAATGCACAACGCCCTTGTCATCAAAATGCTCCATGAGATTTGTCATCACGAAGATCCATGACCCTTGGCATCACAATGCTCCATGTCATTGTCATCACAATGCTCCATGATCACTCTCATCACATTGCTCCATGCCCTTGTCATCACAAAGCTCCATGACACGTCCTCAGAATCCTCCATGGCCTTCTCATCACAATGCTCCATGCCCTTGCTGTCACAATGCTCCATTACCACAGTCATAAAAATTCTCCATGAACCCTGCCATCACGATGTTCCGTGGCCTTGTCATCACAAGGCTCCATGACCCTTCTCATCACAATGCTCCAAGAACCCTGTAATCACAATGCTCCATGCCCCTTTCCATCACAATGATCCATGAACCCTGTCATCAAAATGCACCATGCCCATCATCATAATGCTTCATGCTATTGTCATCACAATGAAATCAAAATGCTCCATGACCTCTGTCATAACAATGCTCCAAACCCTTTTGATCACAATGTTCCATAACACTTGTCATCACAGTGCCCCATGACGCTCGTCATCACAATTATCCATGGTCTTCTCATCACAATGCTCCATGACCTTTGTCATCACAATGCTCAATACACTTGTCATCAAAATGCTCCCTGACACTTGTTGTCTGTATGCTCCTTGAACCCTGTCATGACAAGGCTCCATGCCTTTTTCATCACAATGATCCATGCCCTTTTCATCACAATGCTCCAAGACCCCTTTAAACACAATGCTCCATGCCCTTGTCATCACAAAGCTCAATGAAACATGTCTTCAGAATGCTCCTTGGCCTTCTCCTCACAATGCTCCATGCCCATGTGATCAAAATGTTCCAAGACCCCTGTAATCACAATGGTCCATGAACTTTTTCATCAGTATGCTCCATGAGATTTGTTATCACAAGTCTCTATAGATTTCTCATCACAATGCTCCAGGACCCTGTCATCACAATGCTTCACGACCTTGTTCTGAAAATTCTCAATGGCCCTTGTTCTCATAATGCTCCAAGCCCTAGTCATCACAATGCTCCATTATATTTGTCATCACAATCCTCCATTACATTTGGCATCACAATGCTCCCTGCCATTGTCATTGCAATGGACCATGACATATGTCATCACAATGCTCCATGACACCAGTCTTCACAATACTCCATGACCTTCTCATCACAATGATCCATGCCCTTGTCATCACAATGCTCCATGACCCATTTATTCACAATGCTCCGTGACGCTTGTCATCACAGTGCTCCATGACACCTGTCATCACAATGCTCCATGCCTTTTTCAGCAAAATGCTACATAACCTTGTCATTGCAATGCTCTATTCGCTTGTCATCACAATACTCCATTACCATTGTCATCACAGTCCTCCATGAACATTGGGATCACATTGCTTCATGCCCTTGTCATCACAATGCTCCATGCTCCTTGAAATCAAAATGATCCATGAACTCTGTCATCACAATGCTCCAAACCCTTGTGATCACAATGTTCCATAACACTTGTCATCACAACGCTCCATGATGACTGTCATCACAATACTACATGCCCTTTTCATCACAATGCTCCATGACCTTTGTCATCACAATTCTCAATTCACTTGTCATCACAATGCCTCATGCATTTTTCATCACAATTCTCCATGCCATTGTCATCAAAATACTCCACAAGCTTTTCATCAGAATACTCCATGACCCTTTTCATCACAATTCTCAATGCACCTGTCAGCACAATGCTCCCTGACCCTTGTCATCACAATGCTCCAAGCCATTGTCATCACAATGCTCCATTACCTTTCTCATCAGAATCCTCCATGACACTTGTCATCACAATGCTCCAAGCCATTGTCATCACAATGCTCCATTAGCTTTCTCATCAGAATCCTCCATGACCACTGTCATCACAATGCTACATCCCCTTATTATCACAATATTCTATAACCCCTGTCATCAAAATGCTCCATGACCCTTTTCATCCCAATGCTCTATGACACCTGGCATCACAATGTTCTATATCCCCTGTCATCAAAATGTTCCATTACACTTTTCATCAAATTTCTGCATGACCCTGTCATCAAAATGCTCCCTGCCCTTCTCATCACAATGCACCACACACTTGTCATCAAAATGCTCAATGACCTTTGTCATCACAAATCTCCATGACATTTGGCATCACAATGCTCCATGTCATTGTCATCACAATTCTACATGAACACTCTCATCACATTGCTCCAAGCCCTTGTCATCACAAAGCTCCATGACATTTGTCATCACAATGCTCGATGCCCTTCTCATCACAATGCTTCATGCCCTTGTCATTACAATCCTCCATGACCCATATATCACAGTGTTCCATGCCCTTGTCATCACAATGCTCCATGCCCACTCTAATCACAATAATCCATGAAATATTTCACACCAATGCTCAATGCCCTTCTCATCACAATGCTCCATTACCTGTGTCATAACAATGCTCCATGACCCGTGCCATCACAATGTTCCACGGCCTTGTCATCACAAGGCTCCATGACCCTTGTCATCACAATGCACCAAGACCCATGTAATCACAAGGCTCCATGCCCTTGTCATCACAAAGCTCCGTGAGGCATGTCATCAGAATGTTCCATGGCCTTCTCCTCACAATGCTCCATGCACTTGTCATCACAATGCTCCAAGACCCCTGTAATCACAGTGTTCCATGAGCCTTTTCATCTCAATGCTCCATGAACCCTGTCATCACAGTGAACCATGCCCATCATCATGATGCTTCAGGCTATTGTCATCACAATGAAATCAAAATTCTCCATGATCTCTGTCATCATAATGCTCCAAACCCTTGTGATCACAATGTTCCTTAACACTTATCATCACAACACACCATGACGCTCATCATCACAATTATCCATGGTCTTCTCATCACAATGCTCCATTACCTTTGTCTTCAGAATCCTCTATGACACTTGGCATCACAATGCTCCATGCCATTGTCATCACAATGGGCCATTACATATGTCATCACAATGCTCCCTGACACCTGTCTTCACAATACTGTATGTCCTGGTCATCACAATGCTCCATGCCCTTGTCATCACAATGCGCCATTCCAACTCTCATCGCAATAATCCATGAAACTTATTATTCCAATGCTCCATGCCCTTGTCATCACAATGCTCCAATCCCTTGCTATCACATTGTTCCATGACCCCTGTCATCACAATGCTCCGTGACTTCATTCATCACAATGATTCATGACCTTTATCATCTCAATGGTCCATGCCCTCGTCATCAACAGTCTCTGTGACCATTTTAACCACAATGCTCCATGAACTTTTCATCACAATGCTCTTTGACCCTTGTCATCACAATCCTATATGCCTTTCTCAGCACAATGCTCCATGACTCTTGTCATCACAATGCTCCATGCGCTTGTCAGCACGATGCTCCATGACACATGTCATCAAAATGCACCATGCGCTTGTCATCACAGTGCTCCACAATCTTGTCCTCACAATGCTCCATAAAACTTGTCATCACAATTCTCCATGCACTTCTCATCAAAATGCTCTCTCTCCACTGATATCACAATATTACATCACTATTCGTCACAATACTCACTCACCCCTGTCATCACAATGTTCCATGACTCCTGTCATCACAATGATACATGCACATATCATCACAATGTTCGATGGCCCCTGACATCACAATGTTCCATAACCCCTGTCATCAAAATGCTCCCAAAATCTTTTCATCAAAATGCTCCATGACCCCTGGCATCACAATGTTCCATAACCCCTGTCATCAAAATATTCCATGACAATTTTCATCAAATTGCTCCATGACCCTGTCATCACAATGCTCCCTGCCCTTGTCCTCACAATGCACAACGCCCTTGTCTTCAAAATCCTCCAAGACCTTTGTCATCACAAAGATCCATGACCCTTGGCATCAAAATGCTCCATGTCATTGTCATCACAATGCTCCATGAACGCATTCATCACATTGCTCAATGCCATTGTCATCACAAAGCTCCATTACACGTCATCAGAATGCTCCATGGCTTTCTCATCACAATCCTACATGCCATTGCCCTCACAATGTTCGATTACCCCTGTCATAACAATGCTCCATGACCCCTGCCATCACGATGTTCCATGGCCTTGTCATCACAAGGCTCCATGACCATTCTCATCACAATGCTCCTAGACCCCTGTAATCACAATGTTCCATGACCCCTGTCATCACAATGCTACATCCCCTTATCATCATAATGTTCCATGACCCCTGTCATCACAATGCTACATCCCCATTTCATCACAATGTTCTATAACCCCTGTCATCAAAATGTTCCATTACAATTTTCATCAAATTGCTGCATGACACTGTCATCAAAATGCTCCCTGCCCTTCTCATCACAATGCACCACGCCCTTGTCATCAAAATGCTCCCTGACTTTTGTCATCACAAAGCTCCATGACCGTTGACATCACAATGCTCCATGTCATTGTCATCACAATGCTCCATGAACCCTCTCATCACATTGCTCCATGCCCTTGTCATCACAAAGCTCCATGACACTTGTCATCACAGTGCTCGATGCCCTTCTCATCACTATGCTCCATGCCTTTGTCATTACAATACTCCATGATCATTGTATCACAGTGTTCCGTGCTCTTGTCATCACAATGCTCCATGCCCACTCTCATCACAATAATCCATGAAACATTTCACAACAATGCTTCCTGTCCTTCTCATCACAATGCTCCATTACAACTGTCATAACAATGTTCCATGACCCCTGACATCACAATGTTCCATGGCCTTGTCATTCACAAGGCTCCATGACACTTGTCATGACAATGTTCCAAGATCACTATAATCACAATGCTCCATGCCCTTGTCATCACAAAGCTCCATGACGCATGTCATTAGATTGTTCCATGGACTTCTCATCAAAATGCTCCATGCCCTTGTCATCACAATGCTCCAAGACACTTTTTATCACAATGCTCCATCCCCCTTTTCATCTCAAAGCTCCATGAATCCTATCATCACAGTGCACCATGCCCATTATCATAATGCTTCAGGGTATTTTCATCATAATGAAATCAAAATGCTCCATGACCTCTTTCATCACAATGCTCCAAACTGTTGGGATCACAATGTTCCATAACACTTCTCATCACAACAACCCATGATGCTCATAATCACTATTATCCATAGTCTTCTCATCACTATGCTCCATAAACTTTGTCATCACAATGCTCAATACACTTGTCCTCACAATGCTCCCTGACACTTGTCGTCAGTATGCTCCTTGAACACTGTCATGACAAGGCTCCATGCCTTTTTCATCACAATGTTCCATGCCCTTTTCATCACAATGCGCCAAGACACCTGTAATCACAATGCTCCATGCACTTGTCATCACAGTGCTCCATGACGCATTCATCAGAATGCTCCATGGCCTTCTCTTCACAATGCTCCATGCCCTTGTCATCACAATGCTCCAAGACCCCTGTAATCACAATGCTCCATGCCGCTTGTCATTATAGCGCTCCATGACGCTTGTCATCACAATTATCCATGGTCTTCTCATCATAGTGCTCCACGGTCTTGCCATCACAATGCTCCATGTCCTGGTCATCACAATGCTCTATGTTCCCTGTCATCACAATTCTCCACGTTCTGGCCATCACTATGTTCCATGACACTTCCCATCACAGTGTTAAATGCTTTGTCATCACAATACTTCACAAGCTTGTCATCAGAATACTCCATGACCCTTGTCATCACAATGACCGATGACCCCTGTCATCACAATGCTCCATGAGACGTATCATCACAATGCTCCATGCCCCTTGTCATTACAGTGCTCCATGTTGCTCATCACCAGAATTATCCATGGACTTCTCATCAGAGTGCTCCACGGTCTTGCCATAACAATGCTCCATGCCGTGGTCATCACAATGCTCCATGTCCCTTGTCATCACAATTCTCCACGTCCTTGTCATCACAATGCTCCATGACAGTTCTCATCACAATGTTACATGCTCTTGTCATCACAATTCTCCATGCACTTGTCATCGCAATGCCCCATGACCCCTGTCATAGCAAGCTCCATTCATTTGTCATCACAATGCTTCACGACCTTTTCATCAAAATTCTCAATGGCCGTTGTCATCACAATGCTCCATGCGCTTGTCATCACAAAACTCCATGACACATGTCATCAGAATGTTCCATGGCCTTCTCATCAAAATGCTCCATGCCCTTTTCATTACAGTGCTCCAAGACCCCTGTAATCACAATGCTCCATGCCCCTTTTCATCTCAATGCTCCATGCCCTTGTCATCACAATGCACCATGCACATTGTCATCACAATAATCTATGAAACTTGTCATCACAATGTGCCATGCGGTTTTCGTCTCAACAGTCGACAATCTTGTCATTGCAATGCTCCATAAACCTTGTCATCACAATTATCCACGCCATTGTTATCACAATGCTCCATGACCGTTCTCATCACAATGCTCCGTGACTCCAGTCATTACAATGCTTCATGACCTTTGTCATCACAATGGTCCATGCCTTCGTCATCAACAGTCTCTGTGACCTTTTTAACCACATTGCTCCATGAACATTTCATCACAATGCTCTTTGACCCTCGTCATCACAATGCTCTATGCCATTCTCATCACAATGCTCCATGACCCTTGTCATCACAATGGTCCATGCACTTGTCAGCACAAAATTCCATGACACATGTCATCACAATGCTCCATGACCACTGTCATCACAATGCTCCGTGACTCCAGTCATCACAATGCTTCATAATGTTTGTCATCACACTGGTCCATGTCCACGTCATCACAAGCATCTGTGACCTTTGTAACCACAATGCTCCATGAACTTTTCATCGCAATCCTCTGTGACCCTTGTCATCACAATGCTTCAAGTCTTTGTCAGAACAATGCTCCATGACCATTGTCATCACAATGTGCCACACGCATTTCATTACAAAGGTGAACAAACTTGTCATTGCAATGCTCCTTAAACATTGTAATCACAGTGCTCCATGCACTCTCATCAAAATGCTCTCTCACCAGAGATATCACAGTGTTCCATCACTAGTCATTACAATACTCCCTCACCCCTGTAATCCCAGTGATCCATGAACCTGTCATCACACTGCTACATCCCATTATCATCACAATGTTCCATGACCCATGTCATCAAAATGCTCCATGACACTTTTCATCCCAAAGCTCCAAGACCCCTGACATCACAATGTTCTAAAACCCCTGCCATCAAAATGTTCCATTACACATTTCATCAAATTGCTGCATGACCCGGTCATCAAAATGATCCCTGCCCATCTCATCACAATGCACCATGCACTTGTCATGAAAATGCTCCATGACTTGTCATCGCAAAGCTCCATGACACTTGGCATCACGATGCTCCATGTTATTGTCATCACAATGCTTCATGAACCCTCTCATAACATTGCTCAAAGCCCTTGTCATCACAAAGCTCCATGACATTTGTCATCACAATGTTCGATGCCCTTCTCATCACAATGCTCCATGCCCTTGTCATTACAATCCTGCATGACCCATGTATCATAGTGTTCCGTACCCTTGTCATCACAATGTTCCATGCCCACTCTCATCACAATAATCCATGAAACATTTCAGACCAATGTTCCATGCCCTTCTCATCACAATGATCCATTACCTCTGTCATAACAATGCACCAAGACACCTGCCATCACAATGTTCCACGGCCTAGTCATCACAAGGTTCCATGACACTTGTCATCACAATGCTCCAAGACCCCTGTAACCAGAATGCTCCATGAACTTTCATCACCATTCTCTGTGACCCTTGTCAGCACAATGTTCCATGCCTTTGTCAGAAAAATGCTCCATGACCCTGGTCATCACAATGTGCCACGCACTTTTCATCAAAACGGTCCACAATTTGTCATAGCAATGTTCCATAAACCTTGTAATCACAATGCTCCATGCCCTTCTAATCAAAATGCTCCATTACCCGTGTCATAACAATGCTCCATGACCTCTGTCATCAAAATGATCCACGGCCTTGTCATCACAAGGCTCCATGACACTTGTCATCACAATGCTCCAAGACCCCTGTAATCACAATGCTCCATGCCCTTGTCATCACAAAGCTCCATGACACATGTCATCAGAATGTTCGATGGCCTTCTCATCAAAATGCTCCATGCTCTTGTCATTACAGTGCTCCAAGACCCCTGGAATCACAATGCTCCATGCCCCTTTTCATCTCAATGCTCCATGAAACCTGTCATCACAATGCATCATACCCTTCATCATAAAGCTTCCGGCTATTGTCAGCACAATGAAATAAAAATTATCCATGAACTCTGTCATCACAATGCTCCATGACCGCTGTATTCACGATGCACCGTGACGCTTGTCATCACAGTGCTCCATGACACCTGTCATCACAATGTTCCATGACTTTGTCAGCAAAATGCTACATGACCTTGTCATTAAAATGCTCTATGCGCTTGTCATCACAATACTCCATTGCCATTGTCATCACAATCCTCCATGAACCTTGGGATCACACTGCTTCATGCCCTTGTTATCACAATGCTCCATGCTCCTTGAGATCAAAATGATCCATGACCTCTGTCATCACAATGCTCCAAACCCTTGTGATCACAATGTTCCATAACACTTGTAATCACAACGCTCCATGGTGCCTGTCATCACAATACTCCATGCACTTTTCATCACAATGCTCCATGACCTTTGTCATCACAATTCTCAATACACTTGTCATCACAATGCTCCCTGACACTTGTCGTCAGAATGCTCCTTGAACCCTGTCACGAAAAGGCTCCATGCATTTTTCAACACAATGCCCCATGCCGTTTTCATCACAATGCTCCACGCCACTGTCATCAAAATACTCCACAAGCTTGTCATGAGAATGATCCATGACACTTGTCATCACAATTCTCCATGCACTTGTCAGCACAATGCTCCCTGGCCCTTGTCATCTCAATGCTCCAAGCCACTGTCATCACAATGCACCATTACCTTTGTCATCAGAATCCTCCATGACACCTGGCATCACAATGCTCCATGCCATTGTCATCACAATGGGCCATTACATATGTCATCACAATGCTCCCTGACACCTGTCTTCACAATACTGCATGACCTGGTCATCACAATGTTCCATGCCCTTGTCACCACAATGCACCATTTCAACAGTCATCACAATAATCCATGAAACTTATTAGACCAATGCTCCATGCCCTTGTCATCACAATGCTCCATGACCCTTGTCATCACAATGTTCCGTGAACTTTTCATCACAATGCTCTTTGATCCTTGTCATCACAATGCTCTATGCCTTTCTCAGCACAATGGTCCATGACCCTTGTCATCACAATGCTCCATGCGCATGTCAGCACGATGCTCCATGACACATGTCATCACAATGCACCATGCGCTTGTCATCACTGTGCTCCACAATCTTGTCATCACAATGCTCCATAAACCTTGTCATCACAATGCTCCATGCACTTCTCATCAAAATGCTCTCTCACCACAGATATCAAAATGTTACATCACTATTCGTCACAATACTCCCTCACCCCTGTGATCACAATGTTCCATGACTCCTGTCATCACAATGCTACATGCACTTATCATCACAATGTTCGATGACCCCTGACATCACAAAGCTCCATAACCCCTGTCATCAAAATTCTCCATGACCCTTTTCATCATAATGCTCCATGAACCCTGACATCACAATGTTCCATAACCCCTGTCATCAAAATATTCCATGACCCTTTTCATCAAATTGCTCCATGACCCTGTCATCACAATGCTCCCTGCCCTCCTCATCACAGTGCACAACGCCCTTGTCATCAAAATGCTCCATGACATTTGTCATCACGAAGATCCATGACCCTTGGCATCACAATGCTCCATGTCATTGTCATCACAATGCTCCATGATCACTCTCATCACATTGCTCCATGCCCTTGTCATCACAAAGCTCCATGACACGTCCTCAGAATCCTCCATGGCCTTCTCATCACAATGCTCCATGCCCTTGCTGTCACAATGCTCCATTACCACAGTCATAAAAATTCTCCATGAACCCTGCCATCACGATGTTCCGTGGCCTTGTCATCACAAGGCTCCATGACCCTTCTCATCACAATGCTCCAAGAACGCTGTAATCACAATGCTCCATGCCCCTTTCCATCACAATGATCCATGAACCCTGTCATCAAAATGCACCATGCCCATCATCATAATGCTTCATGCTATTGTCATCACAATGAAATCAAAATGCTCCATGACCTCTGTCATAACAATGGTCCAAACCCTTTTGATCACAATGTTCCATAACACTTGTCATCACAATGCCCCATGACACTCGTCATCACAATTATCCATGGTCTTCTCATCACAATGCTCCATGACCTTTGTCATCACAATGCTCATTACACTTGTCATCAAAATGCTCCCTGACACTTGTTGTCTGTATGCTCCTTGAACCCTGTCATGACAAGGCTCCATGCCTTTTTCATCACAATGATCCATGCCCTTTTCATCACAATGCTCCAAGACCCCTTTAAACACAATGCTCCATGCCCTTGTCATCACAAAGCTCAATGAAACATGTCTTCAGAATGCTCCTTGGCCTTCTCCTCACAATGCTCCATGCCCATGTGATCAAAATGTTCCAAGACCCCTGTAATCACAATGGTCCATGAACTTTTTCATCAGTATGCTCCATGAGATTTGTTATCACAAGTCTCTATAGATTTCTCATCACAATGCTCCAGGACCCTGTCATCACAATGCTTCACAACCTTGTTCTGAAAATTCTCAATGGCCCTTGTTCTCATAATGCTCCAAGCCCTAGTCATCACAATGCTCCATTATATTTATCATCACAATCCTCCATTACATTTGGCATCACAATGCTCCCTGCCATTGTCATTGCAATGGACCATGACATATGTCATCACAATGCTCCCTGACACCAGTCTTCACAATAATCCATGACCTTCTCATCACAATGATCCATGCCCCTGTCATCACAATGCTCCATGACCCATTTATTCACAATGCTCCGTGACGCTTGTCATCACAGTGCTCCATGACACCTGTCATCACAATGCTCCATGCCTTTTTCAGCAAAATGCTACATAACTTTGTCATTGCAATGCTCTATTCGCTTGTCATCACAATACTCCATTACCATTGTCATCACAGTCCTCCATGAACATTGGGATCACATTGCTTCATGCCCTTGTCATCACAATGCTCCATGCTCCTTGAAATCAAAATGATCCATGACCTCTCTCATCACAATGCTCCAAACCCTTGTGATCACAATGTTCCATAACACTTGTCATCACAACGCTCCATGATGACTGTCATCACAATACTCCATGCCCTTTTCATCACAATGCTCCATGACCTTTGTCATCACAATTCTCAATACACTTGTCATCACAATGCTCCCTGACACTTGTCGTCAGAATGCTCCTTGAACCCTGTCAGGAAAAGGCTCCATGCCTTGTTCATCACAATGCCCCATGCCGTTTTCATCACAATGCCCCATGCCATTGTGATCAAAACACTCCACAAGCTTGTCGTCAGAATGCTCCATGACCCTGGTCATCACAATTCTCCATGCAATTGTCAGTACAATGCTCCCTGACCCTTGTCATCACAATGCTCCAAGCCATTGCCATCACAATGCTCCATTACCTTTGTCATCAGAATCCTCCATGACACTTGGCATCACAATGCTCCATGCCATTGTCATCACAATGGGCCATTACATATGTCATCACAATGCTCCCTGACACCTGGCTTCACAATACTGCATGACCTGGTCATCACAATGCTCCATGCCCTTGTCATCACAATGTGCCATTCCAACTGTCATCACAATAATCCATGAAATTTATTAGACCAATGCTTCATGCCCTTGTCATCACAATGCTCCATGCCCTTTTTATCACAATGCTCCATGACCCCTGTCATCACAATGCTCCGTGACTCCAGTCATCACAATGCTTCATGACATTTGTCATCACAATGGTCCATGCCCTTATCATCAACAGTCTCTGTGACCTTTTTAACCACAATGCTCCATGAACTATTCATCACAATGCTCTTTGACCCTTTTTTATCACAATGCTCTATGCCTTTCTCAGCACAATGCTCCATGAACCTTGTCATCACAATGCTCCATGCGCTTGTCAGCAGGATGCTCCATGACACATGTCATCACAATGCACCATGCGCTTGTCATCACAGTGCTCCACCATCTTGTCATCACAATGCTCCATAAAACTTGTCATCACAATGCTCCATGCAATTCTCATCAAAATGCTCTCTCACCACTGATATCACAATGTTACATCACTATTCGTCACAATACTCCCTCACCCCTGTCATCACAATATTACATGACTCCTGTCATCACAATGCTACATGCACTTATCATCACAATGTACGATGACCCCTGACATCACAATGTTCCATAACCCCGTCATCAAATTACTCCGTGACCCTTTTCATCAAAATGTTCCATGACCCCTAACATCACAATGTTCCATAACCGCTGTCATGAAAATGTTCCATGACCCTTTTTCATCAAATTGCTCCATGACCCTGTCATCGCTATGCTCCCTGCCCTTCTCATCACAATGCACAACGCCCTTGTCATCAAAATGCTCCATGACCTTTGTCATCACAAAGATCCATGACCCTTGGCATCACAATGTTCCATGTCATTCTCATCACAATGCTCCATGAACGCTCTCATCACATTGCTCCATGCACTTTTCATCCCAAAGATCCATGAAACATGTCATCAGAATGCTCCATGGCCTTCTCTTCACAATGCTCCATGCCCTTGCCATTACAATGCACCATGTCCACTGTCATCACAATAATCTATGAAACTTGTCATCACAATGCTCCATGACCCTGTCATCACAATACTCCATGCCCTTGTCATCACAATGCTCCATGACCCATGTCATCACAATGCTCCGTGACTCCAGTCATCACAATGCTTCATAATGTTTGTCATCACAATGGTCCATGCCCGCGTCATCACAAGGCTCTGTGACCTTTGTAACCACAATGCTCCATGAACATTTCATGACAATGCTCCGTGACCCTTGTCATCACAATGCTCCATGCCTTTGTCAGAACAATACTCAATGACCCTTTTCATCACACTGTGCCACATGCTTTTCATCACAACGGTCCACAACCTTGTCATTGCTATGCTCCAAAAAAATTGAAATCACAATGCTCCATGCACTTTTCATCCAAATGCTCTCTCACCAGAGATATCACAATATTCCATCCCTAGTCATCAAAATACTCCCTCACACCGGTAATCACAATGTTCCATGACCCCTGTCATCACAATGCTACATCCCTTTATCATCACAATGTTCCATAACTCCTGTCATCAAAATGCTCCATGACCCTTTTCATCCCAAAGCTCCATGATCCCTGGCATCACAATGTTCTATAACCCCTGTCATCAAAATGTTCCATTACACTTTTCATTAAATTGCTGCATGACCCTGTCATCAAAATTATCCCTGCCCTTCTCATCACAATGCACCATGCCCTTGTCATCAAAATGCTCCGTGACTTTTGTCATCACAAAGCTCCATGACCCTTGACATCACAATGCTCCATGTCCTGGTCATCACAATGCTCTATGTTCCCTGTCATCACAATTCTCCACGTTCTTGGCATCACTATGTTCCATGACACTTCCCATCACAGTGTTAAATGCTTTGTCATCACAATACTCCACAAGCTTGTCATCAGAATACTCCATGACCCTTGTCATCACAGTGCTCCATGACAGTTCTCATCACAATGTTACATGCTCTTGTCATCACAATTCTCCATGCACTTGTCATCGCAATGCCCCATGACCCCTGTCATAGCAAGCTCCATTCCTTTGTCATCACAATGCTTCACGACTTTTTCATCAAAATTCTCAAAGGCCGTTGTCATCACAATGCTCCATGCCCTTGTCATCACAATGCTCCATGACCCTTGTCATCTCAATGCTCCAAGCCCTTGTCGTCACAGTGCTCCATTACCTTTGTCATCACAATCCTCCATAACACTTGGCATCACAATGCTCCATGTCATTGTCATCACAATGGAACATGAAATATGCCATCACAATGCTCCCTGACACCTGTCTTCACAATACTCCATGACCTTGTCATCACAATGCTCCATTCCCTTGTCATCACAATGTGCCATGCCCACTGTCAACACAATTATCCATGAAACTTGTCAGACCAATGCTTCATGCTCCTGTCATCACAATGCTACATGACCCCAGTCATGACAATGCTCCGTTTGTCCCGTCATCACAAGGCTCCATGACCTGTGTCACCACAAATGTCAATGTCCTCATCATCACAAGGCTCTGTGAAATGTGTCACCACAATGCTCCATGAACTTTTCATCACAATGCTCAATGTCATTGTCATCACAATGCTCCATGAACGCTCACATCACATTGCTCCATGACCTTGTCATCACAAAGCTCCATGACGCATGTCATCAGAATGCTCCATGGCCTTCTCATCACAATGTTCCATGCCCTTGCCATCACAATTCAGAATAACCCCTGTCATAACAATGCTCCATGACCACTGCCTTCACGATGTTCCATGGCCTTGTCATCACAAGGCTCCATGCCCTTGTCATCACAATGCTCCAAGACCCCTGTAATCAAAATGCTCCATGCCCCTTTTCATCTCAATGCTCCATGAACCCTGTCAACACAATACACCATGCCCATCATCAAAATGCTTCATGCTATTGTCATTACAATGAAATCAAAATGCTCCATGACCTCTGTCATCACAATGCTCCAAATCCTTGTGATCAAAATGTTCCATAACACTTATCATCACAACGCCCCATGACGCTCGTCATCACAGTTATCCATGGTCTTCTCATCACAATGCTCCATGACCTTTGTCATCACAATGCTCAATACACTTGTCATCACAATGCTCCCTGACACTTGTCGTCAGTATGCTCCTTGAACCCTGTCATGACAAGGCTCCATGCCTTTTTCATCACAATGTTCCATGCCCTTGTCTTCAAAAGCTCCATGATGCATGTCATCCAAACGCTCCATGGCCATCTCATCCCAATGCCACATGCCGTTGTCATCACTATGCCCCAAGACCCCTGTAATCACAATGCTCCATGGCCCTTTTCATCAGAATATTCCATGAGACTTGTCATCACATGTCTCCATGGTCTTCTCATCACAATGCTCCAGTACCTTGTCATCACAAGCCTCCATGTCCCCTGTCATCACAATACTCCATGAACGTTTTCAGCCCAATGCTCCTTGACCTTCTCATCACAATGCTCCATGACCCCTGTCATCACAATTCTCCATGACTCCTGTCATCACAATGATCCATGAACCCTGACAAAACAATGATCCGGGACTATTGTCATCAAAATGCTCCATGCCCTTGTCATCCCAATGCTCCATGACCCCTGTAATCACAAAGCTCCGTGACACTTGTCATCACAGTGCTCCATGAAACTTGTCATCACAATGCTCCATGCCTTTGTCAGCAATATGCTACATAATCTTGTCATCACAATGCTCCATGCGCTTGTCATCACAATCCTTCATGACACTTTGGATCATATTGCTTCATGCCCTTGTCATCTCCCTCTTGCCTTTTTGGTTTTTACAGATTTTCAGATGTCCCTTTTGACCCGTGGGAAGTGACAATTCTTTGTAGTGTGGATTTGCATTGTGCGCTTGCTTGATTGTCCAAAAAGGTCGTATGTGTTTTCTCCTGAATATATTCAGGATAAAAAGCATACGCCCTTTTTGGCCAAGTGCATCATTGTTGAAGTTGTGATGCTTTTCCTGTGCTTTAAAGGTGATTACTATTTACCTCTTGAAATATGTTTTGTGCAATTCTGCCTCATTTTCAAGTCAGCTTCGTGGCCTTCCCTCAACTGATTTTTGGAAGACAGTAGTCCTTTATAACTGTAGGTTTGTGAATTGCTGTGCCCGTGAGCTCCAATTTTCAAATCCCATTTTTGGGAGCTGACCGCAAATCCACAATTTTGCTTCAGGATCTATACTTGTTCCAGGGGTGGATATACTGTTCCCTGCGGGTGGCTGAGGCTTTGGTTAATTCTTCTTCCTGACGGGAATTTAGAGTGACATGTGCCCATCAAAAGCCTACATCTACTCTCTGATTGGTTCTCCCTCTTCCCTTTCATCCTCTGCACAATTAGCAAACTGTGCGAACCAGGAGGTTATAGGGGCTGGCTCTCCTAAGTTGGGAGATTGATAGTAAAGCAGTTGGAATGCCAAACTGGAGCACAAGGAGAGGAAAAATTAGGAGACTTTTAGAAATATTTCACCATCACAGGGTGTCCATTCTCTAGGTTTCCCATACATGTTTTAACTGTAGTGATATTCCCTACTACTTGGAGATTTGGGATCCATGGAATCGTGGCATGCATTACTACTTTAAAGGGTCTGCATTTTCTCTCCCAATCTCACCAGTCCTCTCAGTCCCAAGTGTCCAGCCTTATGTCTCATCCAGCTGTCTTTGCAGATAGGGTCATTCTAGGTTTCATCAGAACCCCTGAAGGAATTGTGTAAGAATTTCGCTTTTTTTTTTTTTTTTTGTGGTACGCAGGCCTCTCACTGTTGTGGCCTCTCCCGTTGTGGAACACAGGCTCCGGACGCGCAGGCTCAGCAGCCATGGCTCATGGGCCCTACCGCTCCGCGGCATGTGGGATCTTCCCGGACCGGGACACGAACCCGTGTCCCCTGCATCGGCAGGTGGACCCTCAACCACTGCGCCACCAGGGAAGCACTTTTGTTTGTTTTTAAAATTCATTTTTATAATGGAGTTGAGCTGATTTTCGCTGACGTGTTTATGCCAGTCTAGACAAACTTGATTCCCTTATGGAGACAAATCAATACATAGGTTTTAATATTCTCACTAGTCAGATATATTCCTCTGTGGGGAATAGGGGGTTTGAGTCCCGTTCACTGAGGAAGGGGTAGGTCTCGTCTATTCTCTGTTTGGTTTATGGAATGGTACCTGTGCTAATATCAAACTCTGGTTTTATGCATCACCTTACCTCTCCTTTCCCATTAAACCGGCATAAGAGTGTTTTCTAAATGTGAGACTCTGTTCTCTTTCTTAATTCAGTTCATGTGTTGTGATGTTGACATTCCCTCTGTAAGTGATATCTTATGAATAGATTCTTTTTCTGTGTGACTAATTTCCCTTAGAATCATCATACCTAAATCCACTCTTTATGCTGCTACTGGCCTTATGACATTGATTTCACGTCTGAGTGATATCCCGTTGTACAAAATTACCACAAGTTATTTATGCATTTCTCTTTTTCCTGGGATATTTTAGGTGTACCGAAGTTGAGGTTCTTGTATGCAGAGCAGCCCTAAACTTTGGGGGTGCCTGTGTGTTGTCGATATTTAGTCTTCCCAAGTTATATGTCCATGAGTTGAAGTCCCCTTTGCTCGGGGGCTTTGTATTTAAATGTTTTAGGAAACAGCATACACTTCTTCAGAGTAGCTCTTGGATATTTATACCCCACCCATCAGCGTGACTAGTCTCCCTGTTCTCCATGGCCTCTCCAGCATTTCTGGTTTGTACACATTTTTTGGATGGCCTTTCTGAGCAGTGGACATTGAGACTTCTTTGTTGTGCGGATTTGCATTTCCCGCTTGCTTGGTTGGCCAAAAACTCTGTATGTGTTTTTTTCCTGAAGATATTCACGAAAAAAATGCATACACCCTTTTGCCCAACTGCATCATTTTAGAAATTCTGCTGCTTTTCATATGCTTTAAATGTGAGTACAATCTACCTTTTGAAATCTGTTTCCTGCAATTCTGCCTCTCATTCAGAACCTCTTCGTTGCCTTACCTGAATATATTTTTGGACGTTGGTTATCATTTATATCTTTGCAGGTCTTTGAATTGTCTGCTCCTGAGCTCCATTTTGAAACTCGCTTTTATTGTGAGCTCGCCGCCAAACCATTGGATTGCTTCTGTCCCTATTCTGGTTCTGAGGAGGCAGGCTGAGCCTTTGGTTAAATCTTGTTCCTAATGGGAAATTAGAGTGACATGTGCCTGTCAAAACTCCTACAGCTAATCTCTCATTGGTTCCCCCTCTTCCCATTTACCCTCTACACAAATTGCAAACTGTGTGAAACAGGAGGTTAAAGGTGCTAATTCTCCAAGAGGGGAGATTGATAATAATGTGGCTGGAATGGCGAACCCCAGCACCAGGAGATCAAAAATGAGGTGCATTTTAGACAGCTCTCCTGAGCACACGGTGTACATTCATCTTGGTTTCGCAGGCATGTTTTTGCTGTCAGAAGATTCCCTTGAACCTGCCGATTTGGGACCCATGGAATGGGTACCAGGCAGTATTACTTTAAAAGGTCTGCATTTCCTCACCCAGCCTCTCTAACATCTCTTAGCGTGCATAGCTTCCAGCCTTATATATCATCCTGCTGTGGGTCTACATGTGTTCAATCCATGTTACATCGTAGCCCTTCAACAAAAGTTGTAAGAATTTTTGTCTGTCTCACCGTTTTTATAAATATTTTTAAATTTATTTTTATATTGGTTACAGCTGATTTTCAAAGCTCTGTTTTTTGCTGCTGTACATCCACTTGATTCATGTACTGTGAGACAACAATAAATTCTTTCTCAGATCCTTACGAGTCATATGTATTATTGTCCAGTGACTTGAGTGGACTGAGTGCCGTTCTTTGAGGTACCGTGTAGGCCTTGTCAGTTATTCAATTTGGTACTTGGAATGGTATCTTTGTTAATTTCAACCTCCTGGATAATACCTCACCATTCCCCACCTTTCCCATTTAGCAGCCTTATGTCTATTTTCTACATATTTGACTATGTTTCTGTTTTGTAGTTTATTTCATGTGCAGCCATGTTTGATTCCAACTTTAAGTGACATCTTATGATATGTGTCTTTTTCTTTCTGACATATGTCACTTAGAATGATCGTATGTAACTCCTCCAGAGTTGTTCCAACTGGCCTTATTTCATTGATTTCTGGATGAGTAATATTCCACTCTACATAAGTACCCCATCTCTTTTATCCATTTTATCCTTCCAGGGACATTTAGGTTATATCCAAGTGGAGGCCCTTTTTAACAGAGAGGTGGTAAACGTTGGGGTGCCTGTTTTCTGTCCATATTTGTTTTTCCCAAGGTATACGCCCATGAGTGCAAGTGCACTATGCTCTGTAGCTCATCTTTTAGATGTTTTAGCAAACACAATACACTTCTCCAGAGAGGCTGTTGGCAAATTACATTTCCACTATCAGCCTCACAGGGCTCCCTTTTCTCCTCGCCCTGTCCTGCATTTCTGGTGTTTACACTTTATGTGGATGGCCCTTCTGACTGATGTGAAGTGATACATTTTGTAGTATTGATTTCCAGTGCCCACCTGTTTGGTTGGATAAAAAGCGTGTATGGCCTTTACTTGAATGTATTCAGAAAAAATGCATACGCCCTTTTGGGCCAACTGCATCATTGGCGATGTTCAGCCCCTTTTCTTGTGCTTCAATGGGGAGTCCTTTCTACCTCTTCAAATCGGTTTCCTGCCACTCTCCCTTGCTTACAAGTCCTTTTCTGTGACTTACCTCAAGACAGTTTTGGACGATAGATATTTTCAACTCTGCAGTTTCATGAATTTTAGTGCCCATGAGTTCCATTTTTCAACTTGTGTTTTTGGAAACTGGACACAAAACAGCGGGATTTCCTCTAGCCCTATTCTCTTTCCGTGGGCAATTCTAGCCTTTGATGAATTTGTCTTCCAGATAGGAAATTAGAGTGGCATGTGCCTGTCTGAACAACTAAGACTTGTCTCTAAATTTTTCTCATCCTTCCGCTTCATCCTCTGGACAAATTCCAAACTGTGTGCAACAGGATGTTGACGGTGCTGATATCCCCAAGTGAGGAGATTGTTAGAAAGATGCTGGAGGGGTGAACCCGAGCACCAGGCGATGAGGAGATGAGGTGCCTTTTCCAAACTCTTTCCGATCAAACGGTGTACCATCCTCTAGGTGTGACAGGCATGTTTTAGCTGTAGGAAGGGTCCCGTGCATGGAAGGAGAACACCAGGGATTTTTCCAAATCAGTGCCTCCCCGTAACCCAAATTGGGGAATTTTTAAGCTACAGCTACACGTATGGCCATTAAAGGCCTTGGGAAATAGGCAGAACCCAAACTTTAGATGATTGAAATCTTCAGGGTCTGAAGCGTTCACCATCGGCCTTGCTTAGGTTACATTTTATCTGTCATTGATAGATGATGTCAATAAAAATATCGATTCTTTTTCAGATTATTTCCCCTTATAAGTTTTTGCAAAATATTCAGTGTAGTTCCCTGTGCTATACAGTAGTTCCTTGTTGATGATCTATTTTATACATAGCAGTGTGTATGTGTTAATCCCAAACTGTTAATTTATCCCTTCTCCTACCTTTCCCCTTTGGTAATAATAAATTATAAGATTTTATACTTCTCAGAAATGGGGGAGCTGAAAGAGAGGTATCCTTTTCAATGGAAAAGCATTCAAAACAAGATTGAAGATTCAGCCAAGAGTATTCGATGTACATCCATGGAAATAAATCACTTCATTTCTCTAATGTTGACCTGACAAATAAGACAGACGTCTTCACTGAACTTGCTTATAGTAAAGTGATGGAAATATCAAAGATAAGTCTTAGAAATATCTTATTTCACCGAGCATTATACACTGCTCTATGTTAACTACAGTTTGGCTCACACGTCTGTTCATTGAAGTTACAATGTTCTCAATTTCTGTTACTGATCCTCCAGAGTGGACCCCAAAAGGAGTCCCCATGCCCAGTGTCATTGGAGCCAAGAGATCATGACTGAGTTTGCTTCAGAAGCAAAGGTAACATTATTTTGAAAACAGAATGGAGAGGTGAGAGCTTGCAGTCCCCAATGGGCTGTGGGCTGGGCTGCTGTGTAGGGATCCCGGCAGCGTCAGTGGGAGGGAGGGGATGGAGCTCTCGAGGGCTTGGTTGGCTGCAGTTCAGGCTCTATGCCGTGGAGTCTGCATGGGACCCCGCTAGCTGAGGTGTTGACCCAGCCATTCTGCACTAGGAAATCGGGTCTGAAGTGCCGGGTGTGGGACCTCTGCATGCGGAACCCTAGGAGCACGTGAAATTAGACAAAGCACAAAGGAAAAACAGGTTAGACTTTATTTTATTGCTCAGATTCTCTTTATATCTCCCAGGAATTTTTAATGAACGTTGCCGGAGACGAACACCTCCTCTGCTTTTTGTTCCGTTCCTCATTCTTGGGGTGTTGAGGGTGCAGACCCCTCTTTTGTAACTGCTTCATGCTGTGGTGGGAGCCCTGATACATGGGGGGAGGGGCAAAACGTCTCCCCACCAGCCTCCTGGTGAGGTTGATTGTCCCAAGGCCTCCTGCCTCACTTCTCGTCTGGCTGAGCACCAGCATTGGAAGTGTTATAGATTCTAATGACCTTTAAGGGTCCAAGAAAGAGATGCGCAGAGATGATGAGGTGGCAGGTTTCACCCCACCCCACATTTGTTCGGCGACCTTAGGCTGACGGTTTTTGCCAGTCTAGATGCTGTGACCAGTAGTCTGTGCTTTCTTTAATTAGGTCCCTGAATTAATGTACAAACAGCACCATGTGTCAGAACCCTGCCCGTGCAACTCCCAGACAGTCCAGGGTCAGTGGTGATCCAGGACCATGACGTCCACTGAGTCAACGGCCTTTAGAAGTAGCCAGCACTCCAGGCGGTCATATTGGCCACCATCACCGTGGTGTCTGTAGGGTTTTCTATGGTGAAAGCGTGATATACGTTTCCCCCGCCAAGCTTATTAGCTCCCCTCTGGGTGCAGTAAGTCCTGCAAGCAGTAGTCTTATCTTTCGGGGCACAGTCTTCTCGTTTTCTGAGAGAAACTCTAGGTCAAGTGATGGTCACACGAGTCATCTTGGGGGCCCGTTGCCCCCATTTGTCTCTCTGGAGGTTGGAGTTGGAGGGCCTCCTCACTCGAGGTCAGTGTGTCCACAGAGCGACCCCTGCAACTTCAGGGCATGATGGGTGGTTAGGATCACGACGTGGGGTCCTTTTCCCTTAGGAGTTAGCTGGCCTTGTGAGCTGCTGATTTCCAGCTTTTTAGATACCCCAGTATCCTGGCCTGATGAGTCGGTGGGCAAAGCCCTTGGTGACCATAGTTTATCATACCTGAAGGGCATTCTTGTGTTGCTCCATTTCAAGTGGTCCCAGTTTTTGCACTAAGGCTCCAAGGGCGATTAACCTTTGACCGGGTATGTAAAGGTCAAAGGGTTTAGCTAAATTAGGGAGTTCCTGGGCAAGGGTCTGAATTGACTGCTCTTTCCATTCTTGAAAGGCTGCTTCTGGATTCTATACAAAAGGATCATCATCTTTTCATGTCAGTGTTTCATGTAGAGTCCCAGCTATTAGACTGTAGTTAGGGATCCAGATGCAGAAAACCTTGGCCTCCCCAGGAACCCCTAAGCTGTCTTCTAGTTTTAGAAGAGGTAAGGCTGCAAATGGCTTCTTCCCTATCCTGGGATGCGTTTCTCTGAATATCTGTGAGAATGAAGCCCAGGCATGTCACCTGAGCCTGGGATATTTGAGCCTTTTTCTTGGACACCTTCTATCCTTTCTTGGCTAGGTAGTTCAGAGGCGTCTTTAGTAGGCCTGGCGATCAGAATGTCATCTGCATATTGAAGGAGGGTTCCCTTTTACAGAGGTAGAACGTTTTGGTCATTAGAGGTCATTTCCCCAATGATGGTTTGGGGATTTTTGTACCGTTGGGGCAGGACGGCCCAGAATTATTGCTTTTGTTGCATGTTGTGTCCTGCCACTCACAAGCCAAAAATTCTTGTGACACTGAGATGAACGGAATACAGAAGAAGGCATCATTGAAGTGTAATACAGAATGCCATGGCCTGGTGGATGGTCGAATTTCCAGCAGGGTGTAGGAAATAGGAGCTACTGGATGTATATCCTCGGTGGCTTCACTGACTGTCTTGATTTCCTTTACCAGGTCTCCAGCAGCCCATGGGTCTCCGTGGTCAGGCCAATCCCAGGATATGGAGCTCACCTGGGCTGCATCCCGCACCCCCACAGCCCACGGGGCTCTCGTGTTCAAGTCCCTCCCAGGGTATGGAGCTCACCTGTGCAGCTACCCAGCAGCCCATGGGGCTCTCATAGTCAGGCCCTTCCCAGGATACAGAGCTCCGCCGGGCAGGTACCCCAGCAGGGCTGGACACACAGGAACTGTGCACATAGCCCACCTTGCAGAGAACCCCCAGCTCACCTGTCGCTCACAGCTGACACAGAACACCTCAGAGCAGGACTTGAACTAACAAACAGCAGCTCTGACAGGTCTGTTACCCTGGCTATCACTCTGTGCAGCCTCTCTCTGCCTGGTCTTCCAGACACTTCCACTGCAGCCAGGGCACCAGGCCTCTGTCTCCACCCACCATCACTCCTCTCCCTGACTCCTGGGTTCCTCTCATTAGGATAGGGTCTTCTTGAAGTTGTTTTCCACTCATGGACCAGATAAAATGATAAGAAAACAAAACGCAGCTGCAGCCCCTTGTCTAGCCTGACTCTCAAGGGCCCACACCTGTTCCTTGGGCCGGGCCCGTTTAGCAAGGTTCATTTTCTGCAACTGTGAGCACCTGAGGGGTGAGGATTGGCTGATTTCGGCAGCCTGACACTGCCTGCCAGCCCCCCCCCCAGGTGTGCCTGGGTTGAGGTCAATATAAACACATCTCCAGTCAGCAAGAGCCCCTGTAGCTGTGCCTGACGCCATATTCTCTGCCCCGTCAGCAGTGTCGGGGCTGGGGTGGTGGTAGGGAGTGAGGGGCCGTGGCTTTGTGGGTGGCCCAGTGTGAGTGGGGCTCTGCTGGACTTTCTGCAGGAGTTGCCAGGCTGCCACCTGCTAAAGAAGAGGATGTGTCATCCATACCTGCTGCTTGAAATTCTCCCCAGGCAGAGGTGAGGAAGTAAAAAAGCAGTGGGGGCCGTGGCAGGAGGGGTATCTCAGGCAGGGAAATGGAAAGCTTCCAGAAGAGCATCTGGGGCCAGGACCATCCTGACTGGCCTGCAGGCACCAAGTCGGCATGCGTGCTGTCGCTGGTGTGGCTCCACAGCCCTTCCTCTAGGCTTGCAAGTGCTTGTACATATTCAGGTGTTTAACCTGGAAAGGGTGGGAAGAGTTCAGCTGCAGCAGGACTGGGGCTCAGCTCACATTTACTCACAGACGCCTCGACACAGTCCCCCAGCTTTGCAATGAGGATGCTCCTTGTCTGGGGGAGCGCTGCTGACTGCATGGGAGACGATTTCCCACCTCTGACCATCTTAAGAATTTTTTACCACTGGAGCAAGTGCCCTGATACGATTTTCCTCTGTATAACTTGTGGGTTCTGTTTTTTTTTTTTTTTCTTTTTTTCTTTTTGGTTCAAGGTAGATTTTATTTATTCCTCTTTTTTTTTTTAATTTGGAGATATAAACATGGAAATAATGCATTAATATAAAGACGTCTATGTGAAGGGAAAAACGTTTTTTCTGTTTTCTTTTATTAAATGCTATTTATTATTATTTTTTAAAATTTATTTCTTTTATACAGCAGGTTCTTATTGGATATATATTTTATACATATAAGTGTGCACATGTGAATCCTAGTCTCCCAATTCATCCCACCACCACCCTCACATGGCGTTTCCCCCTTGGTGTCCATATGTTTGTTCTCTACATCTGTGTCTCTATCTCTGCCCTGCAAACTGGTTCATCTGTATCATTTTTCTAGGTTCCACATATATGCATTAATATACAATATTTGTTTTTCTCTTTCTGACTTACTTCACTCTGTATGACAGTCTCTAGATCCATCAAGGTCTCTACAAATGACCCAATTTCATTCCTATGTATGGCTGAGTAATATTCCATTGTATATATGTACCATATCTTTATCCATTCGTCTGTCTGTGGGCACTTAGGTTGCTTTCATTACCTGGCTATTGTAAATAGTGCTGCAATGAACATTGTGGTGAATGTGTCTTTTTGATTTATGGTTTTCTCTGGGTATATGCCCAGTTGTGGGATTGCTTGATTATATGATAATTCTATGTTTAGTTTTTTAAGGAACCTCCATACTGTTCCCCATAGAGACTGTATCAATTTACATTCCCAACAATAGTGGAAGAAGGTTCCTTTTCTCCACACCCTCTCCAGCATTTGTTGTTTGTAGATTCTCTGTTGATGCACATTCTAACAGGTGTGTTGTGACACCTCATTGTAGTTTCCATTTCCACTTCTCTAATAATTAGTGATGTTCAGCAGATTTTTATGTGCATACTGGCCACCTCTATGTCTTCTTGGAAGAAATGTCTATTTATATCTTCTTCCATTTTTGTATTGGGTTGTTTGTTTTATTAATATTGAGCTGCATGAGCTGTTTATATATATTGGAGATTAATCATTTGTCCATTGATTCGTTTGCAAATATTTTCTGCCATTCTGAGGGTTGTCTTTTCGTCTTGTTTGTAGTTTCCTTTGCTTTGCAAAACCTTTTACGTTCCATTAGGTCCCATCTGTTTAGTTTTCTTTTTTATTTCATTACTATAGGGGGTGGATCAAAAAAGATCTTGCTGTGATTTACGTCAGAGTATCCTTCGTAAGTTTTCCTCTCAGAGTTTTATACTATCCGGTCTTACATTAAGGTCTCTAATCCATTTTGAATATATTTTTATGTATGGTGGTGGGGAGTGTTCTAATTTCATTCTTTTACATGTAGCTCTCCATATTTCCCAGCACCAATGATTGAAGAGACTGTCTTATCTCCATTGTATAGTCTTGCCTCCGTTGTCAGAGATTAGGTGACCATAGATGTGTAGGTTTATCCCTGTGATTTCTTTTTTTTTCCTTTTACACGTTTATTGGAGTGTAATTGATTTACAATGGAGGGTTCGTTTCTGCTGTATAAAAAAGTGAATCAGCTATACATATACAAATATCACCAGATGACCTCCCTCTTGCATCTCCCTCTCACACCCCATGTCCCACCCCTTTATGTGGTCACAAAGCACCAAGCTGATCTCCCTGTTCTATGTGGCTGCTTCCCATTAGCTATCGGTGTTACATTTGGTAATGTATTTATGGCCATGCCACTCTCTCACTTCGTCCCAGCTTACCCATCACCCTTCCGGTGTCCTCAAGTCCTTTCTCTATGTCTGTGTCCTTAATCCTGTCCTGCCACTAGGTTCTTCAAAATCTTTTTTTTTTTCTCCATTAGATTCCGTATATCTCTGTTAACATACAGTATTTCTTTTTCCCTTTCTGACTTACTTCACTGTGTAGGACAGATTCTAAGTCCATCCACCTCAGTACAAATAACTCAGTTTTGCTTCTTTTTATGGTTGAGTAATATTTGATTGTATATATGTGCCAGATCTTCTTTATCCATTCATCTGTCGATGGACACTTAGGTTGCTTCCATGTCCTGACTATTGTAAATAGAGCTGCAATGAACATTTTGGTACATAACTCTTTTTGAATTATGGTTTTTGCAAGGCAAATGCCCAGTACTTGGATTGTTGTGTCGTATGGTATTTCTATTGTTAGTTATTTAAAGGAACCTCCGTACTGTTCTCCCTAGTGCCCATATCAATTTACATTCCCACCCACAGTGCAAGTGTGTTCCCTTTACTCCAATAAAGGCCTCTCCAGCATTTATTGTTTTGTAGATTTTTTTGATGATTGCCACTCTGACTGCTGTGAGGTGATACCTCACGCTAGTTTTGATTTGCATTTCTCTAATGATTAGTAATGTTCAACATCCTTTCATGTGTTTCTTGGTAATCTGTATATCTTCTTTGGAGAAATGTCTATTTAGGTCTTCTGCCCGTTTTTGGATTGGGTTGTTTGTTTTTGTGATATTGAGCTACATGAGGTGCTTGTAAAGTTAGGAGATTAATCCTTTGTCAATTACTTCATTTGAAAATATTTTCTCCCATTCTGAGGGTTGTTTTTGCATCTTGTTTATGTTTTCCTGTACTGTGTAAAAGCTTTTAAGTTTCATTAGGTCCCATTTGTTGATTTCTGTTTTTATTTCCATTTCTCTAGGAGGTGGGTCCAAAAGGATCTTGCTGTGATTTATGTCATAGAGTGTTCTGCCTATGGTTTCCTCTAAGTGTTTTATAGTGTCTGGTCTTATATTTAGATCTCTAATCAATTTAGAGTTTATTTTTGTGTATGGTGTTATGGAGTGTTCTAATTTCATTCTTTTATGTGTAGGGGTCCAGTTTTCCCAGCACCAATTACTGAAGAGACTGTCTTTTCTCCATTGTATATCCTTAGCTCCTTTGTCATAGATGAGATAGCCATAGGTATGTAGGTTTATCTCTGGGCTTTCTGTCCTGTTCCATTGATTTGTGTTTATGCCAATCTATATACACTTGATTCCATTATGCAGACATATAAATACATATGTTTCCAGATTATTACCAGTCAGATATATTCCTCTTCAGTGAATAGGGTGTTTTGTGTCCAGTTCATTGAGAAAGGAGTAGGTCTTGTCTATTACATATTTGGTATATGGAATGGGATCTGTGCTAATTTCAAACACTGCTTTTACACATCACCCCACGTCACCTTTCCCCTTAGGGAGGCATAAGTGTGTTTTCTAAATGTGTAACTCTGTTCACATTTGAAATTCAGTTCATGTGTAGCCATGTTTACATTCCTTCTATAAGTGATATATTACAATAATTTTTTTTTCTTTGTGGCTCATCTCACTTAGCATCATCGTACCTAAAGCCACTCATTATGCTGCTATTGGCCTTATGACATTGATTTTATGTCTGAGTGACATTCCATTGTATATAAGTACCACAATATCTATATCCATTTTTTTCCCTTTCCTGGGATATTTAAAGTGTACTGAAGTCGAGGTTCTTGTAAACAGAGCAGCCCTAAACTTTGGGCTGGCTGTGTGTTGTGGATTTTTAGTTTTCCCAAACTACACGCCCATGAGTGGAAGTGTGCTATGCTCTGTAGCTCTGTTTTAGAAAACAACATACAGTTCTCCAGAGAGGCTGTTGGCAATTTACATCCTGTCCATCGGCGTAACCAGGCTCCCTTTTCTCCATGGCCTGTCCTGCATTTGTGGTTTTTACACTATTTGTGGATGGCCCTTTTGACTGGAGGTAAGGGACACTTCTATGTAGTGTGGAATTGCAATGCCTGGTGGCTTGCATGGCCAAAAAGGGCGTATGCATTTTTTCCCGAATATATTCAAGAAAATACACATACTCCTTTTTCGGCCAGGGGCAACATTGTCGAAGTTCTGTCGCTTTTCATGTGCTTTAAAGACAACTCCAATCTACCTCTTGAAATATGTTTCCTTCAATTCTGCCTTGCATTCAAATCCTCTTCACTGCCTTACCTCAATATATTTCTGGATGATAGTTGTCCTTTATAACTCTGCAAGTTTGTGAATTTCTCTGCCCCTGATTTCCATTGTTCAACTCGCCTCTTTGTGAGCTGGCTGCAATACCGCAGGATGGCTGTAGGCCCTAGTCTGATTCCGGGGCGTCAGGCGGAGCCTTTGGTTAATTCTTCTTGCTGATGGGAAACTAGAGTGACATGTGCCCATCCAGACACCTACAGCTAATCTCTCATTTGTTTCCCCTCTTCCTGTTCATCCTCTGCACAATTTGCAAACTGTGCATAACAGGATGGTAAAGGCGCTGACACTCCAAGTGGGGAGATTTATAGTAATGCAGATGGAATGGCGAAGCCGAGCACGACAAAAGGAAAAATGAGGTACCTTTTAGAAAACTTTCCCAATTACACAGTGTACCATCCACTGGGTTTCCCATGCATGCTTTAACTGTAGGAAGATTCCCTTAAACTTGGAGAGTTGGGACCACTAGAATGGGTAGTACACAGTATTGCTCTAAGTGGTGTTCTTTTGCTCACACAACCTCAACAATTTTGTCAGTCCCAAGTGTCTAGTTTTATGTCTCACCCAGCTGTGGGTGTAAAGGTGGAAAATCCAGGTTGCATCACAGGCCCTGAACGTAATTCTTAAGGCTTTCCCTCTGTTTCGCTGTTTTTGCATTTTGCTTTTGAAATTTATTTTTATAAAGGTGTTTACCTGAATTACAGTGCTGTGTTCATGCGATTATACACACACGATTCCTTTATGGAGACATGATAATACATATGTTTTAAAATTCTTGGAGTCAGATATATTCCTCTGCAATGAATAGGGGGTGTTGAGTCGAGTTCATTGTGTGGGGAGTAGGTGATGTCTATTATATACTTGGTTTATGTAACGGTATCTGTGCTAATTTAAAACTGTGGTTTTATGCATCAACCCACCTTGCCTTTCCCCTTAAGCAGGCAGAATATTGTTTTCTAAGAGTGTGACTCTGTTGTGTTTGTAATTCAGTTCATTCGTAGCCAAGTGTACATTCCCACTATGAGTGATATCTTATGATAAGATTCGGTACTCTGTTATCTTTCCTAACTCAGTTCATATGTAGCCATGTTTACAGGATCATCATAAGTGATATTTTATGATAAGTTTCTTTTTCTGTGTGACTTCTTACACTTAGAATCATCATACCTGAATCCACTCATTTTGGTGCTACTGGTCTTATGACATTGATTTCATGGCTGAGGGATATTCCATCGTATGTAAGTAACACAATTTTTTGAACCATTTTTATATTTCGTGGGATATTTAAGGTGTACCCAAGTTGAGGTTCTTGTAAGCAGTGCAGCCCTAAATTTTGGGGTGGCTCTGTCTTATTGATTTTCAGTTTTCCCAATGTATATTCCCTAGACTGTAAGTGCCCTTGGCTCTGAAGCTCGGTTGTTTACTTGTTTATGGAACACAATGCACTCCTCCAGTGAGGCAGTTGGCAATTTACATGCCGCCCATCAGCATAACAATGCTCCCTGTTCTCCAGGGCCTGTCTTGCCTTTCTGGTTTTTATCCATTTTGTGGATGTGCCTTTTGACTGGTGAGAAGTGATACTTCTTTGGAGTGCAGATTTCCATTGCCCGCTTGCTTGCTTGGCCAAAAAGGGCGTATGCGTTTTCTCCTGAATATATTCAGGAGAAAACGCATACGCCCTTTTTGGACAAGTGCATCATTGTCGAAGTAGTGCCCCTCTTCCTGTGCCTTAAAGGCGATTCCAACGTACCTCTTGAAATCTGTTTCCTGCTATTCTGCCTCGCTTTCAAGTCCACCTCGTTGCCTTCCCTCAACAGATTTATGGATGATAGTTGCCCTTTATTACTCTGCCAGTTTGTGAATTGCTTTGCCCCTGAACTCCATTTTTTAACTCGTTTATTGTGAGCTGAACGCAAGTCCAATATTTTGGTTCAGAACCTATACTGGTTTTCGGTGGGTGGCTGAGACCTTGGTTAATTCTTCTTCCTCCCGGGAAATAGTGACATATGCCCATCAAAATGCCTAATAGCTACTCTCTCATTGTTTCTCCCACATCCCTTTCATCCTCTAACAAATTGGCAACCTGTGCGAACCAGGAGTTTAAAGGTGCTGTCTCTCCAGGATTGGAGATTGATAGTAAAGCAGTTGGAAAGTCTAACCAGAGCACCAGGAGAGGGACTATTCGTTGTGTTTTAGAGACCTTTCGTATTCACAGTGTGTCCATTCGCTTGGTTTCCTGTACATGTTATATCTATAGTAATATTCCCTTCAACCTTCAGGTTTGGGACCCATGGAATGTGTGCCATGCATTATTGCTTTAAAGGGTCTGCATTTGCTCACCAAATCTCACCTATCCTCTCAGTCCCATGTGTCCAGTCTTATGCCACATCCAGCTGCCGTTGTAGATAGGGTCATTCCAGGTTTCATCAGAAATCCTGAAGGAATTTTATAGAATTTCCCTGTTTTTTTTATTTGTTTTTGAAATTCCTTTTTATAGTGGGTTTGAGCTGATTCTTGGTGTCCTGTTTATGCCAGTCTAGACACACTCGATTCCCTTAAAGAGACATATCAATACATAGGTTTTAAAATTCTTACTAGTCAGATATATTCCTCTGTGGGAAATATGGTGTTTTGAGTCCCTTTCACTGAGGAAGGTGTAAGTGTTTTCTGTTCCATAGTTGGTTTTTGAACGGTACCTGTGCTAATATCAAACTCTGGTTTTATGCATCACCCCACCTCTCCTTCCCCCTTAAGCAGGCATAAGAGTGTTTTCTAAATGTGAGACTCTGTTCTCTTTCCTCACTCAGTTCATGTGTAGCCATGATTACAGGATCTTCATAAGTGATATCTTTTGATAAGTTTCTTTTTCTGTGTGACTTATTTCACTTAGAATCATCGTACCTGAATCCACTCATTTTGTTGCTACTGGTCTTATGACATTGATTTCATGGCTGAAGGATATTCCATCGTAGGTAAGTACCACAGTTTTTTGAACCATTTATAACTTTCTTGTGATAATTAATGTGTACCCAAGTTGAGGTTCTTGTAAGCAGTGCATCCCTAAATTTTGGGGTGGCTCTCTCTTATTGATTTTCAGTTTTCCCAAGGTATATTCCCTAGACTGGAAGTGCCCTTGGCTATGTAGCTCTGTTGTTTACTAGTTTTAGGGAACACAGTGCACTCCTCCAGAGAGACAGTTGCCAACTTACATCCCGCCCATCAGCATAACAAGGCTCCCTGTTCTCCAGGTCCTCTCTTGCCTTTCTGGTTTTTACACATTTTGCCGATGTCCCTTTTGACCAGTGGGAAGGGATACGTCTTTGTACTGCAGATTTGCAATGCCCGCTTGCTTGCTTGGCCAAAAAGGGCATATTCGTTTTCTCCTGAATATATGCAGGAGAAAACAAATACGCCCGTTTTGGTCAAGAGCATCATTGTCGAAGTTGTGCCCCTCTTCCTGTGCTTTACAGGTGATTCCAATGTACCTGTTGAAATCTGTTTCCTGCTATTCCGCCTCGCTTTCAAGTCCGCCTTGTTGCCTTCCTTCAAAATATTTTTGGATGATAGTTGTCCTTTATTACTCTGCCAGTTTGTGAATTGCTGTGCCCCTGAGCTCCATTTTTCAACTCGTTTTTTGTGAGCTGAACGCAAGTCCAAAATTTTGTTTCAGGACCTATACTGGTTCCCGGTGGGTGGCTGAGATTTTGGTTAATTCTTCTTCCTCCCGGGATATGAGAGTGACATGTGCCCGTCCAAATGCATAACAGCTACTCTCTCATTCGTTCTCCCTCTTCCCTTTCATCCTCTGCCAAATTGGCAAGCTGTGCGAACCAGGAGGTTAAAGGTGCTGTCTCTCCAAGTTGGGAGATTGATAGTAAAGCATTTGGAAAGTCAAATCGTAGCACCACGAGAGGGACTATTCGTTGAGTTTTAGAGACCTTTCGTATTCACAGTGTGTCCATTCTCTATGATTTCAGTACATGTTATAGCTGTAGTAATATTCCCTTCAACCTGGAGAGTTGGGACCCATGGAATGGGTGCCATGCATTATTGCTTTAAAGGGTCTGCATTTGCTCACCCAATCTCACCAATCCTCTCAGTCCCAAGTGTCCATCCTTATGCCACATCCAGCTCTCATTGTAGACAGGGTCATTCCACGTTTCATCAGAGACCCTGAAGGAATTGTAAAGAATTTACCTTTTTTTTTTTTCAAATTCCTGTTTATAGTGGGTTTGAGCTGATTCTCGCTGCCATTGTTATGCCAGTCTAGACACCCTTGATTCTCTTACAGAGACATATCAATACATAGGTTTTAAGATTCTTCCTAGTCAGATATATTCCTCTGCGGGAAATATGGTGTTTTGAGTCCCTTTCACTGAGGAAGGTGTAGGTCTTGTCTATTCCATAGTTGGTTTTTGGAACGGTACCTGTGCTTATATCAAACTCTGGTTTTATGCATCACCCCACCTCTCCTTCCCCCTTAAGCAGGCATAAGAGTGTTTTCTAAATGTGAGACTCTGTTCTCTTTCCTAACTCAGTTCATGTGTAGCCATGTTTACAGGATCTTCATAAGTGATATCTTATGATAAGTTTCTTTTTCTGTGTGACTTATTTCACTTGGAATCATCGTACCTGAATCCACTCATTTTGCTGCTACTGGTCTTATGACATTGATTTCATGGCTGAGGGATATTCCATCGTACCTAAGTACCACAATTTTTTGAACCATTTTTATCTTTACTGGGATATTTAAGGTGTACCCAAGTTGAGGTTCTTGTAAGCAGTGCAGCCCTAAATTTTGGTGTCGCTCTGTCTTACTGATTTTCAGTTTTCCCAAGGTATATTCCCTAGACTGGAAATGCCCTTGGCTCTGTAGCTCTGTTGTTTAATTGTTTTAGGGAACACAATGCACTCCTCCAGCGAGGCAGTTGGCAACTTAGATCCCCCCAATCAGCATAACAAGGCTCCCACTTTTCCAAGGCCTGTCTTGCATTTCTGTTATTTATCCATTTTGTGGATGTGCCTTTTGACTGCAGAGAAGTGATATTTCTTTGGAGTGCAGATTTGCATTGCCCTCTTCCTTGCTTGGCTAAAAATGCGTATGAGTTTTCTCCTGAATATATTCAGGAGAAAACGCATACACCCATTTTGGCCTAGTGCATCATTGTCAAAGTTGTGTCCCTCTTCCTGTGCTTTAAAGGTGATTCCAACGTACCTCTTGAAATCTGTTTCCTGCTATTCTGCCTCACTTTCAAGTCCGCCTCGTTGCCTTCCCTCAACAGATTTTTGGAAGATAGTTGTCCTTTATTACTCTGCCAGTTTGTGAATTGCTGTGCCCCTGAGCTCCATTTTTTAACTCGTTTTTTGTGAGCTGAACGCAAGTCCAAAATTTTCGTTCAGGACCTATACTGGTTCCCGGTGGGTGGCTGAGATTTTGGTTGATTCTTCTTCCTCCCGGGATATAAGAGTGGCATGTGCCCGTCCAAATGCCTAACAGCTACGCTCTCATTGGTTCGCCCTCTTCCCTTTCATCCTCTGCCAAATTGGCAACCTGTGCGAACCAGGAGGTTAAAGGTGCTGTCTCTCCATGTTGGGGGATTTATAGTAAAGCAGTTGGAACGTCAAACCAGAGCACCAGAAGAGGGACTATTTGTTGAGTTTTAGAGACCTTTCGTATTCACAGTGTGTCCATTCTCTAGGTTTCCCATACATGTTATAGCTGTAGTAATATTCCCTTCAACCTGGAGACATGGGACCCATGGAATGGGTGCCATGCATTATTGCTTTAAAGGGTCTGCATTTGCTCACCCAATCTCACCAATCATCTCAGTCCCATGTGTCCAGCCTTATGCCTTATCCAGCTGTCATTGTAGATAGTGTCATTCCAGGTTTCATCAGAGACCCTGAAGGAATTGTAAAGAATTTCCCTTTTTTTTTGTTTTTCAAATTCCTTTTTATAGTGGGTTTGAGCTGATTCTCACTGTCATGTTTATGCCAGTCTAGACACACTTGATTCCCTTATGGAGACATATCAATACATAGGTTTTAATATTCTTACTAGTCAGATATATTCCTTTGCGGGCAATATGTGGTTTTGAGTCCCTTTCACTGAGGAAGGTGTAGGTCGTGTCTATTCCATAGTTGGTTTTTGGAACGGTGCCTGTGCTTATAACAAACTCTGGTTTTATGCATCACCCCACCTCTCCTTCCCCCTTGAGCAGGCATAAGAGTGTTTTCTAAATGTGAGACTCTCTTCTCTTTCCTAACTCAGTTCATGTGTAGCCATGTTTACAGGATCTTCATAAGTGATATCTTATGATAAGTTTCTTTTTCTGTGTGACTTATTTCACTTAGAATCATCGTACCTGAATCCACTCATTTTGGTGCTACTGGTCTTATGATATTGATTTCATGGCTGAGGGATATTCCAGCATACGTAAGTTACATAATTTTTTGAACCGTTTTTATCTTTCCTGGGATACTTATGATGTACCCAAGTTGAGGTTCTTGTAAGCAGTGCAGCCCTACATTTTGGAATGGCTCTCTCTTATTGATTTTCAGTTTTTCCAAGATATATTCCCTAGACTGGAAGTGTCCTTGGCTCTGTAGCTCTGTTGTTTACTTGGTTTAGGGAACACAATGCACTCCTCCAGAGAGGTCATTGGCAATTTACATCCCGCCCATCAGCATAACAATGCTCCCTGTTCTCCAGGGCCTGTCTTGAATTTCTGGATTTTACCCATTTTGTGGATGTCCCTTTTGAGAGGTGGGAAGTGATACTTCTTTGTAGTGCAGATTTGCATTGCCCGTTTGCTTGCTTGGCCAAAATGGGTGTATGCGTTTTCTCCTGAATATATTCTGGAGAAAACGCATACACACTTTTTGGCCTAGTGCATCATTGTCGAAGTTGTGACCCTCTTCCTGTGCTTTAAAGGCGATTCCAACGTACCTCTTGAAATCTGTTTCTTGCTATTCTGCCTCGCTTTCAAGTCCGCCTCGTTGACTTCCCTCAACAGATTTTTGGACGATAGTTGTCCTTTATTACTCTGCCAGTTTGTGAAGTGCTGTGCCCGTGAGCTCCATTTTTTAACTCGTTTTTTGTGAGCTGAACGCAAGTTCAAAATTTTGGTACAGGACCTATACTGGTTCCCGATGGGTGGCTGAGACTTTGGTTAATTATTCTTCCTCCCGGGATATAAAAGTGACATGTGCCCGTCCAAATGCCTAACAGCTACACTCTCATTGGTTCTCCCTCTTCGCTTTCATCCTCTGCCAAATTGGAAACCTGTGCGAACCAGGAGGTTAAAGGTTCTTTCTCTCTAAGTTGGGAGATTGATAGTAAAGCAGTTGGAAAGTAAAACCAGAGCACCAGCAGAGGGACTATTTGTTGAGTTTTAGAGACCTTTCATGTTCACAGTGTGTCCATTCTCTAGGTTTCCCATACATATTATAGTTGTAGTAATATTCCCTTCACCCTGGAGAGTTGGGACACATGGAAGGGGGGCCATGCATTATTGCTTTAAAGGGTCTGCCTTTGCTCACCCAATCTCACCTATCCTCTCAGTCCCAAGTGTCCAGCCTTATGCCACCTCCAGCTGTCGTTATAGATAGGGTCATTCCAGGTTTCGTCAGAGACCCTGAAGAAATTGTAAAGAATTTCCTGTTTTTTTTGTGTGTCTGAAATTCCTTTTTATAGTGGGTTTGAGCTGATTGTCAAAGCCATGTTTATGCCAGTCTAGACACAGTTGATTCCCTCATGGAGACATATCAATAAATAGGTTATAAGATTCTTACTAGTCAGATATATTCCTCTGAGGGAAATATGGGGTTTTGAGTCCCTTTCACTGAGGAAGGTGTAGGTCTTGTCTATTCCGTATTTGATTTTTTGAACGGTACCTGTGGTTATATAAAACTCTGGGTTTTATGCATCACCCCACCTCTCCTTCCCCCTTAAGCAGGCATAAGAGTGTTTTCTAAATGTGAGACTCTGTTCTCTTTCCTAACTCAGTTCATGTGTAGCCATGTTTACAGGATCTCTATAAGTGATATCTTATGATAAGTTTCTTTTTCTGTGTGACTTATTTCACTTAGAATCATCGTACCTGAATCCACTCATTTTATCTGCTACTTGTCTTATGACATTGATTTCATGGCTGAGGGATATTTCATCGGACGTAAGTACCACAAATTTTTGTACCATTTTTATCTTTCCTGGGATATTTAAGGTGAATCCAAGATGAGGTTCTTGTAAGCAGTGCACCCCTAAATATTGTGGTGGCTGTGTCTTATTGATTTTCAGTTTTCCCAAGGTATATTCTGTAGACTGGAAGTGTCCTGGGCTCTGTAGCTCTGTTGTTTACTTGTTTTAGGGAACACAATGCACTGTTCCAGAGAGGCAGTTGGCAATTTACATCCCACCCATCAGCATAACAAAGCTCCCAGTTCGCCAGGGCCTGTCTTGCCTTTCTGGTTTTTACATATTTTGTGGATATCCCTTTTGACTTGTGGGAAGTAATACTTCTTTGTAGTGCAGATTTGCATTGCCCACTTGCTTGCTTGGCCAAAAAGGGCGTATGTGTTTTCTCCTGAATATATTCAGGAGAAAACTCATACACACTTTTTGGCCAAGTGCATCATTGTCGAATTGAGCTCCTCTTCCTGTGCTTTCAACGCGATTCCAGCATACCTTTTGAAATCTGTTTCCTGCTATTCTGCCTCACTTTCACGTCTGCCTCTTAACCTTCCCTCAACAGTGTTTTGGACGAGAGTTGTCCTTTACTAGTCTGCCATTTGTTGAATTGTTGTGCCACTGAGCTCCATTTTTCAGCTCGTTTTTTGTGAGCTGAATGCAAGTCCAAATTTTGGTTCAGGAATTATACTGGTGTCCAGTGGGTGGCTGAGACTTTGGTTAATTCTTCTTCCGGCCAGAAAATTAGAGCCACATTTGCCGGTCCAAATGCCTAACAGCTACTGTCTCATTGGTTCTCCCTCTTCCCTTTCATCCTCTGCCAAATTGGCAACCTGTGAGAACCAGGAGGTTAAAGGGGCTGTCTCTCTAAGTTGGGAGATTGATAGTAAAGCAGTTGGAAAGTCAAACCGGAGCACCAGGAGAGGGACTATTTGTTGAGTTTTAGAAACCTTTCGTATTCACAGTGTGTCCATTCTGTAGGTTTCCGGTACATGTTATATCTGTTGTAATATTCACTTCAAACTGGAGAGTTGGGACCCATGGAATGGGTGCCACTCATTATTGCTTTAAAGGGTCTGCATTTGCTCACCCAATCTCAACATTCCTCTCTGTCCAAAGTGTCCAGCCTTATGCCACATCCAGCTGTCATTGTAGATAGGGTCATTCCAGGTTTCATCAGAGACCCTGAAAGAATTGTAAGGAATTTCCCTGTTTTTTTGTTTTGTTTTTGAAATTCCTTTTTATAGTGGGTTGAGCTGATTCTCACTGCCATGTTTATGCCAGTCTAGACACACTTGATTCCCTTACGGAGACATATCAATACATAGGTTTTAAGATCCTTACTAGTAAGACATATTACTCTGCAGTGAATATGGGGTGTTGAGTCCCTTTCACTGAGAAAGGTGTTGGTCTTGTCTATTCCGTATTTGGTTTTTGGAAGTGTACCTGTACTAATATCAAACTCTGGTTTTATGCATCACCCCACCTCTCCTTCCCCATTAAGAAGGCATAAGAGTGTTTTCTAAATGTGAGACTCTGTTCTCTTTCCTAACTCAGTTCATGTGTAGCCATGTTTACAGGATCTTCATAAGTGATATCTTATGATAATTTTCTTTTTCTGTGTGACTTATTTCACTTAGAATTATCGTATCTGAATCCCCTCATTTTGCTGCTACTGGCCTTATGACATTGATTTCATGGCTGAGGGATATTCTGTCATACGTAAGTACCACAATTTCTTGAACCATTTTTATCTTTCCTGGGATATTTAAGGTGTACCCAAGTTGAGGTTTTTGTAAGCAGTGCAGCCCTGAATTTTGGTGTGGATCTGTCTTATTAATTTTCAATTTTCCCAAGCTATATTTCCTAGACTGGAAGTGCCCTTGGCTCTGTAGCTCTGTTGTTTACTTGTTTTGGGGACCACAATACACTCCTCCAGAGAGGCAGTTGGCAGTTTACATCCCGCCCATCAGCATAACAAGGCTCCCTGTTCTCCAGGGCCTGTCTTGCCTCTCTGGTTTTTACACATTTTGCGGATGGCCCTTTTGGCTGGTGGGAAGTGATACTTCTTTGTAGTGCAGATTTGCATTTCCCGCTTGCTTGCTTGGCCAAAAAGGGCATATGCGTTTTCTCCTGAATATATTCACGTGAAAACCCATATGCCCTCTATGACCATTTCCATTATTTTCGAAGTGGTGATGCTTTTCCTGTGTTTAAAGGCGATTCCAGTGTACCTCTTGAAATCTGTTTCATGCCATTCTGCCTCATTTTCACTTCCGCCTCGTGGCTTTCCTTCAACAGATTTTTGGAAGAGAGTAATCCTTTATAACTCTGCAGGTTAGTGAATTGCTGTGGCCCTGAGCTCCATTTTTCAAATCGCGTTTTTGTGAGCTAACCGCAAATCCACCGTTTTGCTTCTGGACCTATACTGGTTCTGGGTGGGGGCAGGCTGAGTCTTTGGTTAAATCCTCTTCGTGATGGGAAATTAGAGTGAAATTTGGCCGTCCAAATGCCTACAGCTACTCTCTCATTGTTTCTCTCTCTTCCCTTTTATCCTCTGCACAATTTGCCAACTGTGCGAACCAGGAGGTTATAGGGGCTGACTCTCCAAGTTGGGAGATTGATAGTTAAGCAGTTTGAATGTCAAACTGGAGCACAAGGAGAGAAAAAAAGTAGTAGAGTTTTAGAAACCTTTCACCATCAGATGGTTTCCATTCTCTAGGTTCCCATACATGTTAAAACTGTAGTGATATTCCGTTCTACTTGGACAGTTGCGAACCATGGAATGGGTGGCGGCATAATTGCTTTAAAGGGTCTGCATTTTTTCACCCAATCTCACCAATCCTCTCAGTCCCAAGTGACCAGCGTTATGCCACATCCAGCTGTCATTGTAGATAGGGTCATTCCAGGTTTCATCAGAACCCCTGAAGGTATTGTGTAAGAATTTTACTGTTTTTATGTTTTGTTTTGAAATTCATTTTTATATTGGGTTTGAGCTGATTCTCACTGCCATGTTTATGTCGTTCTAGACACACTTTGTTCCCTTACGGAGACATATCAATACATAGGTTTTAAAATTCTTACTAGTCAGATATATTTCTCTGCGGGGAATAAGGATGTTGAGTTCCGTTCACTGAGGAAGGAGTAGGGCTTGTCTCTTCTGTTTTTGGATTATGGAACGGTACCTGTGCTAATATCACACTTTTGTTTTGTGCATCTCCCCACCTCTCTTTCCCCTTAAGCAAGCGTTAGAGTGTTTTCTAAATCTAAGACTCTGTTCTCTTCCCTAATTCAGTTCATATGTAGCCATGTTTACATTCCCTTCATAAGTGATATCTTATGTCAGAATGCACCATGGCCTTGTCATAATAGTGCTCCATGACCCTTGTCATCACAATGCTCCATGCCCTGGTTATCACAATGCTCCATGTCCCTTGTCATCACAATTCTCCACGTCCTTGTCATCACAATGATACATGACACTTCTCATCAAAATATTACATGCTCTTGTCATCACAATTCTCCATGCACTTGAAATTGCAATGCTCCATGCACTTGTCATCACAATGCTCCATGCACTTGTCATCACAATTCTCCATGCCCTTGTCATCACATTGCTCCATGACACCTGTCATCACAATACTCTCTGACACCTGTCATCACAATGCTTCATGCCCCTTGTCATTACAGTGCTCCATGATGCTCAACTCCACAATTACCCAAGGTCTTCTCAACACAATGCTCCACGGTTTTGCCATCACCATGCTCCATGCCTTGTCATCTCAAAGCTCAATGTCCCTTGTCCTCACAATTCTCCACGTCCTTGTCATTACAATGCTCCATGGCACTTCACATCAAAATGTTATATGCTCTTGTCATCACAATACTCCATGCACTTGTCATCGCAATGCTCCATGACGCCTGTCATAGGAAGCTCCATGCGCTGTTCATCACAATGTTTCACGACCTGGACATTAAAATTATCAATGGCCCTTGATATCACAATGCTCCATGCCATTGTCATCACAGTGCTCCTTTATTTTGTCACAGCATTCCTCCATGACACTTGGCATCACAATGCTCCATGATATTGTCATCAAACTGGAACATGACATATTTCATCACAATGCTCCCTGACAACTTTCTTCAAAATAATCCATGACCTTGTCATCACAGTGCTCCATGCCCTTGTCATCACAATGTGCCATGCACAATCTTATCACAATAATCCATGAAACTTGTCAGACCAATGCTCCATGCCACTTTTCATCACAATGCTCCATGAACGCTGTCATCACAATGCACCATGCCCATCATCATAATGCTTCATGCTATTGTCATCACAATGAAATCTAAATGCTCCATGACCTCTGTCCTCACAATGCTGCAAACCTTGTAATCACAATGTTCCATAACACTTGTCATCACAATGCCCCATGACGCTGGTCAGCACAATTATCCATGGTCTTCTCATCACAATGCACCATGACTTTTGTCAAAACAATGCTCAATACACTTGTCATCACAATGCTCTCTGACTATTGCCCTCAGTATGCACCTTGAACTCTTTCATGACAAGGCTCCATGCCTATTTCATCACAATGATCCATGCCCTTTTCATCACAATGCTCCAAGGCAACTGTGATCACAATGCTCCTTGCACTTGTCATCACAAAGCTCCATGACGCATGTCATCAGAATGCTCCATGGCCTTCTCATCATAATTTTCCATGCCCTTGTCATCACAATGCTCCAAGACCCCTGTAATCACAATGTTACCTTCGACTTTTCATCAGAATGCACCATGAGAATTGTCATCACAAGTTTCCATGGTCTTCACATCACAGTGCTCCATGACCTTGTCATCACAGTGCTCCATTCCCTTGTCATCACAATGCTCCATGACCCCTGTCATCACAATAATCCATGAACATTCTCAGCCCAATGATCCATGACCCTTCTAATCACAATGATGCATGCCCTTGTCATCCCAATGCTCCATGACCCCTGTATTCACAATGCTCCCTGACGCTTGGCATCACAGTGCTCCATGATAACTGTCATCAAAATGCTCCATGCCTTTGTCAGCAAAATGATACATGACCTTGTCATTATGATGCTCTATGCGCTTGTCATCACAATACTCCACTACCCATGCCATCACAATCCTTCATGAACATTGGGATCACATTGCTTCATGCCCTTGTCATCACAATGCTCCATGCTCCTTGAAATCAAAATGAGCCATGACCTCTGTCATCACAATTCTCCAAACACTTGTGATCACAGTGGTCCATAACACTTGTCATCACAATGCTCTATGATGCCTGTCATCACGATACTCCATGCCCTTTTCATCACAAATCTCCAAGACCTTTGTCGTCACAATTCTCAATACACTTGTCATCACAATACTCAATGACACCTGTCGTCAGAATGCTCCTTGAACCCTGTCACGAAAGGCTACATGCGTTTTTCATCACAATGCCCCATGCAGTTTTCATCACAAAGCTCCATGCCATTGTCATCAAAATACTCCACAAGCTTGTCGTCAGAATGCTCCATGACCCTTGTCATCACATTTCTCCTTGCACTTGTCAGCAAAATGCTCCTTGACCCTTGTCATCACAATGCTCCAAGCTATTGTCATCACAATGCTCCATTACGTTTGTCATCAGAATCCTCCATGACACTTGGCATCACAATGCTCCATGCCATTGTCATCACAATGGGCCATTACATATGTCATCACAATGCTCCCTGACACCTGTCTTCACAACACTGCTTGACCTGGTCATCAAAATGCTCCATGCCCTTGTCATCACAATACGCCATTTGAACTGTCATCGCAATAATCCATGAAACTTATTAGACCAATGCTCCATGCCCTTGATATCACAGTGCTCCATGCCCATGTTATCAAAATGCTCCACGACCCCTGTCATCACAATGTTCCATGACTCCAGTCATCACAATGTTTCATGACGTTTGTCATCACGATGATCCATGCCCTCATCATCAACAGTCTCTGTGAACTTTTAACCACAATGCTCCATGAAATTTTCATCACAATGCTGTTTGACCCTTGTCATCAAAGTGCTCTATGCCTTTCTCAGCACAATGCTCCATAACACTTGTCATCACAATGCTACATGCGCTTGTCTGCACAATGCTCCATGACACATGTCATCACAATATGCCATGCACCTGTCAGCACAGTGCTCCACAATCTTGTCATCACAATGCTCCATAAAATTTGTCATCACAGTGCTCCATGCACTTCTCATCAAAACGCACTCTCACCACTGATATCACAATGCTACATCACTATTTGTCACAATACTACCTCATCCCAGTCATCACAATGTTCCATGACTCCTGTCATCACAATGCTACATGCACTTATCATCACAATGTTCGATGACGCCTGACATGACAATGTTCCATAACCCATGTCATCAAAATGCTCCATGACACTTTTCATCAAAATGCTCCATGACCACTGACATCACAATGTTTCATAACCCCTGTCAAGAAAATGCTCCATGACACTTTTCATCAAAATGCTCCATGACCCCTGAAATCACGATGTTCCATGGCCTTGTCATCACAAAGCTCCATTACCCTTCTCATCAAAATGCTCCAAGAACCCTGACATCACAGTGTTCCATAACACCTGTCATCAAAATATTCCAGAACACTTATCATCAAATTGCTCCATGAACCTGTAATCAGACTGCTCCCTGCCGTTCTCATCAAAATGCACAATGCCCTTGCCATCAAAATGTTCCATGACCTTTGTCATCAGAAAGATCCATGACCCTTGGCATCACAATGCTCCATGTCATTGTCATCACAATGCTCCATGGACGCTCTCATCACATTGCCCCATGCGCTTGTCTTCACAAAGCTCCATGACACATGTCATCAGAATGCTCCATGGCCTTCTCATCACAATGTTCCATGCCCTTGCCATCACAATGCTCCATTACCACAGTCATAACAATGCTCCATGAACCCTGCCATCACGATGATCCATGGCCTTGTCATCACAAAGCTCCAAGACCCTTCTCATCACAATGCTCCAAGAACCCTGTAATCACAATGCTCTATGCCCCTTTTCATCTCAATGATCCATGAACCCTGTCATCACAATGCACCTTGCCCATCATCATAATGCTTCATGCTATTGTCATTACAATGAAATCAAAATGCTCCATGACCTCTGTCATAACAATGCTCTAAACCCTTGTGATCACAATGTTCCATAACACTTATCATCACAACACCCTATGACGCTCATCATCACAATTATCCATGGTCTTCTCAAAACAATGCTCCATGATCTTTGTCATCACAATGCTCAATACAATTGTCATCACAATGCTCCCTGACACTTGTCGTCAGTATGCTCCTTGAACCCTGTCATGACCAGGCTCCATGCCTTTTTCATCACAATAATCCATGCCCTTTTCATCACAATGCTCAAAGATCCCTGAAATCAAAGTGTTCCATGCCCTTGTCATCAAAATGTTCCATGACGCATGTCATCAGAATGCTTCATGGCCTTCTCATCACAATGCTCCAGGACCTTGTCATCACCATGCTCCATTCCCTTGTCATCACAATGCTCCATGACCCCTGTCCTCACAATAATCCATGAATATTTTCAGCCCAATGCTCCACGATCTTCTCATCACAATGCTCCATGGCCAATATCATCACAATGCTCCATGACCACGGTCATCAAAACACTCCATGACACATGACAACAAAATGATCCGGGACTCTTGTCATCACAATGCTCCATTCCCTAGTCATCACAATGCTCCATGTTCCCTGTCATCACAACACTCCATGAACATTTTCAGCCCAGTGATCCATGACCCTTGTCATCACAATGATCCATGCCCTTGTCATCCCAATGTTCCATGACCCCTGTATTCACAATGCTCCATGACGCTTGTCATTACAGTGCTCAATGACACATGTCATCACAATGCTCCATGCCTTTGTCAGCAAAATTCTACATGACCTTGTCATTACAATGCTCTATGCGCTTGTCATCACAATACTCCATTTCCATTGTCATCACAATCTTCCATGAACCTCGGGATCACATTGCTTCATGCCCTTGTCATCACAATGCTCCATGCTCCTTGAAATCAAAATGATCCATGACCTCTGTCATCACAATGCTCCAAACCCTTATGATCACAGTGTTCCATAACACTTGTCATCACAACGCTTCATGATGCCTGTCATCACAATACTCCATGCCCTTAACATCACAATGCTCCATGACCTTTGTCATCACAATTCTCAATACACTTGTCATCACAATGCTCCCTGACAGTTGTCATCAGAATGCTCCTTGAACCCTGTCACGAAAAGTCTCCATGCATTTTTTCATCACAATGCTCCATGCCGTTTTCATCAAAATGCTCCATGCCATTGTCATCAAAATACTCCACAAGCGTGTCATCAGAATGCTCCATGGCCCTTATAATCACAATTCTCCATGCACTTGTCAGCACAATGCTCCCTGACCCCTGTCATCACAATGCTCCAAGCCATTGTCATCACAATGCTCCATTACCTTTGTGCTCAGAATCCTCCATGACACTTGGCTTCACAATGCTCCATGCCATTGTCATCACAATGGGCCATTACATATGTCATCACAATGATCCCTGACACCTGCCTTCACAATACTGCATGACCTGGTCATCACAATGCGCCATTCCAACTGTCATCACAATAATCCATGAAATATATTAGACCAATGTTCCATGCCCTTGTCGTCACAATGCTGCATGCCCTTGTTATCACAATGTTCCATGACCCCTATCAACACAATGCTCCGTGACTCCAGTCATCTCAATGCTTCATAACGTTTGCCATTACAATGGTCCATTCCCGCGTCATTACAAGGCTCTGTGACCTTTGTAACCACAATGCTCCATGATCTATTCATCACAATTCTCTGTGACGCTTATCATCACAATGCTCCAGCTCTTTGTCAGAACAATGCTCCATGACCATTGTCTTCACAATGTGCTACGCACATTTCATCACAACGGTCCACAACCTTGTCATTGCAATGCTCCATAAACCTTGCAATCACAATGCTCCATGTACTTCTCATCTAAATGCTCTCTCACCAGAGATATCACAGTGTTCCATCACTAGTCATCACAGTACTCCCTCACCCCTGTAATCACAATGTTCCATGACCCTGTCATCACACTGCTACATCCACTTATCATCACAATGTTCCATGACCCCTGTCATCAAAATGCTCCATGACCCTTTTCATCCCAAAGCTCCAAGCCCCTTGACATCACAATGTTCTATAACCCCTGTCATCAAAATGTTCCATTACACTTTTCATCAAATTGCTGCATGACCCGGTCATCAAAATGCTCCCTGCCATTCTCATTACAATGCACCATGCCCTTGTCATCAAAATGCTCCATGACTTGTCATCACAAAGCTTCATGACTCTTGGCATCACAGTGCTCCATGTCATTGTCATCACAATGCTTCATGAACACTCTCATAACATTGCTCAATGCACTTGTCATCACAAAGCTCCATGACACTTGTCATCACAATGCTCGATGCCCTTCTCATCACAATGCTCCATGCCCTTGTCATTACAATCCTGCATGACCCATGTATCATAGTGTTCCATACCCTTGTCATCACAATGCTCCATGCCCACTCTCATCACAATAATCCATGAAATATTTCAGAGCAATGTTCCATGCCCTTCTCATCACAATGCTCCATTACCACTGTCATAACAATGCACCATGACCCCTGCCATCGCAATGTTCCACGGCCTAGTCATAACAAGGTTCCATGACACTTGTCATCACAATGCTGAAGACCCCTGTAATCACAATGCTCCATTCCCATTTCATCACAAAGCTCCATGACGCATGTCCTCAGAATGTTCCATGGCCTTCTCATCACAATGCTCCATGCCCTTGTCATCACAATGCGCCATTCCAACTGTCATCGCAATAATCCATGAAACTTATTAGACCAATGTTCCATGCCATTGTCATCACAATGCTCCATGCCCTTTTTATCACAATGCTCCATTACCCCTGTCATCACAATGCTCCGTGACTCCAGTCATCACAATGCTTCATAACATTTCTCATCACAGTGGTCCATGCCCTCCTCATCAATAGTCTCTGTGACCTTTTTAACCACAATGCTCCATGAGCTTTTCATCACAATGCTCTTTGACCCTTGTCATCACAATGCTCTATGCCTTTCTTAGCACAATGCTCCATGTCCCTTGTCATCACAATGCACCATGCTCTTGTCATCACAGTGCTCCGCAATGTTGTCATCACAATGCTCCAAAAAATTTGTCATCACAATGCTCCATGCACTTCTCTTCAAAATGCTCTCTCACCACTGATATCACAATGCTACATCACTATTTGTCACAATACTCCCTCACCACTTTCATCACAATGTTCCATGACTCCTGTCATCACAATGCTACATGCACTTATCATCACAATGTTCGATGACACCTGACATCACAATGTTCAATAACACCTGTCATCAAAATATTCCATGACACTTTTCATCAAATTGCTCCATGACCGTCATCACAATGCTCCCTGCCTTTCTCATCACAATGCACAACGCCCTTGCCATCAAAATGTTCCATGATCTTTGTCATCACAAAGATCCATGACCCTTGGCATGACAATGCTCCATGTCATTGTCATCACATTCCTCCATGCCCTTGTCTTCACATAGCTCCATGACACATGTCATCAGAATGCTCCATGGCCTTCTCATCACAATGCTCCATGCCCTTGCCATCACAATGCTCCATTACCCCTGTCAAAACAATGCTACATGACCCCTGCCATCACGAAGTTCTATGGCCTTGTCATCACAAAGCTCCAAGACCCTTCTCATCACAATGCTGAAGAACACTGTAATCACAATGCTCTATGCCCCTTTTCATCTCAATGATCTACGAAACCTGTCATCAAAATTCACCATGCCCATCATCATAATGCTTCATGCTATTGTCATCACAATGAAATCAAAATGCTCCATGACCTCTGTCATAACAATGCTCCAAACCCTTGTGATTACAATATTCCATAACCCTTCTCATCACAATGCCCCATGATGCTCGTCATCAAAATTATCCATGGTCTTCTCATCACAATGCTCCATGACTTTCGTCATCACAATGCTCAATACACTTGTCATCAAAATGCTCTCTGACACTTGTTCTCTGTATGCTCCATGAACCCTGTCATGACAAGGCTCCATGCATTTTTCATCACAATGATCCATGCCCTTTTCATCACAATGCTCCAAGACCCATGTAATCACAATGTTCCATGCCCTAGTCATCAAAAAGCTCAATGATGCATGCCATCAGATTTCTCCATGGTCTTCTACTCACCATGCTCCATGCCCTTGCCATCACAATGTTCCAAGACCCCTGTAATCAGAATGCGCCATGCCCCTTTTCATCAGTATGCTCCATGAGACCTTTCATTACAAGGCTCCATGGTTTTCTCATCACAATGCACCAGGACCTTGTCATCACAGTGCTTCACGACATTGTCATGAAAATTCTCACTGGACCTTGTCATCATAATGCTCCAAGCCCTAGTCATCACAATGCTCCAATACAATTGTCCTCACAATCCTCCATTACATTTGGCATCACAATGCTCCATGCCGTTGTCTTCATAATGCACCATGCCCACTCTCATCACAATATTCTATGTAAATTGTCAGACCAATGCTCCATGCCCTTGTCATCACAGTGCTCCATGACACCTGTCATCACAATTCTCCATGCCTTTGTCAGCAAAATGTTACATGACCTTGTCATTACAATGCTCTGTGCGCTTGTCATCACAATACTCCATTTCCATTGTCATCACAGTCCTCCATGAACCTTGGGATCACATTGCTTCATTCCTTTGTCATCACAGTGCTCCATGCTCCTTGAAATGAAAATGATCCATGACCACTGTCATCGCAATGCTCCAAACCCTTGTGATCACAATGTTCCATAACTCTTTTCATCACAACGGTCCATGATGCCTGTCATCACAATACTCCATGCCCTTGTCATCACAATTCTCCATGCCCTTGTTATCACAATGTTCCAAGACCCCTGTAATCAGAATGCTCCATGCCCCTTTTCATCAGTATGCTCCATGAGACTTGTCATCTCAAGGCTCCATGATTTTCTCATCACAATGCTCCAGGACCTTGTCATCACAATGCTTCACGACATTGTCATGAAAATTCTCAATGGCCCTTTTCATCATAATGCTCCAAGCCCTAGTCATCACAATGTTCCATTATATTTGTCATCACAATCCTCCATTACATTTGGCATCAAAATGCTCCATGCCATTGTCTTCGCAAGGGACCATGACATATGTCATCACAATGCTCCCTGACAACTGTCTTCACAATACTCCATGACCTTCTCATCACAATGCTCCATGCCCTTGTCATCACAATGCTCCATGCCCTTGTCATCACAATGCACCATGTCCACTGTCATCACAATAATCTATGAAAAAAGTCAGACCAATGCTCCATGCCCCTGTCATCACCATGCTCCGTGCCTCCAGTCATCACAATGCTTCATAATGTTTGTCATCACAACGGTCCATCCCCACATCATCACAAGGCTCTGTGACATTTGTAACCACAGTGCTCCATGAACTTTTCATCACAAAGCTCCGTGACCCTTGTCATCTCAATGCTCCATGCCTTTGTCAGGAAAATGCTCCATGACCATTGTCATCACAATGTGCCACGCGCTTCTCATCCCAACGGTCCAAAAATTTGTCATGACAATGCTCCATAAACCTTGTAATCACAGTGCTCCATGCCCTTCTCATCACAATGCTCGATGTCCTTGCCATCACAATGCACCATGTGCACTGTCATCACAATAGTCTATGAAACATGTCAGACAAATGCTCCATGCCCCTATCATCACAATACTCCATGCCCTTGTCATCACAATGCTCCATGACCCATGTCATCACAATGCTCCGTGACTCCAGTCATCGCAATGCTTCCTAACGTTTGTCACCACAATGGTCCATGCCCGCTTCATCACAAGGCTCTGTGAATTTGTAACCACAGTGCTCCTTGAACATTTCATCACAATGCTCCGTGACCCTTGTCATCACAATGTTCCATGCCTTTGTCAGAACAATGCTCAATGACCCTTGTCATCACACTGTGCCATGCGCTTTTCATTACAACGGTCCACAACCTTGTCATTGCTATGCTCCATAAATCTTGTAATCACAATGCTCCATGAACTTTTCATACAAATGCACTCTCACCAGATATATCACAATGTTCCATCCCTAGTCATCACAATACTCCCTCACCCCTTATCATCACAATGTTCCATGACCCCTGATATCACAATGTTCCATAACCCCTGTCATCAAAATGCTCCATGACCCTATACATCCCAAAGCTCCATGACCCTTGGCATCACAATGTTCTATAACACCTGTCATCAAAATGTTCCATGACACTTTTCATCAAATTGCTGCATGACCCTCTCATCAAAATGCTCCCTGTCCTTCTCTTCACAAAGCACCACACTCTTCTCATCAAAATGCTCCATGATCTTTGTCATCACAAAGCTCCATGACCCTTGGCATCACAATGCTCCATGTCATTGTCATCACAATGCTCCATTAACCCTCTCATCACATTGTTCCATGCTCTTGTCATCACAAAGCTCCATGACACTTGTCATCACAATGCTCGATGCTCTTCTCATCACAATGCTCCATGCTCTTGTCATTACAAACCTCCATGACCCATGTATCACTGTGTTCCGTGCCCTTGTCATCACAATGCTCCATGCCCACTCTCATCACAATAATTCATGAAACATTTCAGACCAGTGATCAATGCCCTTCTCATCACAATGCTCCATTACCTCTGTCATAACAATGCTCCTTGAACACTGCCATCACAATGATCCACGGCCTTGTCATCACAAGGCTCCATGACCCTTGTCATCACAATGCTCCAAGACCCCTGTAATCACAATGCTCCATGCCCTTGTCATCACAAAGCTCCATGACGCATGTCATCAGAATGTTCCATGGCATTCTCATCACAATGCTCCATGCCCTTGTCATCAAAATGCTCCAAAACCCTGTAATCACAGAGCTCCATGACACTTTTCATCACAATGCTCCATGAACCCTGTCATCACAATAAAGCATGCCCATCATCCTAATGCTTCAAGCTATTGTCATCACAATGAAATCAAAATGCTCCATGACCTCTGTCATAACAATGCTCCAAACCCTTGTGATCACAATATTCCATAACAGTTGTCATCACAACGCTCCATGATGCCTGTCATCACAATATTCCATGCGCTTTTCATCACAATACTCTATGACCTTTGTCATCACAATTCTCAATACACTTGTCATCACAATGCTCCCTGACACTTGTCATCAAAATGCTCCTTGAACCCTGTCACGAAAAGGCTCCATGTCTTTTTCATCACAATACCCCATACCGTTTTCATCACAATGCTCCATGCCATTGTCATCAAAATACTCCACAAGCGTGTCATCAGAATGCTCCATGACCCTTGTCATCACAATTCTCCATGCACTTGTCAGCACAATGCTCCCTGACCCTTGTCATCACAATGCTCCAAGCCATTGTCATCACAATACTCCATTACATTTGTCATCAGAATCCTCCATGACACTTGGCATCACAATGTTCCATGCCATTTTCATCACAATGGGCCATTACATATGTCATGACAATGCTCCCTGACACCTCTCTTCACAATACTGCATGGACTGGTCATCACTATGCTCCATGCACTTGTCATCAAAATGCGCCATTCCAACTGTCATTGCAACAATCCATGAAACTTATTAGACCAATGTTCCATTCCCTTGTCATCACAATGTTCCATGCCCTTGTTATCACAATGCTCCATGACCCCTGTCAACAGAATGCTCCGTGATTCCAGTCATCACAATGCTTCATGTCGTTTGTCATCACAGTTGCCCATGCCCTCGTCATCAACAGTCTCTGTGACCATTTGAACCACAATGCTCCGTGAACTTTTCATCACAATGCTCTTTGACCCTTGTCATCACAATGCTCTATGCCTTTCTCAGCACAATGCTCCATGACCCTTGTCATCACAATGCTCCATGCGCTTTTCAGCACAATGCTCCACGACACATGTCATCACAACGCACCATGCGCTTGTCATCACAGTGCTCCACAAACTTGTCATCGCAGTGCTCCATAAACATTGTCATCAAAATGCCCCATGCACTTCTCATCAAAATGCTCTCTCACCAATGATATCAAAATGCTACCTCACTATTCGTCACAATACTCCCTCACCCCTGTCATCACAATGTTCCATGACTCCTGTCATCACAATGCTACATGCACTTATCATCACAATGTTCGATGACCCCTGACATCACAATGTTCCATAACACCTGTCATCAAAATGTTCCATGACACTTTTCATCCAATTGCTCCATGACACTGTCATCACAATGCTCCCTGCATTTCTCATCACAATGCACAACAAACTTGCCATCTAAGTGCTCCATGGTCTTGTCATCAAAAACCTCCAAGACCCTTCTCGTCACAATGCTCCAAGAACCTTGTAATCACAATACTCCATGCCCCTTTTCATCTCAATGATCCATGAACCCTGTCATCACAATGCACCATGCCCATCATCATAATGCTTCATGCTATTGTCATCACAATGAAATCAAAATGCTCAATGACCTCTGTCATAACAATGCTCAAAACCCTTGTGATCACAATATTACATAACACTTTTCATAACAATGCCCCATGAAGACCGTCATCACAGTTATCCATGGACTTCTCAACACAATGCTCCATGACCTTTGTCATCACAATGCTCAATACATTTGTCATGAAAATGCTCCTCGATAGTTGTTGTCTGTATGCTCCTTGAACCCTGTCATGACAAGGCTCCATGCCTTTTTCATCACAAAGATCCATGCCCTTTTCATCACGATGCTCCAAGACCCATATAATCACAATGTTCCTTGCCCTTGTCATCACAAAGCTCAATGACGCATGCCATCAGAATGCTCCTTGGTCTTCTCCTCACAATGTTCCATGCCCTTGTCATCACAATGTTCCAAGACCCCTGTAATCACAATGCTCCATGCCCCTTTTCATCAGTATGCTCCATGAGACTTGTCATCACAAGGCTCCATAGTTTTGTCATCACAATGTTCCAGGACCTTGTCATCACAATGCTTCACGACCTTATCATGAAAATTCTCAATGGCCCTTGTCATCATAATGCTCCAAGCGCTAATCATAACAATGCTCCATTACATTTGTCATCACAATCCTCCATTACATTCGGCATCACAATGCTCGATGCCAATGTCATCACAATGGACCATGACATATGTCATCACAATGCTCCCTGACACCTGTCTTCACAATACTCCATGACCTTCTCATCACAATGCTCCATGCCCTTGTCATCACAATGCACCATGCCCAATGTCATAACAATAATCTATGAAATTTGTTAGACCAATGCTCCATTCTCCTGTCATAACAATGCTCCATGCCCTTGTCATTACAAAGCTCCATGACCCCTGTCATCACAATGCTCTGTAACTCCAGTCATCACAATGCTTCATAACGTTTGTCATCACAATGGTCCATGCCAGCGTTCATCAAAAGTCTCTGTGACCTTTGTAACCACAATGCTCCATGAACATTTCATCACAATTTTCTGTGACCCTTCTCATCTCAATGCTCCATGTCTTTGTTAGAACAATGCTCCATAACCATTGTCATCACAATGTGCCACGTGCATTTCATCACAACGGTCCACAACTTTATTATTGCAATGCTCCATAAACATTGTAATCATAATGCTCCATGCACCTCTCATCAAAATGCTCTCTCACCAGAGATATCACAGTGTTCCATCACTAGTCATCACAATACTCCCTCACCCATGGAATCACAATGTTCCATGACCCTGTCATCACAATGCTACATCCCCTTATCATCACAATGTTCCATGACCCCTGACATCACAATGTTCCATAAACCCTGTCATCAAAATGCTCCATGACCTTTGTCAACACAATTCTCCATGCACTAGCCAGCACAATGCTCCCTGACCCTAGTAATCACAATGCTCCAAGCCATTGTCATCACAATGCTCCATTACCTTTGTCATCAGACTCCTCCATGACGCTTGTCATCACAGTGCTCCATGACACCTGTCATCACAATACTCCATGCCTTTGTCAGCAAAATGCTACATAAACTTGTCATTACAATGCTCTATGTGCTTGTCATCACAATACTCCATTACCATTTTCATCACAACCCTCCATGAACATTGGGATCACATTGCTTCATGCCCTTGTCATCACAATGCTCCATGCTCCTTTAAATCAAAATGATCCATGACCTCTGTCATCACAATGCTCCAAGCCCTTGTGATCACAATGTTCCATAACACTTGTCATCACAACGCTCCATGATGCCAGTCATAACAGTACTCCATGTCCTTTTCATCACAATGCTCCATGACCTTTCTCATCACAACTCTCAATACACTTGTCATCACAATGCTCCCTGACACTTCTCGTCAGAATGCTCCTTGAACCCTGTCACGAAAAGGCTCATTGCCTTATTCATCACAATACCCCATGCAGTTTACATCACAATGCTCCATGCCATTGTCATCAAAATACTCCACAAGCTTGTCATCAGAAAGTTCCATGACCCTTGTCATCACAAATCTCCATGCACTTGTCAGCACAATGCACCCTGACCCTTGTCATCACAATGCTCCAAGCCATTGTCATCACAATGCTCCATTACATTTGTCATCAGAATCCTCCATGACACTTGGCATCACAATGCTCCACGCCATTGTCATCACAATGGGCCATGACATATGTCATCACAATGCTCCCTGACAGCTGTCTTCACAATACTGCATGACCTGATCATCACAATGATCAATGCCCTTGTCATCACAATGCGCCATTCCAACTCTCATCGCAATAATTCATGAAACATATTAGACCAATGCTCCATGCCCTTGTCATCACCATGCTCCATGCCCTTGTTATCACAATGTTCCATGACCCCGGTCATCACAATGCTCCATGCCTCCAGTCATCAAAATACTTCATGACCTTTGTCATCACAATGGTCCATGTCCCCGTCATCAACTGTCTCTGTGACATTTTTAACCACAATGCTCCATGAATTTTCATCACAATTCTCTTTGACCATTGTCATCAAACTGCTCTATGCCTTTCTCAGCACAGTGCTCCATGACACTTGTCATCACAATGCTCCATGCGCTTGTCACCAAAATGCTCCATGACACGTCATCACAATGAACCATGCGCTTATCATCACAGTGCTCCACAATCTTGTCAGCACAATGCTGCATGCACTTCTCATCAAAATGCTCTCTCACCACTGATATCACAATGCTATATCACTATTTGTCACAGTACTCCCTCATCCCTCTCATCACAATGTTCCATGACTCCTGTCATCACAATGCTACATGCACTTATCATCAAGATGTTCGATGACCCCTGACATCACAATGTTCCATAACATCTGTCTTCAAAATGCTCCATGACCCCTGACATCACAATGATCCATACCACATGTCATCAAAATGATCCATGACACATTTCATCAAATTGCTCCATGACACTCTCATCACAATGCTCCCTGCCCTTCTCATCACAATGCACAACGCACTTGCCATCAAAATGCTCCATAACCTTTGTCATCAGAAATATCCATGACACTTGGCATCACAATGCTCCATATCATTGTCATCACAATGCTCCATGAACACTCTCATCACATTGCTCCATGCCCTTGTCATCACAAAGCTCCATGACACATGTCATCAGAATGCTCCATGGCCTTCTCATCAGAATGTTCCATGCCCTTGCCATCACAATGATCCATTACCACTGTCATAACAATGCTCCATGACACCTGCCATCACGATGTTCCATGGCCTTGTCATCACAAGGCTCCATGACCCTTCTCATCACAATGCTCCAAGAACCCTGTAATCACAATGCTCTATGCCCGTTTTCATCTCAATGATCCATGAACGCTGTCATCAAAATGCACCATGCCCATCATCATAATTCTTCATGCTATTGTCATCACAATGAAATCAAAATGCTCCATGACCTCTGTCATAACAATGCTCCAAACCCTTGTGATCACAATATTCCATAACACTTGTCATCACAATGCCCCATGACGCTCGTCATCACAATTATCCATGGTCTTCTCATCACAATGCTCCATGACCTTTGTCATCACAATGCTCAATACACTTGTCAGCAAAGTGCTCCCTGACACTTGTTTTATGTATGCTCCTTGAACCCTGTCATGACAAGGCTCCATGCATTTTTCATCACAATGATCCATGCCCTTTTCATCACAATGCTCCAAGACAAATGTAATCACAATGCACCATGCCCTTGTCATCACAAATCTGAATGACGCATGCCATCAGAATGCTCCTTGGTCTTCTCCTCACAATGTTCCATGCCCTTGTCATCACAATGTTCCAAGACCCCTGTAATCACAATGCTCCATGCCCCTTTTCATCAGTATCCACCATGAGACTTCTCATCACAAGGCTCCATGGTTTTGTCATCACAATGCTCCAGGACCTTGTCATCACAATGCTTCACGACTTTGTCATGAAAATTTTCACTGGCCCTTGTCATCATAATGCTCCAAGCCCTAGTCATCACAATGCTCCATTATATTTGTCATCACAATCCTCCATTACATTTGGCATCACAATGATCCCTGCCATTGTCATCGCAGTGGACCATGACATATGTCATCACAATGCTCCCTGACACCTGTCTTCACAATACTCCATGACCTTCTCATCACAATGCTCCATGCCCTTGTCATCACAATGCACCATGCCCACTGTCATCACAATAATCTATGAAACTTGTCAGACCAATGCTCCATGCCCCTGTCATCACAATGCTCCATGCCCTTGTCCTCACAATGCTCCATGACCCCTGTCATCACAACGTTCCGTGACTCCAGTCATCACAATGCTTCATAACGTTTGGCATCACAATGTTCCATGCACGAATCATCACAAGGCTTTGTGACTTTTGTAACCACAATGCTCCATGAACTTTTCATCACAATTCTCTGTGACCCTTGTCATTACAATGTCCATGTCTTTGTCAGAACAATGCTCCATTACCATTGTCATCACAATGTGCCATGCGCATTTCATCACAACGGTCCACAACCTTGTCATTGCAATGCTCCATAAACTTTGTAATCACAATGCTCCATGCACTTCTCATCAAAATGCTCTCTCACCAGAGATATCACAGTGTTCCATCACTAGTCATCACAATAATCCCTCACCCCTGTAATCACAATGTTCCATGACCCTGTCATCACAATGCTACATCCACTTACCATCACAATGTTCCATGACCTCTGACATCACAATGTTCCATAACCCCTGTCATCAAAATGCTCCATGACCCTTTTCATCCCAAAGCTCCAAGACCCCTAACATCACAATGTTCTATAACCTGTGCCATCAAAATGTTCCATTACGCTTTTCATCAAATTGCTGCATGACCCAGTCATCAAAATGCTTCCTGCCTTTCTCATCAGAGTGCACCATGCCCTTGTTATCAAAATGCTCCATGACTTGTCATCACAAATCTCCATGACTCTTGGCATCACAATGCTCCATGCCATTGTCATCAGAATGTTCCATGAACCCTGTCATAATATTGCTCCATGCCCTTTTCATCACAAAGCTCCATTACACTTGTCATTACAATGCTCGACACCCTTCTCATCACAATGCTCCATGCCCTTGTCATTACAATCCTGCATAACCCATGTATCATAGTGTTCCGTACCCTTGTCATCACAATGCTCCATGCCCACTCTCATCACAATAATCCATGAAACATTTCAGACCTATATTCCATGCTCTTCTCATCACAATGCTCCATTACCCCTTTCATAACAATGCACCATGACCACCGCCATCACAATGTTACACGGCCTAGTAATCACATGGTTCCATGACAATTGTCATCACAATGCTCAGGACGCCTGAAATCACAATGCTCCATGCCCATGTCATCACAAAGCTCAATGACGCATGTCATCAGAATGTTCCATGGCCTTCTCATCTCAATGCTCCATGCCCTTGTCATCACAATGCTCCAAGACCCTTGTAATCACAATGCTCCATGCCCCTTTTCATCTCAATGGTCCATGAACCCTGTCATCACAATACACCATGCCCATCATCATAATGCTTCAGGCTATTGTCATCACAATGAAATCAAAATGCTACATGACCTGTGTCATCATAATACTCCGAACCCTTGTGATCAAAATGTTCCATAACACTTATCATCACAACACCCCATGACGCTCATCATCACAATAATCCATAGCCTTCTCATCACAGTGCTCTATGACCTTTGTCATCACAATGCTCAATACACTTGTCATCACAATGCTCCCTGACACTTGTCTTCAGTATGCTCCTTGTACCCTGTCATGACAAGGCTCCATGCCTTATTCATCACAATGATCCATGGCTTTCTCCTCACAATGCTCCATGACCCCTGTAATCACAATGATCCATGCCCTTGTCATCACAAATCTCCAGGACGCATGTCATCAGAATGCTCCATGGCCTCCTCATGACCATGATCCATACCCTTGTCATCACAATGCTCCAAGACCCCTGTAATCACAATGCTCCATGCCCCTTTTCAACAGAATGCTCCAGGAGACTTCTCATCAAAAGTCTCCATGGTATTCTCATCACAATATTCCAGGACTTTGTCATCACCATGCTCCATTTGCTTGTCATCGCAATGCTCCATGACCAATATCATCACAATGCTCCATGACAACTGTCATCACAACACTCCATGACACCAGACAGCACAATGATCCGGGACTCTTTTCATCACAATGCTCCATTCCCTAGTCATAACAATGCTCCAGGACACTTGTCATCACAATGATCCATGCCCTTGTCATCCCAATGCTCCATAACCCCTGTATTCACAATGCTCCATGGCGCTTGTCATCACAGTGCTCCATGACACCTGCCATCACAATGCTCCATGCCTTTGTCAGCAAAATGCTACATGACATTGTCATTACAATGCTCTATGTGGTTCTCATCACAATACTCCATTACCATTGTCATCACAACCCTCCATGAACCTTGGGATCACATTGCTTCATGCCCTTGTCATCACAATGCTCCATGCTCCTTGAAATCAAAATGATCCATAACCTCTGTCATCACAATGCTCCAAGCCCTTGTGATCACAATGTTCCATGACACTTGTCATCACAACGCTCCATGATGCCTGGCATCACAATGCTTCATGCCCTTGTCATCACAATGTTCCATGAATTTTCATCACAAAGCTGCATGACCCATGACCCATGTATCAAAGTGTTCCGTGCCCTTTTCATCACAATGCTCCATGCCCACTCTCATCACAGTCATCAATGAAACATTTCAGACCAATGATCCATGCCCTTCTCATCACAATGCTCCATGCCATTGTCATCAAAATACTCCACAAGCTTGTCAACAGAATGTTCCATGACCCTTGTCATCACAAATCTCCATGCACTTGTCAGCACAATGCTCCCTGACCCTTGTCATCACAATGCTCCAAGCCATTGTCATCAAAATGCTCCATTACCTTTGTCATCAGAATCCTCCATGACACTTGGCATCACAATGCTCCATGCCATTGTCATCACAATGGGCCATTACATATGTCATCACAATTCTCCCTGACACCTGTCTTCACAATACTGCATGAACTGGTCATCACAATGCTCCATGCCCTTGTCATCACAATGCACCATTCAAACTGTCATCACAATAATTCATGTAACTTATTAGACCAATGTTCCATGCCCTTGTCATCACAATGCTCCATGCCCTTGTTATCACAATGCTCCATGACCCCTGTCATCACAATGCTCCGTGACTCCAGTCATAACAGTGCTTCATAACATTTGTCATCACAGTAGTCCATGTCCTCATCATCAATTGTCTCTGTGAACTTTTTAACCACAATGCTCCAAGAATTTTCATCACAATGCTCTTTGACCCCTGTTATCAAAATGCTCTATGCCATTCTCAGCACAATGCTCCATGCGCTAGTCAGCACAATGCTCCATGACACAAGACATCACAATGCACCATGCGCTTGTCATCACAGTGATCCACAATATTCACATCACAATGCTCCATGCACTTCTCATCAAAATGCTCTCTCACCACTGATATCACAATGCTACATCACTATTTGTCACAGTACTCCCTCATCCCTGTCATCACAATGTTCCGTGACTCCTGTCATCACAATGCTACATGCAATTATCATCACAATGTTCGATGAACCCTGACATCACAATGTTCCATAACACCTGTCATCAAAATGCTCCATGACACTTTTCCTCAAAAGGCTCCAAGACCCCTAACATCACAAGGTTCCATAACACCTGTCATCAAAATATTCCATGACACATTTCATCCAATTGCTCCATGACCCTGTCCTCACAATGATCCCTGACCTTCTCATCACAATGCACAACGCCCTTGCCATGAAAATGCTCCATGACCTTTGTCATCACAAAGCGCCATGACCCTCGGCATCACAATGCTCCATGTCATTGTCATCACAGTGCTCCATGAATGCTCTCATCACATTGCTCCATGGGCTTGTCATCACAAAGCTCCATGTCACATGTCATCAGAATGCTCCATGGCCTTCTCATCACAATGCTCCATGCCCTTGTCATTACAATCCTCCATGACCCATGTATCATAGTGTTCCGTACCCTTGATATTCCAATGCTCCATGCCCACTCTCATCACAATAATCCATGAAATATTTCAGACCAATGTCCCATGCCCTTCTCATCACAATGCTCCATTACCTCTGTCATAACAATGCACCATGACCCCTGCCATCACAATGTTCCACGGCCTAGTCATTACAAGGCTCGGTGACACTTGTCATCACAATGCTGAAGGCCCCTTAAATCACAATGCTCCATGACCTTGTCATCACAAAGCTCCATGACGCATGTCATCAGAATGTTCCATGGCCTTCTCATCACAATGCTCCAAGACCCCTGTAAACACAATGCTCCATGCCCCTTTTCATCTCAATGCTCCATGAACCCTGTCATCCCAATGCACCATGCCCGTCATCATAATGCTTCAGGCTATTTTCATCACAATGAAATCAATATTCTCCATGACCTCTGTCAAAACAATGCTCCAAACCCTTGTGATCACAATGTTCCATAACACTTATCATCACAACACCCCATGACGCTCATCATCACAATTATCCATGGCCTTCTCATCACAAAGCTCCATGATCTTTGTCATCACAATGCTCAATACACTTGTCATCACAATGCTCCCTGACAATTGTCGTCAGAATGCTCCTTGAAACCTGTCATGACAAGGCTCCATGCCTTTTTCATCACAATAATCCATGCCCTTTTCATGACAATGCTCCAAGATCCCTTTAATCACAAAGCTCCATGCCCTTATCATCAAAAATCTCCATGACGCATGTCATCAGAATGCTTCATGGCCTTCTCATCACAATGCTCCATGCCCTTGCCATCACAATGCTCCATTACCCCTGTCATAACAATGCTCCAGGACCCCTGCCATCACGATATTCCATGGCCTTGTCATCACAAGGCTCCATCACCCTTCTCATCGCAATGCTCCAAGAACACTGTAATCACAATGCTCTATGCCCCTTTTCATTTCAATGATCCATGAACCCTGTCATCACAATGCTCCATGCCCATCATCATAATGCTTCATGCTATTGTCATCACAATAAAATCAAAATGCACCATGACCTCTGTCATAAAAATCCTCCAAACCCTTCTGATCACATTATTCCATAACACTTCTCATCACAATGACCCATGACGCTCGTCATCACAATTATCCATGGTCTTCTCATCACAATGTTCCATGACATTTGTCATCACAATGCTCAATAAACTTGTCATCAAAATTCTCCCTGACACTTGTTTTCTGTATGCTCCTTGAAACATGTCATGACAAGGCTCCATGACTTTTTCATCACAATTATCCATGTCCTTTTCATCACAATGCTTCAAGACCCCTGTAATCACAAAGCTCCATGCACTTGTCATCACAAAGCTCAATGACACATGTCATCAGAATGCTCCTTGGCCTTCTCCTCACAATGCTCCATTCCCTTGTCATCACAATGTGGCAAGACCCCTGTAATCAGAATTCTCCATGCCCCTTTTCTTCAGTATGCTCCATGAGACTTGTCATCACAAAGCTCCATGGTTTTCTCATCACAGTGCTCCAGGAACTTGTCATCACAGTGCTTCATGACCTTGTCATGAAAATTCTCAATGGCCCTTGTCATCATAATGCTCCAAGCCCTAGTCATCACAATGCTCCATTATATTTGTCATCACAATCCTCCATTATATTTGGCATCACAATACTCCCTGCCATTGTCATCGCAATGGACCATGACATATGTCATCACAATGCTCCCTGACACCTGTCTTCACAATACTCCATGACCTTCTATTCACAATGCTCCGTGCCATTGTCATCACAATGCACTATGTCCACTGTCATCACAATAATCTATGAAACTTGTCTGACCAATGCTCCATGCCCCTGTCATAACAATGCTCCATGTCCCTGTCATCACAATGCTCCATGCCCTTGTCATCACAATGCTCCATGACCTGTCATCACAAAGCTCCATGACCCATGACCCATGTATCACAGTGTTCCGTGCCCTTGTCATCACAATGCACCATGCCACTCACATCACAATAATCCATGAAATATTTCAGACCAATGCTCCATGCCCTTCTCAACAAAGTGCCCCATTACCCCTGTCATCACAATGTTCCACGGCCTTGTCATCAAAAGGCCTCATGACACTTGTCATCACAATGCCCCATGACGCACGTCATCACAGTTATCCATGGTCTTCTCATCACAATGCTCCATGATCTTTGTCATCACAATGCTCAATACATTTGTCATCACAATGATCCCTGACACTTGTCGTCAGTATGCTCCTGAACTCTGTCATGACAAGGCTGCATGCCTTTTTCATCACAATGTTCCACGCCCTTTTCATAACAATGCTCCAAGACCTCTTTAATCACAATGCTCCATGCCCTTGTCTTCACAAAGCTCAATGACGCATGTCATCAGAATGCTCCATGGCGTTCTCATCACCATGATCCATGCCCTTGTCATCAAAATGCTCCAAGACCCCTGTAATCACAATGATCCATGCCCCTTTTCAACAGAATGCTCCATGAGACTTCTCATCAAAAGTCTCCATGGTCTTCTCATCACAATGCTCCAGGACCTTGTCATCACCATGCTCCATTCCCTTGTCATCACTATGCTCCATGACCAATATCATCACAATTCTCCATGACCAATGTCATCACAACACTCCATGACACCTGACAACACAATGATCCGGGACTCTTGTCATCACAATGATCCATTCCCTAGTCATCACAATGCTCCAGGACACTTGTCATCACAATGCTCCATGCCCTTGTCATCCCAATGCTCCATGAACTCTGTATTCACAATGCTCCATGACGCTTGTCATCACAGTGCTCCATGACACCTGTCAACACAATACTCCATGCCTTTGTCAGCAAAATGCTACATGACCTTGTCATTACAATGCTCTATGTGGTTCTCATCACAATACTCCATTACCATTGTCATCACAACCCTCCATGAACATTGGGATCACATTGCTTCATGCCCTTGTCATCACAATGCTCCATGCTCCTTGAAATCAAAATAATCCATGACCACTGTCATCACAATGCTCCAAGCCCTTGTGATCACAATGTTCCATAACACTTGTCATCACAATGCTCCATGATGCCTGTCATCACAATACTCCATGTCCTTTTCATCACAATGCTCCATGACCTTTGTCATCACAATGCTCAATACACTTGTCATCACAATGCTCCCTGACACTTGTCGTCAGAATGCTCCTTGAACCCTGTCACGAAAAGGCTCCATGCTTTTTCATCACAATGCCCCATGCCGTTTAAATCACAATGCTCCTTGCCATTGTCATCAAAACACTCCACAAGCTTGTCATCAGAAAGTTCCATGACACTTGTCATCACAAATCTCCATGCACTTGTCAGCACAATGCTCCCTGACCCTTGTCATCACAATGCGCCAAGCCATTGTCATCACAATGCTCCATTACCCTTGTCATCAGAATCCTCAGTGACACTTGGCATCACAATGTTCCATGACATTGTCATCACAATGGGCCATTACATATGTCATCACATTGCTCCCTGACACCTGTCTTCACAATACAGCATGACCTGCTCATCACAATGCTCCATGCCCTTGTCATCACAATACGCCATTCCAACTGTCATCACAATAATTCATGAAAGTTATTAGACCATTGTTCCATGCCCTTGTCATCACAATGCTCCATGCCCTTGTTATCACAATGCTCCATGACCCCTGTCATCACAATGCTCCGTGACTACAGTCATCACAATGCTTCATGACCTTTGTCATTACAATGATCCATGTCCTCGTCATCAACAGTCTCTGTGACATTTTTAAACACAAGTCTCTGTGACATTTTTAAACACAATGCTCCATGAACTTTTCATCACAAAGCTCTTTGACACTTGTCATCATAATGCTCTAAGACTTTCTCAGCACAATGCTCCATGACCCTTGTCATCACAATGCTCCATGCACTTGTCAGCACAATGCTCCATGACACATGTCATCACAATGCACCATGTGATTGTCATCACCGTGCTCCACCATCTTGTCATCACAATGCTCCATAAAACTTGTCATCACAATGCTCCATGCACTTCTCATCAAAATGCTCTCTCACCACTGATATCACAGTGCTACATCACTATTTGTCACAATACTCCCTCACCCCTGTCATCACAATGTTCCATGAGTCCTGTCATAACAATGCTACATGCACTTATCATCACAATGTTCGATGACCCCTTACATCACAATGTTCCATAACACCTGTCATCAAAATGTTCCATGACACTTTTCATCAAATTGCTCCATGACCCTGTCATCACAATGCTCCCTGCCCTTCTCATCACAAAGCACAACGTACTTGCCATCAAAATGCTCCATGACCTTTGTCATCACAAAGATCCATGACCCTTGACATCACAATGCTCCATGTCATTGTCATCACAATGCTCCATGAATGCTCTCATCACATTGCTCCATGCCCTTTTCTTCACAAAGCTCCATGACACATGTCATCAGAATGCTCCATGGCCTTCTCATCACAATGATCCATGACCTTGCCATCACAATGCTCCATTACGCCTGTCATAACAATGCTCCATGACCCCTAACATCACGATGTTCCATGGCCTTGTCATCACAAAGCTCCATGACCCTTCTCATCACAATGCTCCAAGAACCCTGTAATCAAAATGCTCTATGCCCCTTTCCATCTCAATGATCCATGAACCCTGTCATCACAATGCACCATGCCCATCATCATAATGCTTCATGCTATAGTCATCACAATGAAATCAAAATGCTCCATGACCTCTGTCATAACAATGCTCCAAACCGTTGTGATCACATTTTTCCAGTACAGTTTTCATCACAATGCCCCATGACGGTCGGCATTACAATTATCAGTGGCCTTCTCAACACAATGCTGCATGACCTTTGTCATCAAAATGCTCAATACACTTGTCATCACAATGCTCCCTGACACTTGTTGTCTGTATGCTCCTTGAACCCTGTCATGACAAAGCTCCATGCCTTTTTCATCACAATGATCCATGCCCTTTTCATCACAATGCTCCAAGACCCATGTAATCTAAATGTTCCATGCCATTGTCATCACAAACCTCAATGAGGCATGCCATCAGAATGCTCCTTTGTGTTCTCCTCACAATGCTCCATGCGCTTGTCATCACAATATTCCAAGACGCCTGTAATCATAATGCTCCATGCCGTTGTCATCAAAAAACTACATGACGCATGTCATCAGAATGCTCCATGACTTGTCAGCACAAAGCTCCATGACCCTTGGCATCACAATGCTCCATGTTATTGTCATCACAATGCTCCATGAAACTTCTCATCACATTGCTCCATGCCCTTGTCATCACAAAGCTCCATGACACTTGTCATCACAATGCTCGATGCCCTTCTCATCACAATGCTCCGTGCCTTGTTCATTACAATCCTGCATGACACATGTATCACAATATTCCGTGCCCTTGTCCTCACAATGCTCCATTACCCCTGTCATAACAATGCACCATGAACCTTGCCATAAAAATGTTCCACGGCTTAGCCATCACAAGGTTCCATGACACTTCTCCTCACAATGCTGAAGACCCCTGTAATCACAATGCTCCATGCCCTTGTCATCAGAAAGCTCCATGACGCATGTCGTCAGAATATTCCATGGCCTTCTCATCACAGTTCTCCATGCCCTTGTCATCACAATGCTCCAAGACCCCTGTAAACACAATGCTACATGCCCCTTTTCATCTCAATGCTCCATGAACCCTGTCATCACAATGCACCATGCACATCATCATCATGCTTCAGGCTATTGTCATCACAATGAAATCCATATTCTCCATGACCTCTGTCATCATAATACTCCAAACCCTTGTGATCACAATGTTCCATAACACTTATCATCACCACACCCCATGACGCTCATCATCACAAATATCCATGGTCTTCTCATCACAATGCTCCATGACCTTTGTCATCACAATTCTCAATATACTAGTCATCACAATGCTCCCTGACACTTGTCGTCAGTATGCTCCTTGATCCCTGTCATGAAAAGTCTCCGTGCATTTTTCATCAAAATAATCCATGCCCTTTTCATCACAATGCTCCAAGATCCCTGTAATCACAATGCTCCATGCCATTGTCATCAAAAACTCCATGACGCATGGCATCAGAATGCTCCTTGGTCTTCTCCTCACAATGCTCCATGCCCTTGTCATCACAATGTTCCAAGACCCCTGTAATCAAAATGCTCCATGCCCCTTTTCATCAGAATGCTCCATGAGACTTTCATCACATATCTCCATGGTTTTCTAAACACAATGCTCCAGGACATTGTCATCACAATATTTCACGACATTGTCATGAAAATTTTCAATGACCCTTGTCATCATAATGCTCCAAGCCCTAACCATCACAATGTTCCATTATATTTGTCATCACAATCCTCCATTACATTTGGCACCACAATGCTCCATGCCATTGCCATCGCGATGGACCATGACATATTTCATCACAATGCACCCTGACACCTGTCTTCACAATAATCCTTGACCTTCTCATCACAATGCTCCATGCCCTTGTCATCACAATGCACCATGCCCACTGTCATCACAATAAGATATGAAACTTGTCAGACCAATGCTCCTTGCCCCTGTCATCACAATGCTCCATGAACACTGTCATCACAATGCTCCATGCCCCTTTTCATCAGAATTCTCCATGAGACTTGTCATCACAATTCTCCATGGTCTTCTCATCACAATGCTCCATTACCTCTGTCATCACAATGCTCCAAGACCCCTGTAATCACAAAGCTCCATGCCCTTGTCATCACAAAGATCCATGACACATGTCATCAGAATGCTCCATGGCCTTCTCATCACAATGCTCCATGCCCTAGTCATCACAGTGCTCCAAGACTCCTGTAATCACAATGCTCCATGACAATTTTCATCAGAATGCTCCATGAGACTTGTCATCACAAGTCTCCATGGTCTTCTCATCACAATGCTCCAGGACTTGTCATCACCATGCTCCATTCCCTTGTCATCACAATGCTCCATGACCCCTGTCATCACAATAATCCATGAAAGTTTTCAGCCCAATGCTCCACGACGTACTCATCACAATGTTCCTTGGCCAATATCATCACAATGCTCCATGACCACTGTCATCACAACACTCCATGGCACCTGACAACACAATGATCCAGGACTCTTGTCATCACAATGCTCCATTCCCTAGTCATCACAATGCTCCATGACGCCTGTCATCACAACACTCCATGAACATTTTCAGCCCAGTGCTCCATGACCCTTGTCATCACAATGATCCATGCTGTTGTAATCCCAATGCTCCATGACCCCTGTATTCACAGTGCTCCGTGACACGTCATCACAATGCTCCATGCCTTTGTCAGCAAAATGCTATATGACCTTGTCATTACAATGCTCTATGCGCTTGTCATCACAATACTCCATTTCCATTGTCATCACAATCCTCCATGAACCTTGGGATCACATTGCTTCATGCCCTTGTCAAAACAATGCTCCTTTACCCCAGTCATAACAATGGTCCGTGACCCCTGCCATCACGATGTTCCATGGCCTTGTCATCACAAAGCTCCATGACCCTTCTCATCACAATGCTCCAAGAACCCTGTAATCACAATGCTCTATGATCCTTTCCATCTCAATATTCCATGAACCCTGTCTTCACAGTGCACCATGCCCATCATCATACTGCTTCATGCTATTGTCATCACAATGAAATCAAAATGCTCCATGACCTCTGTCATAACAATGCTCCAAACCCTTGTGATCACATTATTCCATTACACTTTTCATCACAATGCCCCATGACACTCATCATTACAATTATCAGTGGCCTTCTCAACACAATGCTCCATGACCTTTGTCATCACAGTGCTCCCTGACACTTGTTGTCTGTATGCTCCTTGAACCCTGTCATGACAAAGCTCCATGCCTTTTTCATCACAATGATCCATGCCCTTTTCATCACAATGCTCCAAGACCCATGTAATCTAAATGCTCCTTGCCATTGTCATCACAAAGCTCAATGACGCATGCCATCAGAATGCTCCTTGGTGTTCTCCTCACAATGCTCCCTGTCCTTGTCATCACAATATTCCAAGACCGCTGTAATCACAATGCTCCATGCCGCTGTCATCAAAAAACTCCATGACGCATGTCATCAGAATGATCCATGGCCTTCTCATCACAATGTTCCATGCCCTAGTAATCACAATGCTCCAAGATCCCTGTAGTCACAATGTTCCATGCCCCTTTTCATCAGAATTCTCCATGAGACTTGTTATCACAAGTCTCCATGGTCTTCTCATCACAATGCTCCAGGACCTTGTCATCACCATGCTCCATTCCCTTGTCATCACAATGCTCCAAGACCCCTGTAAACACAATGCTACATGCCCCTTTTCATCTCAATGCTCCATGAACCCTGTCATCACAATGCACCATGCCCATCATCATCATGCTTCAGGCTATTGTCATCACAGTGAAATCAATATTCTCCATGACCTCTGTCATCATAATGCTCCAAACCCTTGTGATCACAATGTTCCATAACACTTATCATCACAACACCCCATGACGCTCATCATCACAAATATCCATGGTCTTCTCATCACAATGCTCCATGACCTTTGTCATCACAATTCTCAATACACTAGTCATCACAATGATCCCTGACACTTGTCTTCAGTATGCTCCTTGATCCCTGTCATGAAAAGGCTCCATGCATTTTTCATCAAAATAATCCATGCCCTTTTCATCACAATGATCCAAGATCCCTGTAATCACAATGTTACATGGCATTGTCATCAAAAACCCCATGAGGCATGTGATCAGAATGCTCCTTGGTCTTCTCCTCACAATGCTCCATGCCCTTGTCATCACAATGTTCCAAGACCCCTGTAATCACAATGCTCCATGCCCCTTTTCATCAGAATGCTCCATGAGCCTTTCATCACAAGTCTCCATGGTTTTCTAAACACAATGTTCCAGGACCTTGTCATCACAATGCTTCACGACATTGACATGAAAATTTTCAATGACCCATGTCATCATAATTCTCCAAGCCCTAACCATCACAATGTTCCAATATATTTGTCATCACAATCCTCCATTACATTTGGCATCACAATGCTCCATGCCATTGCCATCGCAATGGACCATGACATATTTCATCGCAATGCACCCTGACACCTATCTTCACAATACTCCATGACCTTCTCATCACAATGCTCCATGCCCTTGTCATCACAATGCACCATGCCCACTGTCATCACAATAATATATGAAACTTGTCAGACCAATGCTCCTTGCCCCTGTCATCACAATGCTCCATGCCCTTGTCATCACAATGCTCCATGACCACTGTCATCACAATGCTTCGTGACTCCAGTCATTACAATGCTTCATAACGTTTGTCATCACAGTGGTCCATGCCTGTGTCATCACAAGGCTCTGTGACCTTTGTAACCACAATGCTCCATGAACTTTTCTTCACAATTCTCTGTGACCCTTGTCATCACAATGCTCCATGTCTTTGTCAGAACAATGCTCCATGACCATTGTCATCACAATGTGCCACACACATTTCATCACAACGGTCCACAACCTTGTCATGGCAATGCTCCATAAACTTTGTAATCACAATGGTCCATGCACTTCTCATCCAAATGCTCTCTCACCAGATATATCACAATGTTCCATCACTAGTCATCACAATACTCCCTCACCCCTGTAATCAGAGTGTTCCATGACACTGTCATTACAATGCTACATCCCCTTATCATCACAATGTTCCATGACCCATGACATCACAATGTTCCATAACACCTGTCATCAAAATGCTCCATGACCCTTTTCATCCCAAAGTTCCAAGACCCCTGACATCACAATGTTCTATAACCCCTGCCATCAAAATATTCCATTACAATTTTTATCAAATTGCTGCATGTCCCGGTCATCAAAATGCTCCCTGCCCTTCTCATCATAATGCACCATGCCCTTGTCATCAAAATGCTCCATGACTTTTCATCACAAAGCTCCATGACCCTTGGCATCACATTGCTCCATGCCCTTGTCATCACACATCTCCATGACACTTGTCATCACAATGCTCGATGTACTTCTCATCACAATGCTCCATGCCCTTGTTATCACAATGCTCCATGAACCGTGTGATCACAATGTGCTTTGAATCCAGTCATCACAATGCTTCATGACCTTTGTCATCACAGTGGTCCATGCCCTCTTTATCAACAGTCTCTGTGACCTTTTTAACCACAATGCTCCATGAAATTTTCATCACAATGCTCTTTGACACTTGTCATCACAATGCTGTATGCCTTTCTCAGCACAATGCTCCATGACCCATGTCATCAAAATGCTCCATGCACATGTCAGCACAATGTTCCATAACACATGTCATCACAATGCTCCATGACCCCTGTCATCACAGTGTTCCGTGACTCCAGTCATCACAATGCTTCATAACGTTTGTCATCACAATGGTCCATGCCCGCATCATCACAAGGCTCTGTGACCTTTGTAACCACAATGCTCCATGAACATTTCATCAGAATTCTCGGTGACACTTGTCATCTCAATGCTCCATGTCTTTGTCAGAACAATGCTCCATGACCATTGTCATCACAGTGTGCCATGCACATTTCATCACAGCGGTCCACAATCTTGTCATTGCAATGCTCCATAAAACTTGTAATCACAATGCTCCATGCACTTCTCATCAAAATGCTCTCTCAGCAGAGATATCACAATGTTCCATCACTAGTCATCACAATACTCCCTCACCCCTGTAAACACAATGTTCCATGACCTTGTCATCACACTGCTACATCCCCTTATCATCACAATGTTCCATGACCGCTGTCATCAAAATGCTCCATGACCCTTTTCATCCCAAAGCTCCAAGACCCCTGACATCACAATGTTCTATAACCCCTGCCATCAAAATATTCCATTACACTTTTCATCAAATTGCTGCATGACCCGGTCATCAAAATGCTCCCTGTCCTTCTCATCACAAGGCACCATGCCCTTGTCATCAAAATGCTCCTGGACTTGTCATCAAAAAGCTCCATGACACTTGGCATCACAATGCTCCATGTCATTGTCATCACAATGCTCCATGAACACACTCATAATATTGCTCAATGCCCTTGTCATCACAAAGCTCCATGACACTTGTCATCACAATGCTCGATGCCCTTCTCATCACAATGCTCCATGCCCTTGTCCTAACAATCCTGCATGACCCATGTATCATAGTGTTCCGTACCCTTGTCATCACAATGCTCCATGCCCACTCTCACAACAATAATCTATGAAACATTTCAGTCCAATGTTCCATGCCCTTCTCATCACAATGCTCCATTACCCCTGTCATAACAATGCACCATGACCACTGCAATCACAATGTTCCACGGCCTAGACATCACAAGTTTCCATGACATTTGTCATCACAATGCTGAAGACCCCTGTAATCACAATGCTCCACGCCCTTCTCATCACAAAGCTCCATGACGCATGTCATCAGAATGTTCCATGGCCTTTTCATCACAATGCTCCATGCCCTTGTCATCACAATGCACCTACACGCCAGTAAACACAATCCTCCATGCCACTTTTCATCTCAATGCTCCATGAACTCTGTCATCACAAAACACCATGCCCATCATCATAATTCTTCAGGCTATTGTCATCACAATGAAATCAATATTCTCCATGATCTCTGTCATCATAATGCTCCAAACCCTTGTGATCACTATGTCCCATAACACTTACCTTCACATCACCCCATGACGCACATCATCACAATTATCCATGGTTTTCTCATCACAATGCTCCATGATCTTTGTCATCACAATGCTCAATACACTTGTCATCACAATGCTCTCTGACACTTGTCGTCAGTATGCTCCTTGAACCCTGTCATGACAAGGCTCCATGCCTTTTTCATCACAATAATCCATGCCCTTTTCATTACAATGCTCCAAGATCATTGTAATCACAATGCTCCATGCCCTTGTCAGCAAAAAGCTCCATGAGGCATGTCATCAGAATGCTTCATGGCCTTCTCATCACAATGCTCCATGCCCTTGTCATCACAATGCTCCAAGGCCCCTGTAATCACAATGCTCCATGACACTTTTCATCAGAATGTTCCATGAGACTTGTCATCACAAGTCTCCATGGCCTTCTCATCACAATGTTCCAGGACCTTGTCATCACCATGCTCCATTCCCTTGTCATCACAATGCTCCATGACCCCTGTCATCACAATAATCCATGAGCATTTTCAGCCCAATGCTCCACGACCTACACATCACAATGCTCCATGGCCAATATCATCACAATGCTCCATGACCACTGTCATCACAACAATCCATGACACCTGAAAACACAATGATCCGGGACTCTTGTCATCACATTGCTCCATTCCGTAGTCATCACAATTCTCCATGACCCTTGTCATCACAACACTCCATGAACATTTTCAGCCCAGTGCTCCATGACCCTTGTCATCACAATGATCCTTGCATTTGTCATCCCAATGCTCCATGACCCCTGTATTCACAATGCTCCGTGACACTTGTCATCACAGTGCTCCATGACACATGTCATCACAATGCTACATGCCTTTGTTAGCAAAATGCTACATGACCTTGTCATTACAAAGCTCTATGCGGTTGTCATCACAATACTCCATTTCCATTGTCATCACAATCCTCCAAGAACCTTGGGATCAGATTGCTTCATGCCCTTCTCATCACAAAGCTCCATGTTCCTTGAAATCAAAATGATCCATGACCTCTGTCATCACAATGCTCCAAATCCTTGTGATCACAGTGTTCCATAACACTTGTCATCACAACGCTCCATGATGCCTGTCATCACAATACTCCATGCCCTTTTCATCACAATGCTCCATGACCTTTGTCATCACAATTCTCAATACACTTGTCATCACAATGCTCCCTGACACATGTCATCAGAATGCTCCTTGAACCCTGTCACGAAAAGGCTCCATGCCTTTTTATCACAATGCCCCATGCCATTTTCATCACAATGCTCCATGCCATGGTCATCAAAATACTCCACAAGCTTGTCATCAGAATGCTCCATGACCCTTGTCATCACAATTCTCCATGCACTTGTCAGCACAATGCTCCCTGTCCCTTGTCATCACAATGCTCCAAGCCATTGTCATCACAATGGGCCAATACATATGTCATCACAATGCTCCCTGACACCTGTCTTCACAATACTGCATGACCTGGTCATCACAATGCTCCATGCCCTTGTCATCACTAAGTGCCATTCCAACTATCATCGCAATAATACATGAAACTTATTAGAACAATGTTCCATGCACTTGTCATCACAATGATCCATGCCCTTTTTATCACAATGCTCCATGAACCCTGTCATCACAATGCTCCGTGACTCCAGTCATCACAATGCTTCATGACCTTTTTCATCACAATGGTCCATGCCCTCGTCATCAATAGTCTCTGTGACACATTTAACCACAATGCTCCATGAACTTTTCATCACAATTCTCTTTGACCCTTGTCATCACAATGCTCTGTGCTTTTCTCAGCACAAGGCTCCATGACTCTTGTCAATACAAATCTCCATGTGCATCTCAGCACAATGCTCCATGACACATGTTATCACAATGCACCATGCTCTTGTCATCACAGTGCTCCAAAATCTTGTCATCACAATGCTCCAAAAAATTTGTCATCACAATGCTCCATGCACTTCTCATCAAAATGCTCTATCACCAATGATATCAAAATGCTACCTCACTATTTGTCACAATACTCCATCACCCCTGTCATCACAATGTTCCATGACTCCTGTCATCAGAATGCTACATGCACTTATCATCACAATGTTCGATGACCCCTGACATCACAATGTTCCATAACACCTGTCATCAAAATGTTCCATGACACTTTTCATTAAATTGCTCCATGACCCTGTCATCACAATGCTCCCTGCCCTTCTCCTCACAAGGCATAACGCCCTTGCCATCAAAATGCTCCATGACCTTTGTCATCACAAAGATCCGTGACACTTGGCATCACAATGCTCCATGTCATTGTCATCAAAATGCTCCATGAACGCTCTCATCACATTGCTCCTTGCCCTTGTCTTCACAAAGCTCCATGACACATGTCATCAGAATGCTCCATGGCTTTCTCATCACAATGATCCATGCCCTTGCCATCACAATGCACCATTACCACAGTCATAACAATGCTCCATGACCCATGCCATCACGATGTTCCATGGCCTTGTCAACACAAAGCTCCATGACCCTTCTCATCACAATGCTCCAAGGACCCTGTAATCACAATGCTCTATGCCCCTTTTCATCTCAATGATCCATGTACCCTGTCATCACAATGCACCATGCCCATCATCATAATGCTTCATGCTATTGTCATAACAATGAAATCAAAATGCTCCATGTCCTCTGTCATAACAATGCTCCAAACCCTTATGATCACAATATTCCATAACACTTGTCATCACAATGCCATATGATGCTCGTCATCACAATTATCAATGGCCTTCTCATCACAATGCTCCATGACCCCTGTCATCACAACACTCCATGAACATTTTCAGCCAAGTGCTCCATGACAATTGTCATCAAAATGATCCAAGCCCTTGTCATCCCAATGCTCCATGACCCCTGTATTCACAATGCTCCGTGACGCTTGTCATCACAGTGCTCCATGACACATGTCATTACAATGCTCCATGCCTTTGTCAGCAAAATGCTACATGACCTTGTCATTGCAATGCTCTATGTGCTTGTCATCACAATACTCCATTACCATTGTCATCACAATCCTCCATGAACTTTGGGATCACATTGCTTCATGCCCTTGTCATCACAATGCTCCATGCTTCTTGAAATCAAAATGATCCATGACCTCTGTCATCACAGTGCTCCAAACCCTTGTGATCACAATGTTCCATAACACTTGTCATCACAACGCTCCATGATGACTGTCATCACAATACTCCATGCCCTTTTCATCACAATGCTCCATGACCTTTGTCATCACACTTCTCAATACACATGTCATCACAATGCTCCCTGACACTTGTCGTCAGAAAGCTCCTTGAACCCTGTCACGAAAAGGCTCCATGCCTTTCTCATCACAAAGCCCCATGCCATTTTCATCACAATGCTCCATGCCACTGTCATCAAAATACTCCACAAGCTTGTCATCAGAATGCTCCATGACCCTTGTCATCACAATTCTCCATGCACTTCTCAGCATAATGCTCCCTGACCCTTGTCATCACAGTGCTCCAAGCCATTGGCATCACAATGCTCCATTACCTTTGTCATCAGAATCCTCCATGACATTTGTCATCACAATGCTCCATGCCATTGTCATCACATTGGGCCATTACATATGTCATCACAGTGCTGCCTGACACCTCTCTTCACAATATTGCATGACCTGGTCAACGCAATTCTCCATGCCCTTGTCATCACAATGCGCCATTTCAACTGTCATCACAATAATACATGAAACATATTAGACCAATGCTCCATTCCCTTGTCATCACAAAGCTCCATGCCCTTGTTATCACAGTGTTCCAAGACTCCTGTAATCAGAAAGCTCCATGCCCCTTTTCATCAGTATGCTCCATGAGACTTGTCATCACAAGGCTCCATGGTTTTCTCATCACAATGCTCCAGGACGTTGTCATCACAATGCTTCACGACCTTGTCATGAAAATTCTCAATGGCCCTTGTCATCATAATGCTCCAAGCCCTAGTCATCACAATGCTCCATTGTGTCATCACAATCCTCCATTATATTTGGCATCACAATGATCCCTGCCATTGTCATCGCAATGGACTATGACATATGTCATCACAATGCTCCCTGACACCTGTCTTCACAATACTCCATGACCTTCTAATCACAATGCTCCATGCCCTTTTCATCACAATGCACCATGTCCACTGTCATCACATTAATCTATGAAACTTGTCAGACCAATGTTCCATGACCCCTGCCATCACTACGCTCCCTGACTCCACTCATCACAATGCTTCATAACGTTTGTCATCACAACGGTCCATGCCCGCCTCATCACAAGGCTCTGTGACCTTTGTAACCCCAATGCTCCATGAACTTTTCATCCCAATGCTCTGTGACACATGTCATCACAATGCTCCATGTCTATGTCAGAACAATGCTCCATGACCCTAGTCATCACAATGTGCCATGCGCTTTTCATCACAATGATCCACAACCTTGTCATCGCTATGCTCCATATACCTTGTAATCACAATGTTCCATGCACTTCTCATCCAAATGCTCTCTCACATGAGATATCACAATGTTCCATCACTAGTCATCACAATCCTCCCTCACCCCTGTTATCACAATGTTCCATGACCCCTGTCATCACAATGCTACATCCCCTTATCAGCACAATGTTCCATGACCCCTGACATCACAATGTTCCATAACCCCTGTCATCAAAATGCTCCATGACCCATTTCATCCCAAAGCTCCATGACCCCTGGCATCACAATGTTCTATAACCCCTGTCAACAAAATGTTCCATTACACTTTTCATCAAATTGCTGCATGACCCTGTCATCAAAATGTTCCCTGCCCTTCTCATCACAATGCACCACACCCTTGTCATCAAAATGCTCCATGACCCCTGTAATCACAAAGCTCCGTGACTCCAGTCATCACAATGCTCAATGAACTTTGTCATCACAATGGTCCATGCCCTCATTATCAACAGTCGCTGTGACCTTTTTAAGCACAATGCTCCATTAACATTTCATGACAATGCTCTTTGACCCTTGTCATCACAATGCTCTATGCCTTTCGCAGCACAATGCTCCATGCCCTTTTCATCGCACTGCTCCATGACCCCTTTCATCACAATGCTCCGTGACTCCAGTCATCACAATTCTTCATAACATATTTTATAACAAGGGTCGATGCCCGCATCATCAAAAGGCTCTGTTACCTTTGTAACCACAATGCTCCATGAACTTTTCATCACAATGCTCCGTGACCCTTGTCATCACAATGCTCCATGCCTTTGTCAGAAAAATGCTCCATGACCCTTGTCCTCACAATATGCCATGCGCTTTTCATCCCAACTGTCCACAAATTTGTCACCGCAATGCTCCATAAACATTGTAATCACAATGCTCCATGCCTTTCTCATCTCAATGCTCCATTACCCGTGTCGTAACAATGCTCCATGATCCCAGCCATCACAATGTTCCACGGCCTTGTCATCACAATGATCCATGCCGTTGTTATCACAATGTTCCAAAACCCCTGTATTCAGAATGTTCCATGCCCCTTTTGATCAGTATGCTCTATGTGATTTGTCATCACAAGTCTCCATGGTTTTCTCATCACAATGCTCCAGGACCTTGTCATCACAATGCTTCACGACGTTTTCATGAAAACACTCAATGGCCCTTGTCATCAAAATGATCCAAGCCCTAGTCATCACAATGCTCCATTTTATTTGTCATCGCAATCCTCCATTACATTTGGCATCACAATGCTCCATGCCATTGTCATCGCAATGGACCATGACATATGTCATCACAATGCTCCCTGACACCTGTCTTCACAATACTCCATGCCCTTGTCATCACAATGCTCCATGCCCTTGTCATCACAATTCAACATGTCCACTGTCATCACGATAATCTAGGAAACTTGTCAGACCAATGCCCCATGCCCCTGTCATCACAATGCTCCATGCCATTGTCATCACAATGCTCCATGACACCTGTCATCACAATGCTCCGTGACCCAAGTCATCACAGTGCTTCATAAGGTTTGTCATCAAAACGGTCCATGCCCGCCTCATCAAAAGGCTCTGTGACCTTTGTAACCAAAATGCTCCATGAACTTTTCATCACAATGCTCCATGACCCTTGTCATCACAGTGCTCCATGCCTTTGTCAGAACAATGTTCCATGACCCTTTTCATCACAATGTGCCACGCACTTTTCATCACAATGATCCACAACCTTGTCATCACTATGCTCCATAAAATTTGTAATCATAATGCTCCATGCACTTCTCATCCAAATGCTCTCTCACCTGAGATATCACAATGTTCCATCATTAGTCATCACAATCCTCCCTCAACCCTGTAATCACAATGTTCCATGACCCCTGTCATCACAATATTCCATGACAACTGTCATCAAAATGCTCCATGACACATTTCATCCCAAAGCTCCATGACCCATGGCATCACAATGTTCTGTAACCCCTCTCATCAAAATGTTCCATTACACTTTTTATCAAATTGCTGCATGACCCCGTCATCAAAATGCTCCCTCTCCTTCTCATCACAATGCACCACACGCTTGTCATCAAAATGCTCCATGACCATTGTCATCACAAAGCTCCATGACCCTTGGCATCACAATGCTCCATGTCATTGTCATCACAATGCTCCATGAACCCTCTCATCCCATTGCTCCATGTCCTTGTCATCACAGAGCTCCATGACAGTTGTCATCAAAATGCTCGATGCCCTTCTCATCAAAATGCTCCATGTCCTTTTCATCACAATCCTCCATGACCCATGTATCAAAGGGTTCCATGCACTTGTCATCAGAATGCTCCATGCCCACTCTCATCACAATAATCCATGAAACATTTCAGGCCAATGCTCAATGCCCTTCTCATCACAATCATCCATTACCCCTGTCATAACAATGCTCCATGATTCCTGCCATCACAGTGTTCCACGGCCTTGTCATCACAAGGCTCCATGACCCCTGTCATCACAATAATCCATGAATATTTTCAGCCCAATGCTCCATGATATTCTCATCACAATGCTCCATGACAAATATCATCAAAATGCTCCATGACCATGGTCATCACAACACTCCATGACACCTGACAACACAATGATCCGGGACTCTTGTCATCACAATGCTCCATTCTCTACTCATCACAATGCTCCATGTCCCTTGTCATCCCAATGCTCCATGACATTCTCATCACAATGCTCCATGACCAATATCATCACAATGCTCCATGACCCCTGTCATCACTACACTCCATGACACCTGACAACACAATGAACCAGGACTCTTGTCATCACAATTCTCCAAGACCCCTGTAATCACAATTCTCCATGACCCCTGTCATCACAATACTCCATGAACATTTTCAGCCCAGTTCTCCATGACCCTTGTCATCACAATGATCCATGCCCTTGTCATCCCTATGCTCCATTACCACTGTATTCACTATGCTCCGTGACGATTGTCATCACAGTGCTCCATGACACCTGTTATCACAATGCTCTATGTCTTTGTCAGCAAAATGCTACATGACCTTGTCATTACAATGCTCTATGCGCTTGTCATCACAATACTCCATTACCATTGTCATCACAATCCTCCTTGAACCTTGGGATCACTTTTCTTCATGGCCTTGTCATCACAATGCTCCATGCTCCTTGAAATCAAAATGATCCATGACCGCTGTCATAACAATGCTTCAAAGCCTTGTGATCACAATGTTCCATAACACTTGTCATCACAACGCTCCATGATGCCTGTCATCACAATACTCCAAGCCTTTTTCATCACAATGCTCCATGACCTTTGTCATCACAATTCTCAATACACTTGTCATCACAATGCTCCCTGACACTTGTCATCAGAATGCTCCTTGAACCCTCTCACGAAAAGGCTCCATGTCTTTTTCATCACAAAGACCCATGCAATTTTCATCACAATGCTCCATGCCATTGTCCTCAAAATACTCCACAAGCTTGTCATCAGAATGCTCCCTGACCCTTGTCATCACAATTCTCCATGCACTTTTCAGCACAATGCTCCTTGACCCTTGTCATCACAATGCTCCAAGCCATTGTCATCACAATGCTCCAAGCCATTGTCATCACAATGCTCCATTACCTTTGTCATCAGAATCCTCCATGACACTTGGCATCACAATGCTCCATGCCATTGTCATCAGAGCGGGCCACTACATATGTCATCAGAATGCTCCCTGACACCTCTCTTCACAATACTGCATGACCTGGTCATCACAATGCTCCATGTCTTTGTCAGCAAAATGCGCCATTCCAACTGTCATCGCAATAATCCATGAAACATATTAGACCAATGTTCCATGCTCTTGTCATCACAATGCTCCATGCTCTTGTTATCACAATTCTTCATGACCCCTGTCATCACAATGCTCCATGACACTTGTCAGTATGTTCCTTGAACCCTGTCATGACAAGGCTCCATGCCTTTTTCATCACAATGTTCCATGCCCTTTCCATCACAGTGCTCCAAGACCCATGTAATCACAATGCTCCATGCCCTTGTCATCACAAAACTCAAGGACACATGCCATCAGAATGCTCCTTGGTCTTCTCCTCACAATGTGCCATGCCCTTGTCATCACAATGTTCCAAGACCCCTGTAATCACAATGCTCCATGCCCCTTTTCATCAGTATGCTCCATGAGACTTGTCATCACTAGGTTCCATGGTTTTGTCATCACAATGCTCCAGGACCTTGTCATCACAATGCTTCTCGACCTTCTCATGAAAATTTTCAATGGCCCTTGTCATCATAATGCTCCAAGCCCTAATCATCCAAATGCTCCATTATATTTGTCCTCACATTTCTCCATTACATTTGGCTTCACAATGCTCCATGCCATTGTCATCACAATGGACCATGACATATGTCATCACAGTGCTCCCTGACACCTGTCTTCACAATACTCCTTGACCTTCTCATCACAATGCTCCATGCCCTTGTCATCACAATGCACCATGCCCAATGTCATCACAATAATCCATGAAACTTGTCAGACCAATGCTCCATGCCCCTGTCAACACAATGCTCCATGCCCTTGTCATCACAATGCTCCATGAACCCTGTCATGACAATGCTCAGTGACTCCAGTCATCACAATGATTCATAACGTTTGTCATCACAATTGTCCATGCCCGCGTCATCACAAGGCTCTGTGACTTTTGTAACCACAATGTTCCATGAACTTTTCATCACAATTCTCTGTGACCCTTGTCATCACAATGCTCCATGTCTTTGTCAGAACAATGGTCTATGACCATTGTCATCAAAATGTGCCACGCGCATTTCATCACAGCCGACCACAAACTTTTCATTGCAATGCTCCATAAACCTTGTAATCACAATGGTCCATGGACTTCTCATCAAAATGCTCTCTCACCAGAGATATCACAATGTTCCATCACTAGTCATCACAATACTCCCCCACACCTGGAATCAAAATGTTCCATGACCCTGTCATCACAGTGCTACATCCACATATCTGCACAATGTTCCATGATCCCTGACATCACAATGTTCCATAACCCCTGTCAGCAAAATGCTCCATGACCCTTTTCATCCCAAAGATCCAAGACCCCTGACATCACAATGTTCTATAAAAACTGCCATCACAATATTCCATTACAATTCTTATCAAATTGCTGCATGACCCGTTCATCAAAATGCTCCCTGCCCTTCTCATCACAATGCACCATGCCCTTGTCATCAAAATGCTCCATGACTTGTCATCACAAAGCTCCATGTCCCATGTCATCACAATGTTCCACGTCACTGTCATCACAATGCTCCCTGAACCCTCTCATCACATTGCTCCATGTCCTTGTCATTACAAAGCTCCATGACACTTGTCATCACAATGCTCGATGCCCTTCTCATCACAATGCTCCATGCCTTTTTCATTACAATCCTGCATGACCCATGTATCACAGTGTTCCGTGCCCTTGTCATCACAATGCTCCATGCCCACTCTCATCACAATAATCCATGAAACATTTCAGACCAATGTTCCATACCCTTCTCATCAAAATGCTCCATTACCCCTGTCATAACAATGCACCATGGCTCTTGGCATCACAATGTTCCACTACCTAGTCATCACAAGGTTCCATGACACTTGTCATCACAATGCTCAAGACCCCTGAAATCAAAATGCTGCATGCCCTTGTCATCACAAAGCTCCATGATGCATGTCATCAGAAAGTTCCATGGCCTTCTCATCACAATGCTGCATTCCCATGTCATCACAATGCTCCAAGACCCTTGTAATCACAGTGCTCCATGACCCTTTTCATCTCAATGCTCCATGAACCCTGTCATCACAATACACCATGCCCATCATCATAATGCTTCAGGCTATTGTCATCACAATGAAATCAATATTCTCCATGACCTCTGTCATCATAATGCTCCAAACCCTTGTGATCACAATGTTCAATAACACTTATCATCTCAACACCCCATGACACTCATCATCACAATTATCCATGGTCTTCTCATCACAATGCTCCATGATCATTGTCATCACAATGCTCAATACACTTGTCATCACAATGCTCACTGACACTTGTCGTCAGTATGCTCCTTGAACCCTGTCATGACAAGGTTCCATGCCTTTTTCATCACAGTGATCCATGCCCTATTCATCACAATGCTCCAAGATCCCTGTAATCACAATGCTCCATGCCCTTGTCATTAAAAAGCTCCATGACGCATGTCATCAGCATGCTTCATGGCCTTCTCATCACAATGTTCCATGCCCTTCTCATCACAATGCTCCAAGAACCCTGTAATCACAATGCTCCATGCCCCTTTTCATCAAAATGTTCCATGAGACTTGTCATCACAATGCTTAATGCGCTTGTCAGCACAATGCTCAATGACACATGTCATCACAATGCACCATGTGCTTGTCATCACAGTGCTCCACAATCTTGTCATCACAATGCTCCTTAAAATTTGTCATCACAATGCTCCCTGCCCTTCTCATCACATTGCACAATGCCCTTGTCATCAAAATGCTCCATGACCATTGTCATCACAAAGATCCATGACCCTTAGCATCACAATGCTCCATTTCATTGTCATCACAATGCTCCATGAACGCTCTCATCACATTGCTCCATGCCCTTTTCTTCACAAAGCTCCATGACACATGTCATCAGAATGCTCCATGGCCTTCTCATCACAATGCTGCATGCCCTTGCCATCACAAGGCTCAATTACCCCTGTGATAACAATGCTCCATGACACCTGCCATCACGATGTTCCATGGTCCTGTCATCACAAAGCACCATGACCCTTCTCATCACAATGCTCCAATAACCCTGTAATCACAATCCTCTATGCCTCTTTTCATCTCAATGATCCATGAACCCTGTCATCACAATGCACCATGCCCATCATCATAATGCTTCATGCTATTGTCATCACAATGAAATCAAAATGCTCCATGACCTCTGTCATAACAATGCTCCAAACACTTGTGATCACAATATACAATATCACTTTTCATCACAATGTCCCATGACTCTCGTCATCACAATTATCAATGGTCTTCTCATCACAATGCTCCATGACCTTTGTTATCACAATGCTCAATACACTTGTCATCAAAATGCTCCCTGACACTTGTTGTCTCTATCCTCCTTGAATCCTGTCATGACAAGGTTCCATGCCTTTTTCATCACAATGATCCATGTCCTTTTCATCACAATGCTCCAAGACCCATGTAATCTCAATGCTCCATGCCCTTGTCTTCACAAAGCTCAATGACGCATGCCTTCAGAATGCTCCTTGGTCTTCTCCTCACAATGCTCCATGCCCTTGTCCTCACAATGTTCGAAGACCCCTGTAATCACAATGCTCCATGGTTGTCCTCAAAAAACTCCATGACGCATGTCATCAGAATGCTCCATGGCCTTCTCATCACAATGCTCCATGCCCTAGTCATCACAGTGTTCCAAGACCCCCGTAATCACAATGCTCCATGCCCCTTTTCATCAGAATGCTCTATGACACTTGTCATCACAAGTCTCCATGGTCTTCTCATCACAATGCTCCAGGACCTTGTCATCACCATGCTCCATTCCCTTGTAATCACAATGCTCCATGACCCCTGTCATCACAATAATCCATGAAAATTTTCAGCCCAATGCACCACGACCTACTCATCACAATGCTCCATGGCCAATATCATCACAATGCTCCATGACCACTGTCATCACAACACTCCATGTCACCTGAGAACACAATGATTCGGGACTCTTTTCATCACAATGCTCCATTCCCTAGTCATCACAATGCTCCATGACACCTGTCATCAAAACACTCCATGAACATTTTCAGCCCAGTGCTCCATGACACTTGTCATCACAATGATCCATGCCCTTGTCATCCCAATGCTCCATGACCCCTGTATTCACAATGCTCCGTGACGCTTTTCATCACAGTGCTCCATGACACATGTCATCACAATGCTCCATGCCTTTGTCAGCAAAATGCTACTTGACCTTGTCATTACAATGCTCTCTGCGCTTGTCATCACAATACTCCATTTCCATTGTCATCACAATCCTCCATGAACCTTGGGATCAGGTTGTTTCATGCCCTTGTCATCACAATGCTCCATGCTCCTTGAAATCAAAATGATCCATGACCTCTCTCATCACAATGCTCCAAACCCTTGTGATCACAGTGTTCCATAACACTTGTCATCACAACGCTCCATGATGCCTGTCATCACAATACTCCATGCCCTTTTCATCGCAATGCTCCATGACATTTGTCATCACAATTCTCAATACACTTGTCATCACAATGCTCCCTGACACTTGTCATCAGAATGCTCCTTGAACCCTGTCACGAAAAGTCTCCATGCCCCTTTCATTACAATTCCCCATGCCGTTTTCATCACAATGCTCCATTCCATTGTCATAAAAATAGTCCACAAGCTTGTCATCAGAATGCTCCATGCCATTGTCATCACAATTCTCCATGCACTTGTCAGCACAATCCTCCCTGACCCTGGTCATCACAATGCTCCAAGCCATTGTCATCACAATGCTCCATTACATTTGTCATCAGAATGCTCCATCACACTTGGCATCACAATGCTCCATGCCATTGCCATCACAAAGGGCCATTACATATGTCATCACAATGATCCCTGACACCTCTCTTCACAATAATGCATGACCTGTTCATCACAATGCTCCATGCCCTTGTCATCACAATGCGCCATTCCAACTGTCATCACAATAATCCATGAAACTTTAGACCAATGTTCCATGAACTTGTCATCACAATGCTCCATGCCCTTGTTATCACAATGCTCCATGACCCCTGTAATCACAATGCTCCGTGACTCCAGTCATAACATTGCTTCATGACCTTTGTCATCACAGTGGTCCATGTCCTCATCATCAACTGTCTCTGTGACATTTTTAACCACAATGCTCCATGAATTTTCATCACAATGCTCTTTGACCCTTGTCATCAAAATGCTCTATGCCTTTCTCAGCACAATGCTCCATGACCCTTGTCATCACAATGCTCCATGCACTTGTCAGCATGATGCTCCATGACACATGTCATCACAATGCACCATGCGCTTGTCATCACAGTGCTCCACAAGCTTGTCATCACAATGCTCCATAAACCTTATCATCACAATGCTCCATGCACTTCTCATCAAAATGCTCTCTCACCACAGATATCACAATGTTACATCACTATTCGTCACAATACTCACTCACCCCTGTTATCACAATGTCCCATGACCCCTGTCATCACAATGCTACATGCACTTATCATCACAATGTTCGATGACCCCTGACATCCCAATGCTCCAAATCCCCTGTCATCAAAATGCTCCATGAACATTTTCATCAAAATGCTCCATGACCCTGTCATCACAATGCACAACGCACTTGTCATCAAAATTCTCCATGACTTTGTCATCACAAAGATCCATGACCATTGGCATCACAATGCTCCATGTCATTTTCATCACAAAGCTCCATTACCTTTGTCATTAGAATCCTCCATGACAATTGGCATCAAAATGTTCCATGCCATTGTCATCACAATGGGCCATTACATATGTCATCACAATGCTCCCTGACACCTGTCTTCACAATACTGCATAACCTGGTCATCACAATGCTCCATGCCCTTGTCATCACAGTGCGCCATTCCAACTGTCATCGCAATAATCCATGAAACTTTAGACCAATGTTCCATGCCCTTGTCATCACAATGCTCCATGCCCTTGTTATCACAATGCTCCATGACCCCTGTCATCACAACGCTCTGTGACTCCAGTCATCACAATGCTTCATGACCTTTGTCATCACAATGGTTTATGCCCTCGCCATCAACAGTCTCTGTGACCTTTTTAACCACAATGCTCCATGAACTTTTCATCACAATGCTCTTTGACCCTTATCATCACAATGCTCTATGCTTTTCTCAGCACAATGCTCCATGACCCTTGTCATCACAATGCTCCATGCGCTTGTCAGCACAATGCTCCATGACACATGTCATCACAATGCTCCAGGACCCTTGTCATCACAATCCTCCGTGACTCCAGTCATCTCAAAGCTTCATAACGTTTGTCATCACAATGGTCCATGCCCGCGTCATCACAAGGCTCTGTGACCTTTGTAACCACAATGCTCCATGAACTTTTCATCACAATTCTCTGTGACCCCTGTCATCCCACTGCTCCATTTCTTGGTCAGAACAATGCTCCACGACCATTGCCTTCAAAATGTGCCACGCGCATTTCATCACAATGGTCCACAACCTTGTCAGTGCAATGCTCCATAAACGTTGTAATCACAATGGTCCATGCACTTCTCATCAAAATGCTCTCTCACCAGAGATATCACAGTGTTCTATCACTAGTCATCACAATTCTCCCTCACCCCTGTAATCACAATGTTCCATGACCCTGTCATCACACTGCTACATCCCCTTATCCTCACAATGTTCCATGACCCCTGTCATCAAAATGCTCCATGACCCTTTTCATCCCAAAGCTCCAAGACCCCTGACATCACAATGTTCTATAACCACTGCAATCAAAATGTTCCATTACACTATTCATCAAATTGCTGCATGAACCGGTCATCAAAATGCTCCCTGCCCTTCTCATCACAATGCACCATGCCCTTGTCATCAAAATGCTCCATGACTTGTCATCACAAAACTCCATGACCCTTGGCATCACAATGCTCCATGTCCCTTTTCATCTCAATGCTCCATGAAACCTGTCATCACAATGCACCATGCCCATCATCATAATGCTTCAGGCTATTGTCATCACAATGAAATCAATATTCTCCATGACCTCTGTTATCATAATGCTCCAAACCCTTGTGATCACAATGTTCCATAACACTTATCATCACAACACCCCATGACGCTCATCATCACAATTATCCATGGTCTTCTCATCACAATGCTCCATGATCTTTGTCATCACGATGCTTAATACACTTATCATCACAATGCTCCCTGACACTTATCGTCAGTATGCTCCTTGAACCCTGTCATGACAAGGATCCATGCCTTCTTCATCCCAATGATCCATGCCCTTTTCATCACAATGCTCCAAGATCCCTGTAATCACAATGCTCCATGCCCTTCTCATCACAAAACTCCATGACGCATATCATCAGAATGCTCCATGACTTTCTCATCACAATGCTCAATGCCCTAGTCATCACAATGCTCCAAGACCCCTGTAATCACAATGCTCCATGCCCCTTTTCATCAGAATGCTCCATGAGACTTGTCATCACAAGTCTCCATGGTCTTCTCATCACTATGCTCCAGGACCTTGTCATCACCATGCTCCATTCCCTTGTCATCACAATGCACCATGACCTCTGTCATCACAATAATCCATGAATATTTTAGCCAAATGCTCCACGATCTACTCATCACAATGCTCCATGGCCAATATCATCACAATGCTCCATGACCACTGACATCAAAATGCTCCAAACTCTTGTGATCACAATGTTCCATAACACTTGTCATCACAACGCTCCATGAGGTCTGTCATCACAATACTCCATGCCCTTTTCATCACAATGCTCCATGACTTTTGTCATCACAATTCTCAATACACTTGTCATCACAATGCTCCATGACACTTGTGATCAGTATGCTCCTTGAAACCTGTCACGAAAAGGCTCCATGCCTTTTTCATCGCAATGCCCCATGCCGTTTTCATCACAATGCTCCATGCCATTGTCATCAAAATACTCCACAAGTTTGTCACCAGAATGCTCCATGACCCTTGTCATAACAATACTCCATGAACTTTTCATCACAATGCTCTTTGATCCTTGTCATCACAATTCTCTATGCCTTTCTCAGCACAATGCTCCATGACCCTTGTCATCACAATGCTCCATGCGCTTGTCAGCACAATGCTCCATGACAAATGTCATCACAATGCACCATGCGCTTATCATCACAGTGCTCCACAATCTTGTCATCACAATGCTCCATAAAATTTGTCATCACAATGCTCCATGCACTTCTCATCCAAATGCTCTCTCACCACTGATATCACAATGCTACATCACTATTTGTCACAATACTCCCTCACCCCTGTCATCACAATGATCCATGACTCCTGTTATCACAATGCTACGTGCACTTATCATCACAATGTTCGATGACCCATGACATCACAAAGTTCCATAACACCTGTCATCAAAATGCTCCATGACCCTTTTCATCCTAAAGCTCCATGACCCCTGGCATCACAATGTTCTATAACCCATGTCATCATAATGTTCCATTACACTTTTCATCAAATTACTGCATGAACCTGTCATCAAAATGCTCCCTGCCCTTCTCATCACAATGCACCAAACCCTTGTCATCAAAATGGTCCATGACATTTGTCATCACAAAGCTCCATGACCCTTGGCATCACAATGCTCCATGTCATTGTCATCACAATGCTCCATGAACCCTCTCATCACATTGCTCCATGCCCTTGTCATCACACATCTCCATGACACTTGTCATCAAAATGCTCGATGCCCTTCTCATCACAATGCTCCATGCCCTTGCAATTACAATCCCCCATGACCCATGTATCAATGTGTACGGTGCCCTTGTCATCACAATGCTCCATGCCCACTCTCATCACAATAATCCATGAAACATTTCAGACCAATGCTCAATGCCCTTCTCATCACAATGCTCCATTACCTCTGTCATAACAATGCTCCATGACCCCTGCCATCACAATGTTCCACGGCCTTGCCATCACAAGGCTCCATGACCCTTGTCATCACAATGCTCCAAGATACCTCTAATCACAATTCTACATGCCCTTGTCATCACAGAGCTCCATGACGCATGTCATCAGAATGTTTCATGGCCTTCTCCTCACAGTGCTCAATGCCCTTGTCATCACAATGCTCCAAGACACCTGTAATCACAATGCTCCATGCACCTTTTAATCAGAATGCTCCATGAGACATGTCATCACAAGTCTCCATGGTCTTCTCATCACAATGCGCCAGGACCTTGTCATCACCATGCTCCATTCCCTTGTCATCACAATCCTCCATGACACCTGTCATCAAAATACTCCATGAATATTTTCAGCCCAATGCTCCATGACATTCTCATCACAATGCTCCATGACCAATATCATCACAATGCTCCATGACCCCTGTCATCACTACACTCCATGACACCTGACAACACAATGAACCGGGACTCTTGTCATCACAATTCTCCAAGACCCCTGTAATCACAATTCTCCATGACCCCTGTCATCACAATACTCCATGAACATTTTCAGCCCAGTTCTCCATGACCCTTGTCATCACAATGATCCATGCCCTTGTCATCCCTATGCTCCATTACCACTGTATTCACTATGCTCCGTGACGATTGTCATCACAGTGCTCCATGACACCTGTTATCACAATGCTCCATGTCTTTGTCAGCAAAATGCTACATGACCTTGTCATTACAATGCTCTATGCGCTTGTCATCACAATACTCCATTACCATTGTCATCACAATCCTCCTTGAACCTTGGGATCACTTTTCTTCATGGCCTTGTCATCACAATGCTCCATGCTCCTTGAAATCAAAATGATCCATGACCGCTGTCATAACAATGCTTCAAAGCCTTGTGATCACAATGTTCCATAACACTTGTCATCACAACGCTCCATGATGCCTGTCATCACAATACTCCAAGCCTTTTTCATCACAATGCTCCATGACCTTTGTCATCACAATTCTCAATACACTTGTCATCACAATGCTCCCTGACACTTGTCATCAGAATGCTCCTTGAACCCTCTCACGAAAAGGCTCCATGTCTTTTTCATCACAAAGACCCATGCAATTTTCATCACAATGCTCCATGCCATTGTCCTCAAAATACTCCACAAGCTTGTCATCAGAATGCTCCCTGACCCTTGTCATCACAATTCTCCATGCACTTTTCAGCACAATGCTCCTTGACCCTTGTCATCACAATGCTCCAAGCCATTGTCATCACAATGCTCCAAGCCATTGTCATCACAATGCTCCATTACCTTTGTCATCAGAATCCTCCATGACACTTGGCATCACAATGCTCCATGCCATTGTCATCAGAGCGGGCCACTACATATGTCATCAGAATGCTCCCTGACACCTCTCTTCACAATACTGCATGACCTGGTCATCACAATGCTCCATGCCCTTGTCATCACAATGCGCCATTCCAACTGTCATCGCAATAATCCATGAAACATATTAGACCAATGTTCCATGCTCTTGTCATCACAATGCTCCATGCTCTTGTTATCACAATTCTTCATGACCCCTGTCATCACAATGCTCCATGACACTTGTCAGTATGTTCCTTGAACCCTGTCATGACAAGGCTCCATGCCTTTTTCATCACAATGTTCCATGCCCTTTCCATCACAGTACTCCAAGACCCATGTAATCACAATGCTCCATGCCCTTGTCATCACAAAACTCAAGGACACATGCCATCAGAATGCTCCTTGGTCTTCTCCTCACAATGTGCCATGCCCTTGTCATCACAATGTTCCAAGACCCCTGTAATCACAATGCTCCATGCCCCTTTTCATCAGTATGCTCCATGAGACTTGTCATCACTAGGCTCCATGGTTTTGTCATCACAATGCTACAGGACCTTGTCATCACAATGCTTCTCGACCTTCTCATGAAAATTTTCAATGGCCCTTGTCATCATAATGCTCCAAGCCCTAATCATCCAAATGCTCCATTATATTTGTCCTCACATTTCTCCATTACATTTGGCTTCACAATGCTCCATGCCATTGTCATCACAATGGACCATGACATATGTCATCACAGTGCTCCCTGACACCTGTCTTCACAATACTCCTTGACCTTCTCATCACAATGCTCCATGCCCTTGTCATCACAATGCACCATGCCCAATGTCATCACAATAATCCATGAAACTTGTCAGACCAATGCTCCATGCCCCTGTCAACACAATGCTCCATGCCCTTGTCATCACAATGCTCCATGAACCCTGTCATGACAATGCTCAGTGACTCCAGTCATCACAATGATTCATAACGTTTGTCATCACAATTGTCCATGCCCGCGTCATCACAAGGCTCTGTGACTTTTGTAACCACAATGTTCCACGAACTTTTCATCACAATTCTCTGTGACCCTTGTCATCACAATGCTCCATGTCTTTGTCAGAACAATGGTCTATGACCATTGTCATCAAAATGTGCCACGCGCATTTCATCACAGCCGACCACAAACTTTTCATTGCAATGCTCCATAAACCTTGTAATCACAATGGTCCATGGACTTCTCATCAAAATGCTCTCTCACCAGAGATATCACAATGTTCCATCACTAGTCATCACAATACTCCCCCACACCTGGAATCACAATGTTCCATGACCCTGTCATCACAGTGCTACATCCACATATCTGCACAATGTTCCATGACCCCTGACATCACAATGTTCCATAACCCCTGTCAGCAAAATGCTCCATGACCCTTTTCATCCCAAAGATCCAAGACCCCTGACATCACAATGTTCTATAAACACTGCCATCACAATATTCCATTACAATTCCTATCAAATTGCTGCATGACCCGTTCATCAAAATGCTCCCTGCCCTTCTCATCACAATGCACCATACCCTTGTCATCAAAATGCTCCATGACTTGTCATCACAAAGCTCCATGTCCCATGTCATCACAATGTTCCACGTCACTGTCATCACAATGCTCCCTGAACCCTCTCATCACATTACTCCATGTCCTTGTCATTACAAAGCTCCATGACACTTGTCATCACAATGCTCGATGCCCTTCTCATCACAATGCTCCATGCCTTTTTCATTACAATCCTGCATGACCCATGTATCACAGTGTTCCGTGCCCTTGTCATCACAATGCTCCATGCTCACTCTCATCACAATAATCCATGAAACATTTCAGACCAATGTTCCATACCCTTCTCATCAAAATGCTCCATTACCCCTGTCATAACAATGCACCATGGCTCTTGGCATCACAATGTTCCACTACCTAGTCATCACAAGGTTCCATGACACTTGTCATCACAATGCTCAAGACCCCTGAAATCAAAATGCTGCATGCCCTTGTCATCACAAAGCTCCATGACGCATGTCATCAGAAAGTTCCATGGCCTTCTCATCACAATGCTGCATTCCCATGTCATCACAATGCTCCAAGACCCTTGTAATCACAGTGCTCCATGACCCTTTTCATCTCAATGCTCCATGAACCCTGTCATCACAATACACCATGCCCATCATCATAATGCTTCAGGCTATTGTCATCACAATGAAATCAATATTCTCCATGACCTCTGTCATCATAATGCTCCAAACCCTTGTGATCACAATGTTCAATAACACTTATCATCTCAACACCCCATGACACTCATCATCACAATTATCCATGGTCTTCTCATCACAATGCTCCATGATCATTGTCATCACAATGCTCAATACACTTGTCATCACAATGCTCACTGACACTTGTCGTCAGTATGCTCCTTGAACCCTGTCATGACAAGGTTCCATGCCTTTTTCATCACAGTGATCCATGCCCTATTCATCACAATGCTCCAAGATCCCTGTAATCACAATGCTCCATGCCCTTGTCATTAAAAAGCTCCATGACGCATGTCATCAGCATGCTTCATGGCCTTCTCATCACAATGCTCCATGCCCTTCTCATCACAATGCTCCAAGAACCCTGTAATCACAATGCTCCATGCCCCTTTTCATCAAAATGTTCCATGAGACTTGTCATCACAATGCTTAATGCGCTTGTCAGCACAATGCTCAATGACACATGTCATCACAATGCACCATGTGCTTGTCATCACAGTGCTCCACAATCTTGTCATCACAATGCTCCTTAAAATTTGTCATCACAATGCTCCCTGCCCTTCTCATCACATTGCACAATGCCCTTGTCATCAAAATGCTCCATGACCATTGTCATCACAAAGATCCATGACCCTTAGCATCACAATGCTCCATTTCATTGTCATCACAATGCTCCATGAACGCTCTCATCACATTGCTCCATGCCCTTTTCTTCACAAAGCTCCATGACACATGTCATCAGAATGCTCCATGGCCTTCTCATCACAATGCTGCATGCCCTTGCCATCACAAGGCTCAATTACCCCTGTGATAACAATGCTCCATGACACCTGCCATCACGATGTTCCATGGTCCTGTCATCACAAAGCACCATGACCCTTCTCATCACAATGCTCCAATAACCCTGTAATCACAATCCTCTATGCCTCTTTTCATCTCAATGATCCATGAACCCTGTCATCACAATGCACCATGCCCATCATCATAATGCTTCATGCTATTGTCATCACAATGAAATCAAAATGCTCCATGACCTCTGTCATAACAATGCTCCAAACACTTGTGATCACAATATACAATATCACTTTTCATCACAATGTCCCATGACTCTCGTCATCACAATTATCAATGGTCTTCTCATCACAATGCTCCATGACCTTTGTTATCACAATGCTCAATACACTTGTCATCAAAATGCTCCCTGACACTTGTTGTCTCTATCCTCCTTGAATCCTGTCATGACAAGGTTCCATGCCTTTTTCATCACAATGATCCATGTCCTTTTCATCACAATGCTCCAAGACCCATGTAATCTCAATGCTCCATGCCCTTGTCTTCACAAAGCTCAATGACGCATGCCTTCAGAATGCTCCTTGGTCTTCTCCTCACAATGCTCCATGCCCTTGTCCTCACAATGTTCGAAGACCCCTGTAATCACAATGCTCCATGGTTGTCCTCAAAAAACTCCATGACGCATGTCATCAGAATGCTCCATGGCCTTCTCATCACAATGCTCCATGCCCTAGTCATCACAGTGTTCCAAGACCCCCGTAATCACAATGCTCCATGCCCCTTTTCATCAGAATGCTCTATGACACTTGTCATCACAAGTCTCCATGGTCTTCTCATCACAATGCTCCAGGACCTTGTCATCACCATGCTCCATTCCCTTGTAATCACAATGCTCCATGACCCCTGTCATCACAATAATCCATGAAAATTTTCAGCCCAATGCACCACGACCTACTCATCACAATGCTCCATGGCCAATATCATCACAATGCTCCATGACCACTGTCATCACAACACTCCATGTCACCTGAGAACACAATGATTCGGGACTCTTTTCATCACAATGCTCCATTCCCTAGTCATCACAATGCTCCATGACACCTGTCATCAAAACACTCCATGAACATTTTCAGCCCAGTGCTCCATGACACTTGTCATCACAATGATCCATGCCCTTGTCATCCCAATGCTCCATGACCCCTGTATTCACAATGCTCCGTGACGCTTTTCATCACAGTGCTCCATGACACATGTCATCACAATGCTCCATGCATTTGTCAGCAAAATGCTACTTGACCTTGTCATTACAATGCTCTCTGCGCTTGTCATCACAATACTCCATTTCCATTGTCATCACAATCCTCCATGAACCTTGGGATCAGGTTGTTTCATGCCCTTGTCATCACAATGCTCCATGCTCCTTGAAATCAAAATGATCCATGACCTCTCTCATCACAATGCTCCAAACCCTTGTGATCACAGTGTTCCATAACACTTGTCATCACAACGCTCCATGATGCCTGTCATCACAATACTCCATGCCCTTTTCATCGCAATGCTCCATGACATTTGTCATCACAATTCTCAATACACTTGTCATCACAATGCTCCCTGACACTTGTCATCAGAATGCTCCTTGAACCCTGTCACGAAAAGGCTCCATGCCCCTTTCATTACAATTCCCCATGCCGTTTTCATCACAATGCTCCATTCCATTGTCATAAAAATAGTCCACAAGCTTGTCATCAGAATGCTCCATGCCATTGTCATCACAATTCTCCATGCACTTGTCAGCACAATCCTCCCTGACCCTGGTCATCACAATGCTCCAAGCCATTGTCATCACAATGCTCCATTACATTTGTCATCAGAATGCTCCATCACACTTGGCATCACAATGCTCCATGCCATTGCCATCACAAAGGGCCATTACATATGTCATCACAATGATCCCTGACACCTCTCTTCACAATAATGCATGACCTGTTCATCACAATGCTCCATGCCCTTGTCATCACAATGCGCCATTCCAACTGTCATCACAATAATCCATGAAACTTTAGACCAATGTTCCATGAACTTGTCATCACAATGCTCCATGCCCTTGTTATCACAATGCTCCATGACCCCTGTAATCACAATGCTCCGTGACTCCAGTCATAACATTGCTTCATGACCTTTGTCATCACAGTGGTCCATGTCCTCATCATCAACTGTCTCTGTGACATTTTTAACCACAATGCTCCATGAATTTTCATCACAATGCTCTTTGACCCTTGTCATCAAAATGCTCTATGCCTTTCTCAGCACAATGCTCCATGACCCTTGTCATCACAATGCTCCATGCACTTGTCAGCATGATGCTCCATGACACATGTCATCACAATGCACCATGCGCTTGTCATCACAGTGCTCCACAAGCTTGTCATCACAATGCTCCATAAACCTTATCATCACAATGCTCCATGCACTTCTCATCAAAATGCTCTCTCACCACAGATATCACAATGTTACATCACTATTCGTCACAATACTCACTCACCCCTGTTATCACAATGTCCCATGACCCCTGTCATCACAATGCTACATGCACTTATCATCACAATGTTCGATGACCCCTGACATCCCAATGCTCCAAATCCCCTGTCATCAAAATGCTCCATGAACATTTTCATCAAAATGCTCCATGACCCTGTCATCACAATGCTCCCTGCCCTTCTCATCACAATGCACAACGCACTTGTCATCAAAATTCTCCATGACTTTGTCATCACAAAGATCCATGACCATTGGCATCACAATGCTCCATGTCATTTTCATCACAAAGCTCCATTACCTTTGTCATTAGAATCCTCCATGACAATTGGCATCAAAATGTTCCATGCCATTGTCATCACAATGGGCCATTACATATGTCATCACAATGCTCCCTGACACCTGTCTTCACAATACTGCATAACCTGGTCATCACAATGCTCCATGCCCTTGTCATCACAGTGCGCCATTCCAACTGTCATCGCAATAATCCATGAAACTTTAGACCAATGTTCCATGCCCTTGTCATCACAATGCTCCATGCCCTTGTTATCACAATGCTCCATGACCCCTGTCATCACAACGCTCTGTGACTCCAGTCATCACAATGCTTCATGACCTTTGTCATCACAATGGTTTATGCCCTCGCCATCAACAGTCTCTGTGACCTTTTTAACCACAATGCTCCATGAACTTTTCATCACAATGCTCTTTGACCCTTATCATCACAATGCTCTATGCTTTTCTCAGCACAATGCTCCATGACCCTTGTCATCACAATGCTCCATGCGCTTGTCAGCACAATGCTCCATGACACATGTCATCACAATGCTCCATGACCCTTGTCATCACAATCCTCCGTGACTCCAGTCATCTCAAAGCTTCATAACGTTTGTCATCACAATGGTCCATGCCCGCGTCATCACAAGGCTCTGTGACCTTTGTAACCACAATGCTCCATGAACTTTTCATCACAATTCTCTGTGACCCCTGTCATCACACTGCTCCATTTCTTGGTCAGAACAATGCTCCACGACCATTGCCTTCAAAATGTGCCATGCGCATTTCATCACAATGGTCCACAACCTTGTCACTGCAATGCTCCATAAACCTTGTAATCACAATGGTCCATGCACTTCTCATCAAAATGCTCTCTCACCAGAGATATCACAGTGTTCTATCACTAGTCATCACAATTCTCCCTCACCCCTGTAATCACAATGTTCCATGACCCTGTCATCACACTGCTACATCCCCTTATCCTCACAATGTTCCATGACCCCTGTCATCAAAATGCTCCATGACCCTTTTCATCCCAAAGCTCCAAGACCCCTGACATCACAATGTTCTATAACCACTGCAATCAAAATGTTCCATTACACTATTCATCAAATTGCTGCATGAACCGGTCATCAAAATGCTCCCTGCCCTTCTCATCACAATGCACCATGCCCTTGTCATCAAAATGCTCCATGACGTGTCATCACAAAACTCCATGACCCTTGGCATCACAATGCTCCATGTCCCTTTTCATCTCAATGCTCCATGAAACCTGTCATCACAATGCACCATGCCCATCATCATAATGCTTCAGGCTATTGTCATCACAATGAAATCAATATTCTCCATGACCTCTGTTATCATAATGCTCCAAACCCTTGTGATCACAATGTTCCATAACACTTATCATCACAACACCCCATGACGCTCATCATCACAATTATCCATGGTCTTCTCATCACAATGCTCCATGATCTTTGTCATCACGATGCTTAATACACTTATCATCACAATGCTCCCTGACACTTATCGTCAGTATGCTCCTTGAACCCTGTCATGACAAGGATCCATGCCTTCTTCATCCCAATGATCCATGCCCTTTTCATCACAATGCTCCAAGATCCCTGTAATCACAATGCTCCATGCCCTTCTCATCACAAAACTCCATGACGCATATCATCAGAATGCTCCATGACTTTCTCATCACAATGCTCAATGCCCTTCTCATCACAATGCTCCAAGACCCCTGTAATCACAATGCTCCATGCCCCTTTTCATCAGAATGCTCCATGAGACTTGTCATCACAAGTCTCCATGGTCTTCTCATCACTATGCTCCAGGACCTTGTCATCACCATGCTCCATTCCCTTGTCATCACAATGCACCATGACCTCTGTCATCACAATAATCCATGAATATTTTAGCCAAATGCTCCACGATCTACTCATCACAATGCTCCATGGCCAATATCATCACAATGCTCCATGACCACTGACATCAAAATGCTCCAAACTCTTGTGATCACAATGTTCCATAACACTTGTCATCACAACGCTCCATGAGGTCTGTCATCACAATACTCCATGCCCTTTTCATCACAATGCTCCATGACTTTTGTCATCACAATTCTCAATACACTTGTCATCACAATGCTCCATGACACTTGTGATCAGTATGCTCCTTGAAACCTGTCACGAAAAGGCTCCATGCCTTTTTCATCGCAATGCCCCATGCCGTTTTCATCACAATGCTCCATGCCATTGTCATCAAAATACTCCACAAGTTTGTCACCAGAATGCTCCATGACCCTTGTCATAACAATACTCCATGAACTTTTCATCACAATGCTCTTTGATCCTTGTCATCACAATTCTCTATGCCTTTCTCAGCACAATGCTCCATGACCCTTGTCATCACAGTGCTCCATGCGCTTGTCAGCACAATGCTCCATGACAAATGTCATCACAATGCACCATGCGCTTATCATCACAGTGCTCCACAATCTTGTCATCACAATGCTCCATAAAATTTGTCATCACAATGCTCCATGCACTTCTCATCCAAATGCTCTCTCACCACTGATATCACAATGCTACATCACTATTTGTCACAATACTCCCTCACCCCTGTCATCACAATGATCCATGACTCCTGTTATCACAATGCTACGTGCACTTATCATCACAATGTTCGATGACCCATGACATCACAAAGTTCCATAACACCTGTCATCAAAATGCTCCATGACCCTTTTCATCCTAAAGCTCCATGACCCCTGGCATCACAATGTTCTATAACCCATGTCATCATAATGTTCCATTACACTTTTCATCAAATTACTGCATGAACCTGTCATCAAAATGCTCCCTGCCCTTCTCATCACAATGCACCAAACCCTTGTCATCAAAATGGTCCATGACATTTGTCATCACAAAGCTCCATGACCCTTGGCATCACAATGCTCCATGTCATTGTCATCACAATGCTCCATGAACCCTCTCATCACATTGCTCCATGCCCTTGTCATCACACATCTCCATGACACTTGTCATCAAAATGCTCGATGCCCTTCTCATCACAATGCTCCATGCCCTTGCAATTACAATCCCCCATGACCCATGTATCACCGTGTACGGTGCCCTTGTCATCACAATGCTCCATGCCCACTCTCATCACAATAATCCATGAAACATTTCAGACCAATGCTCAATGCCCTTCTCATCACAATGCTCCATTACCTCTGTCATAACAATGCTCCATGACCCCTGCCATCACAATGTTCCACGGCCTTGCCATCACAAGGCTCCATGACCCTTGTCATCACAATGCTCCAAGATACCTCTAATCACAATTCTACATGCCCTTGTCATCACAGAGCTCCATGACGCATGTCATCAGAATGTTTCATGGCCTTCTCCTCACAGTGCTCAATGCCCTTGTCATCACAATGCTCCAAGACACCTGTAATCACAATGCTCCATGCACCTTTTAATCAGAATGCTCCATGAGACATGTCATCACAAGTCTCCATGGTCTTCTCATCACAATGCTCCAGGACCTTGTCATCACCATGCTCCATTCCCTTGTCATCACAATCCTCCATGACACCTGTCATCAAAATACTCCATGAATATTTTCAGCCCAATGCTCCATGACATTCTCATCACAATGCTCCATGACCAATATCATCACAATGCTCCATGACCCCTGTCATCACTACACTCCATAACACCTGACAACACAATGAACCGGGACTCTTGTCATCACAATTCTCCAAGACCCCTGTAATCACAATTCTCCATGACCCCTGTCATCACAATACTCCATGAACATTTTCAGCCCAGTTCTCCATGACCCTTGTCATCACAATGATCCATGCCCTTGTCATCCCTATGCTCCATTACCACTGTATTCACTATGCTCCGTGACGATTGTCATCACAGTGCTCCATGACACCTGTTATCACAATGCTCTATGTCTTTGTCAGCAAAATGCTACATGACCTTGTCATTACAATGCTCTATGCGCTTGTCATCACAATACTCCATTACCATTGTCATCACAATCCTCCTTGAACCTTGGGATCACTTTTCTTCATGGCCTTGTCATCACAATGCTCCATGCTCCTTGAAATCAAAATGATCCATGACCGCTGTCATAACAATGCTTCAAAGCCTTGTGATCACAATGTTCCATAACACTTGTCATCACAACGCTCCATGATGCCTGTCATCACAATACTCCAAGCCTTTTTCATCACAATGCTCCATGACCTTTGTCATCACAATTCTCAATACACTTGTCATCACAATGCTCCCTGACACTTGTCATCAGAATGCTCCTTGAACCCTCTCACGAAAAGGCTCCATGTCTTTTTCATCACAAAGACCCATGCAATTTTCATCACAATGCTCCATGCCATTGTCCTCAAAATACTCCACAAGCTTGTCATCAGAATGCTCCCTGACCCTTGTCATCACAATTCTCCATGCACTTTTCAGCACAATGCTCCTTGACCCTTGTCATCACAATGCTCCAAGCCATTGTCATCACAATGCTCCAAGCCATTGTCATCACAATGCTCCATTACCTTTGTCATCAGAATCCTCCATGACACTTGGCATCACAATGCTCCATGCCATTGTCATCAGAGCGGGCCACTACATATGTCATCAGAATGCTCCCTGACACCTCTCTTCACAATACTGCATGACCTGGTCATCACAATGCTCCATGCCCTTGTCATCACAATGCGCCATTCCAACTGTCATCGCAATAATCCATGAAACATATTAGACCAATGTTCCATGCTCTTGTCATCACAATGCTCCATGCTCTTGTTATCACAATTCTTCATGACCCCTGTCATCACAATGCTCCATGACACTTGTCAGTATGTTCCTTGAACCCTGTCATGACAAGGCTCCATGCCTTTTTCATCACAATGTTCCATGCCCTTTCCATCACAGTGCTCCAAGACCCATGTAATCACAATGCTCCATGCCTTTGTCATCACAAAACTCAAGGACACATGCCATCAGAATGCTCCTTGGTCTTCTCCTCACAATGTGCCATGCCCTTGTCATCACAATGTTCCAAGACCCCTGTAATCACAATGCTCCATGCCCCTTTTCATCAGTATGCTCCATGAGACTTATCATCACTAGGCTCCATGGTTTTGTCATCACAATGCTCCAGGACCTTGTCATCACAATGCTTCTCGACCTTCTCATGAAAATTTTCAATGGCCCTTGTCATCATAATGCTCCAAGCCCTAATCATCCAAATGCTCCATTATATTTGTCCTCACATTTCTCCATTACATTTGGCTTCACAATGCTCCATGCCATTGTCATCACAATGGACCATGACATATGTCATCACAGTGCTCCCTGACACCTGTCTTCACAATACTCCTTGACCTTCTCATCACAATGCTCCATGCCCTTGTCATCACAATGCACCATGCCCAATGTCATCACAATAATCCATGAAACTTGTCAGACCAATGCTCCATGCCCCTGTCAACACAATGCTCCATTCCCTTGTCATCACAATGCTCCATGAACCCTGTCATGACAATGCTCAGTGACTCCAGTCATCACAATGATTCATAACGTTTGTCATCACAATTGTCCATGCCCGCGTCATCACAAGGCTCTGTGACTTTTGTAACCACAATGTTCCATGAACTTTTCATCACAATTCTCTGTGACCCTTGTCATCACAATGCTCCATGTCTTTGTCAGAACAATGGTCTATGACCATTGTCATCAAAATGTGCAACGCGCCTTTCATCACAGCCGACCACAAACTTTTCATTGCAATGCTCCATAAACCTTGTAATCACAATGGTCCATGGACTTCTCATCAAAATGCTCTCTCACCAGAGATATCACAATGTTCCATCACTAGTCATCACAATACTCCCCCACACCTGGAATCACAATGTTCCATGACCCTGTCATCACAGTGCTACATCCACATATCTGCACAATGTTCCATGACCCCTGACATCACAATGTTCCATAACCCCTGTCAGCAAAATGCTCCATGACCATTTTCATCCCAAAGATCCAAGACCCCTGACATCACAATGTTCTATAAACACTGCCATCACAATATTCCATTACAATTCCTATCAAATTGCTGCATGACCCGTTCATCAAAATGCTCCCTGCCCTTCTCATCACAATGCACCATACCCTTGTCATCAAAATGCTCCATGACTTGTCATCACAAAGCTCCATGTCCCATGTCATCACAATGTTCCACGTCACTGTCATCACAATGCTCCCTGAACCCTCTCATCACATTACTCCATGTCCTTGTCATTACAAAGCTCCATGACACTTGTCATCACAATGCTCGATGCCCTTCTCATCACAATGCTCCATGCCTTTTTCATTACAATCCTGCATGACCCATGTATCACAGTGTTCCGTGCCCTTGTCATCACAATGCTCCATGCTCACTCTCATCACAATAATCCATGAAACATTTCAGACCAATGTTCCATACCCTTCTCATCAAAATGCTCCATTACCCCTGTCATAACAATGCACCATGGCTCTTGGCATCACAGTGTTCCACTACCTAGTCATCACAAGGTTCCATGACACTTGTCATCACAATGCTCAAGACCCCTGAAATCAAAATGCTGCATGCCCTTGTCATCACAAAGCTCCATGACGCATGTCATCAGAAAGTTCCATGGCCTTCTCATCACAATGCTGCATTCCCATGTCATCACAATGCTCCAAGACCCTTGTAATCACAGTGCTCCATGACCCTTTTCATCTCAATGCTCCATGAACCCTGTCATCACAATACACCATGCCCATCATCATAATGCTTCAGGCTATTGTCATCACAATGAAATCAATATTCTCCATGACCTCTGTCATCATAATGCTCCAAACCCTTGTGATCACAATGTTCAATAACACTTATCATCTCAACACCCCATGACACTCATCATCACAATTATCCATGGTCTTCTCATCACAATGCTCCATGATCATTGTCATCACAATGCTCAATACACTTGTCATCACAATGCTCACTGACACTTGTCGTCAGTATGCTCCTTGAACCCTGTCATGACAAGGTTCCATGCCTTTTTCATCACAGTGATCCATGCCCTATTCATCACAATGCTCCAAGATCCCTGTAATCACAATGCTCCATGCCCTTGTCATTAAAAAGCTCCATGACGCATGTCATCAGCATGCTTCATGGCCTTCTCATCACAATGCTCCCTGCCCTTCTCATCACAATGCACCAAACCCTTGTCATCAAAATGGTCCATGACATTTGTCATCACAAAGCTCCATGACCCTTGGCATCACAATGCTCCATGTCATTGTCATCACAATGCTCCATGAACCCTCTCATCACATTGCTCCATGCCCTTGTCATCACACATCTCCATGACACTTGTCATCAAAATGCTCGATGCCCTTCTCATCACAATGCTCCATGCCCTTGCAATTACAATCCCCCATGACCCATGTATCACCGTGTATGGTGCCCTTGTCATCACAATGCTCCATGCCCACTCTCATCACAATAATCCATGAAACATTTCAGAACAATGCTCAATGCCCTTCTCATCACAATGCTCCATTACCTCTGTCATAACAATGCTCCATGACCCCTGCCATCACAATGTTCCACGGCCTTGCCATCACAAGGCTCCATGACCCTTGTCATCACAATGCTCCAAGATACCTCTAATCACAATTCTACATGCCCTTGTCATCACAGAGCTCCATGACGCATGTCATCAGAATGTTTCATGGCCTTCTCCTCACAGTGCTCAATGCCCTTGTCATCACAATGCTCCAAGACACCTGTAATCACAATGCTCCATGCACCTTTTAATCAGAATGCTCCATGAGACATGTCATCACAAGTCTCCATGGTCTTCTCAACACAATGCTCCAGGACCTTGACATCACCATGCTCCATTCCCTTGTCATCACAATCCTCCATGACACCTGTCATCAAAATACTCCATGAATATTTTCAGCCCAATGCTCCATGACATTCTCATCACAATGCTCCATGACCAATATCATCACAATGCTCCATGACACCTGTCATCACTACACTCCATGACACCTGACAACACAATGAACCGGGACTCTTGTCATCACAATTCTCCAAGACCCCTGTAATCACAATTCTCCATGACCCCTGTCATCACAATACTCCATGAACATTTTCAGCCCAGTTCTCCATGACCCTTGTCATCACAATGATCCATGCCCTTGTCATCCCTATGCTCCATTACCACTGTATTCACTATGCTCCGTGACGATTGTCATCACAGTGCTCCATGACACCTGTTATCACAATGCTCTATGTCTTTGTCAGCAAAATGCTACATGACCTTGTCATTACAATGCTCTATGCGCTTGTCATCACAATACTCCATTACCATTGTCATCACAATCCTCCTTGAACCTTGGGATCACTTTTCTTCATGGCCTTGTCATCACAATGCTCCATGCTCCTTGAAATCAAAATGATCCATGACCGCTGTCATAACAATGCTTCAAAGCCTTGTGATCACAATGTTCCATAACACTTGTCATCACAACGCTCCATGATGCCTGTCATCACAATACTCCAAGCCTTTTTCATCACAATGCTCCATGACCTTTGTCATCACAATTCTCAGTACACTTGTCATCACAATGCTCCCTGACACTTGTCATCAGAATGCTCCTTGAACCCTCTCACGAAAAGGCTCCATGTCTTTTTCATCACAAAGACCCATGCAATTTTCATCACAATGCTCCATGCCATTGTCATCAAAATACTCCACAAGCTTGTCATCAGAATGCTCCCTGACCCTTGTCATCACAATTCTCCATGCACTTTTCAGCACAATGCTCCTTGACCCTTGTCATCACAATGCTCCAAGCCATTGTCATCACAATGCTCCAAGCCATTGTCATCACAATGCTCCATTACCTTTGTCATCAGAATCCTCCATGACACTTGGCATCACAATGCTCCATGCCATTGTCATCAGAGCGGGCCACTACATATGTCATCAGAATGCTCCCTGACACCTCTCTTCACAATACTGCATGACCTGGTCATCACAATGCTCCATGCCCTTGTCATCACAATGCGCCATTCCAACTGTCATCGCAATAATCCATGAAACATATTAAACCAATGTTCCATGCTCTTGTCATCACAATGCTCCATGCTCTTGTTATCACAATTCTTCATGACCCCTGTCATCACAATGCTCCATGACACTTGTCAGTATGTTCCTTGAACCCTGTCATGACAAGGCTCCATGCCTTTTTCATCACAATGTTCCATGCCCTTTCCATCACAGTGCTCCAAGACCCATGTAATCACAATGCTCCATGCCCTTGTCATCACAAAACTCAAGGACACATGCCATCAGAATGCTCCTTGGTCTTCTCCTCACAATGTGCCACGCCCTTGTCATCACAATGTTCCAAGACCCCTGTAATCACAATGCTCCATGCCCCTTTTCATCAGTATGCTCCATGAGACTTGTCATCACTAGGCTCCATGGTTTTGTCATCACAATGCTCCAGGACCTTGTCATCACAATGCTTCTCGACCTTCTCATGAAAATTTTCAATGGCCCTTGTCATCATAATGCTCCAAGCCCTAATCATCCAAATGCTCCATTATATTTGTCCTCACATTTCTCCATTACATTTGGCTTCACAATGCTCCATGCCATTGTCATCACAATGGACCATGACATATGTCATCACAGTGCTCCCTGACACCTGTCTTCACAATACTCCTTGACCTTCTCATCACAATGCTCCATGCCCTTGTCATCACAATGCACCATGCCCAATGTCATCACAATAATCCATGAAACTTGTCAGACCAATGCTCCATGCCCCTGTCAACACAATGCTCCATTCCCTTGTCATCACAATGCTCCATGAACCCTGTCATGACAATGCTCAGTGACTCCAGTCATCACAATGATTCATAACGTTTGTCATCACAATTGTCCATGCCCGCGTCATCACAAGGCTCTGTGACTTTTGTAACCACAATGTTCCATGAACTTTTCATCACAATTCTCTGTGACCCTTGTCATCACAATGCTCCATGTCTTTGTCAGAACAATGGTCTATGACCATTGTCATCAAAATGTGCCACGCGCATTTCATCACAGCCGACCACAAACTTTTCATTGCAATGCTCCATAAACCTTGTAATCACAATGGTCCATGGACTTCTCATCAAAATGCTCTCTCACCAGAGATATCACAATGTTCCATCACTAGTCATCACAATACTCCCCCACACCTGGAATCACAATGTTCCATGACCCTGTCATCACAGTGCTACATCCACATATCTGCACAATGTTCCATGACCCCTGACATCACAATGTTCCATAACCCCTGTCAGCAAAATGCTCCATGACCCTTTTCATCCCAAAGATCCAAGACCCCTGACATCACAATGTTCTATAAACACTGCCATCACAATATTCCATTACAATTCCTATCAAATTGCTGCATGACCCGTTCATCAAAATGCTCCCTGCCCTTCTCATCACAATGCACCATACCCTTGTCATCAAAATGCTCCATGACTTGTCATCACAAAGCTCCATGTCCCATGTCATCACAATGTTCCACGTCACTGTCATCACAATGCTCCCTGAACCCTCTCATCACATTACTCCATGTCCTTGTCATTACAAAGCTCCATGACACTTGTCATCACAATGCTCGATGCCCTTCTCATCACAATGCTCCATGCCTTTTTCATTACAATCCTGCATGACCCATGTATCACAGTGTTCCATGCCCTTGTCATCACAATGCTCCATGCTCACTCTCATCACAATAATCCATGAAACATTTCAGACCAATGTTCCATACCCTTCTCATCAAAATGCTCCATTACCCCTGTCATAACAATGCACCATGGCTCTTGGCATCACAATGTTCCACTACCTAGTCATCACAAGGTTCCATGACACTTGTCATCACAATGCTCAAGACCCCTGAAATCAAAATGCTGCATGCCCTTGTCATCACAAAGCTCCATGACGCATGTCATCAGAAAGTTCCATGGCCTTCTCATCACAATGCTGCATTCCCATGTCATCACAATGCTCCAAGACCCTTGTAATCACAGTGCTCCATGACCCTTTTCATCTCAATGCTCCATGAACCCTGTCATCACAATACACCATGCCCATCATCATAATGCTTCAGGCTATTGTCATCACAATGAAATCAATATTCTCCATGACCTCTGTCATCATAATGCTCCAAACCCTTGTGATCACAATGTTCAATAACACTTATCATCTCAACACCCCATGACACTCATCATCACAATTATCCATGGTCTTCTCATCACAATGCTCCATGATCATTGTCATCACAATGCTCAATACACTTGTCATCACAATGCTCACTGACACTTGTCGTCAGTATGCTCCTTGAACCCTGTCATGACAAGGTTCCATGCCTTTTTCATCACAGTGATCCATGCCCTATTCATCACAATGCTCCAAGATCCCTGTAATCACAATGCTCCATGCCCTTGTCATTAAAAAGCTCCATGACGCATGTCATCAGCATGCTTCATGGCCTTCTCATCACAATGCTCCATGCCCTTCTCATCACAATGCTCCAAGAACCCTGTAATCACAATGCTCCATGCCCCTTTTCATCAAAATGTTCCATGAGACTTGTCATCACAATGCTTAATGCGCTTGTCAGCACAATGCTCAATGACACATGTCATCACAATGCACCATGTGCTTGTCATCACAGTGCTCCACAATCTTGTCATCACAATGCTCCTTAAAATTTGTCATCACAATGCTCCCTGCCCTTCTCATCACATTGCACAATGCCCTTGTCATCAAAATGCTCCATGACCATTGTCATCACAAAGATCCATGACCCTTAGCATCACAATGCTCCATTTCATTGTCATCACAATGCTCCATGAACGCTCTCATCACATTGCTCCATGCCCTTTTCTTCACAAAGCTCCATGACACATGTCATCAGAATGCTCCATGGCCTTCTCATCACAATGCTGCATGCCCTTGCCATCACAAGGCTCAATTACCCCTGTGATAACAATGCTCCATGACACCTGCCATCACGATGTTCCATGGTCCTGTCATCACAAAGCACCATGACCCTTCTCATCACAATGCTCCAATAACCCTGTAATCACAATCCTCTATGCCTCTTTTCATCTCAATGATCCATGAACCCTGTCATCACAATGCACCATGCCCATCATCATAATGCTTCATGCTATTGTCATCACAATGAAATCAAAATGCTCCATGACCTCTGTCATAACAATGCTCCAAACACTTGTGATCACAATATACAATATCACTTTTCATCACAATGTCCCATGACTCTCGTCATCACAATTATCAATGGTCTTCTCATCACAATGCTCCATGACCTTTGTTATCACAATGCTCAATACACTTGTCATCAAAATGCTCCCTGACACTTGTTGTCTCTATCCTCCTTGAATCCTGTCATGACAAGGTTCCATGCCTTTTTCATCACAATGATCCATGTCCTTTTCATCACAATGCTCCAAGACCCATGTAATCTCAATGCTCCATGCCCTTGTCTTCACAAAGCTCAATGACGCATGCCTTCAGAATGCTCCTTGGTCTTCTCCTCACAATGCTCCATGCCCTTGTCCTCACAATGTTCGAAGACCCCTGTAATCACAATGCTCCATGGTTGTCCTCAAAAAACTCCATGACGCATGTCATCAGAATGCTCCATGGCCTTCTCATCACAATGCTCCATGCCCTAGTCATCACAGTGTTCCAAGACCCCCGTAATCACAATGCTCCATGCCCCTTTTCATCAGAATGCTCTATGACACTTGTCATCACAAGTCTCCATGGTCTTCTCATCACAATGCTCCAGGACCTTGTCATCACCATGCTCCATTCCCTTGTAATCACAATGCTCCATGACCCCTGTCATCACAATAATCCATGAAAATTTTCAGCCCAATGCACCACGACCTACTCATCACAATGCTCCATGGCCAATATCATCACAATGCTCCATGACCACTGTCATCACAACACTCCATGTCACCTGAGAACACAATGATTCGGGACTCTTTTCATCACAATGCTCCATTCCCTAGTCATCACAATGCTCCATGACACCTGTCATCAAAACACTCCATGAACATTTTCAGCCCAGTGCTCCATGACACTTGTCATCACAATGATCCATGCCCTTGTCATCCCAATGCTCCATGACCCCTGTATTCACAATGCTCCGTGACGCTTTTCATCACAGTGCTCCATGACACATGTCATCACAATGCTCCATGCCTTTGTCAGCAAAATGCTACTTGACCTTGTCATTACAATGCTCTCTGCGCTTGTCATCACAATACTCCATTTCCATTGTCATCACAATCCTCCATGAACCTTGGGATCAGGTTGTTTCATGCCCTTGTCATCACAATGCTCCATGCTCCTTGAAATTAAAATGATCCATAACCTCTCTCATCACAATGCTCCAAACCCTTGTGATCACAGTGTTCCATAACACTTGTCATCACAACGCTCCATGATGCCTGTCATCACAATACTCCATGCCCTTTTCATCGCAATGCTCCATGACATTTGTCATCACAATTCTCAATACACTTGTCATCACAATGCTCCCTGACACTTGTCATCAGAATGCTCCTTGAACCCTGTCACGAAAAGTCTCCATGCCCCTTTCATTACAATTCCCCATGCCGTTTTCATCACAATGCTCCATTCCATTGTCATAAAAATAGTCCACAAGCTTGTCATCAGAATGCTCCATGCCATTGTCATCACAATTCTCCATGCACTTGTCAGCACAATCCTCCCTGACCCTGGTCATCACAATGCTCCAAGCCATTGTCATCACAATGCTCCATTACATTTGTCATCAGAATGCTCCATCACACTTGGCATCACAATGCTCCATGCCATTGCCATCACAAAGTGCCATTACATATGTCATCACAATGATCCCTGACACCTCTCTTCACAATAATGCATGACCTGTTCATCACAATGCTCCATGCCCTTGTCATCACAATGCGCCATTCCAACTGTCATCACAATAATCCATGAAACTTTAGACCAATGTTCCATGAACTTGTCATCACAATGCTCCATGCCCTTGTTATCACAATGCTCCATGACCCCTGTAATCACAATGCTCCGTGACTCCAGTCATAACATTGCTTCATGACCTTTGTCATCACAGTGGTCCATGTCCTCATCATCAACTGTCTCTGTGACATTTTTAACCACAATGCTCCATGAATTTTCATCACAATGCTCTTTGACCCTTGTCATCAAAATGCTCTATGCCTTTCTCAGCACAATGCTCCATGACCCTTGTCATCACAATGCTCCATGCGCTTGTCAGCATGATGCTCCATGACACATGTCATCACAATGCACCATGCGCTTGTCATCACAGTGCTCCACAAGCTTGTCATCACAATGCTCCATAAACCTTATCATCACAATGCTCCATGCACTTCTCATCAAAATGCTCTCTCACCACAGATATCACAATGTTACATCACTATTCGTCACAATACTCACTCACCCCTGTTATCACAATGTCCCATGACCCCTGTCATCACAATGCTACATGCACTTATCATCACAATGTTCGATGACCCCTGACATCCCAATGCTCCAAATCCCCTGTCATCAAAATGCTCCATGAACATTTTCATCAAAATGCTCCATGACCCTGTCATCACAATGCTCCCTGCCCTTCTCATCACAATGCACAACGCACTTGTCATCAAAATTCTCCATGACTTTGTCATCACAAAGATCCATGACCATTGGCATCACAATGCTCCATGTCATTTTCATCACAAAGCTCCATTACCTTTGTCATTAGAATCCTCCATGACAATTGGCATCAAAATGTTCCATGCCATTGTCATCACAATGGGCCATTACATATGTCATCACAATGCTCCCTGACACCTGTCTTCACAATACTGCATAACCTGGTCATCACAATGCTCCATGCCCTTGTCATCACAGTGCGCCATTCCAACTGTCATCGCAATAATCCATGAAACTTTAGACCAATGTTCCATGCCCTTGTCATCACAATGCTCCATGCCCTTGTTATCACAATGCTCCATGACCCCTGTCATCACAACGCTCTGTGACTCCAGTCATCACAATGCTTCATGACCTTTGTCATCACAATGGTTTATGCCCTCGCCATCAACAGTCTCTGTGACCTTTTTAACCACAATGCTCCATGAACTTTTCATCACAATGCTCTTTGACCCTTATCATCACAATGCTCTATGCTTTTCTCAGCACAATGCTCCATGACCCTTGTCATCATAATGCTCCATGCGCTTGTCAGCACAATGCTCCATGACACATGTCATCACAATGCTCCATGACCCTTGTCATCACAATCCTCCGTGACTCCAGTCATCTCAAAGCTTCATAACGTTTGTCATCACAATGGTCCATGCCCGCGTCATCACAAGGCTCTGTGACCTTTGTAACCACAATGCTCCATGAACTTTTCATCACAATTCTCTGTGACCCCTGTCATCACACTGCTCCATTTCTTGGTCAGAACAATGCTCCACGACCATTGCCTTCAAAATGTGTCATGCGCATTTCATCACAATGGTCCACAACCTTGTCACTGCAATGCTCCATAAACCTTGTAATCACAATGGTCCATGCACTTCTCATCAAAATGCTCTCTCACCAGAGATATCACAGTGTTCTATCACTAGTCATCACAATTCTCCCTCACCCCTGTAATCACAATGTTCCATGACCCTGTCATCACACTGCTACATCCCCTTATCCTCACAATGTTCCATGACCCCTGTCATCAAAATGCTCCATGACCCTTTTCATCCCAAAGCTCCAAGACCCCTGACATCACAATGTTCTATAACCACTGCAATCAAAATGTTCCATTACACTATTCATCAAATTGCTGCATGAACCGGTCATCAAAATGCTCCCTGCCCTTCTCATCACAATGCACCATGCCCTTGTCATCAAAATGCTCCATGACGTGTCATCACAAAACTCCATGACCCTTGGCATCACAATGCTCCATGTCCCTTTTCATCTCAATGCTCCATGAAACCTGTCATCACAATGCACCATGCCCATCATCATAATGCTTCAGGCTATTGTCATCACAATGAAATCAATATTCTCCATGACCTCTGTTATCATAATGCTCCAAACCCTTGTGATCACAATGTTCCATAACACTTATCATCACAACACCCCATGACGCTCATCATCACAATTATCCATGGTCTTCTCATCACAATGCTCCATGATCTTTGTCATCACGATGCTTAATACACTTATCATCACAATGCTCCCTGACACTTATCGTCAGTATGCTCCTTGAACCCTGTCATGACAAGGATCCATGCCTTCTTCATCCCAATGATCCATGCCCTTTTCATCACAATGCTCCAAGATCCCTGTAATCACAATGCTCCATGCCCTTCTCATCACAAAACTCCATGACGCATATCATCAGAATGCTCCATGACTTTCTCATCACAATGCTCAATGCCCTAGTCATCACAATGCTCCAAGACCCCTGTAATCACAATGCTCCATGCCCCTTTTCATCAGAATGCTCCATGAGACTTGTCATCACAAGTCTCCATGGTCTTCTCATCACTATGCTCCAGGACCTTGTCATCACCATGCTCCATTCCCTTGTCATCACAATGCACCATGACCTCTGTCATCACAATAATCCATGAATATTTTAGCCAAATGCTCCACGATCTACTCATCACAATGCTCCATGGCCAATATCATCACAATGCTCCATGACCACTGACATCAAAATGCTCCAAACTCTTGTGATCACAATGTTCCATAACACTTGTCATCACAACGCTCCATGAGGTCTGTCATCACAATACTCCATGCCCTTTTCATCACAATGCTCCATGACTTTTGTCATCACAATTCTCAATACACTTGTCATCACAATGCTCCATGACACTTGTGATCAGTATGCTCCTTGAAACCTGTCACGAAAAGGCTCCATGCCTTTTTCATCGCAATGCCCCATGCCGTTTTCATCACAATGCTCCATGCCATTATCATCAAAATACTCCACAAGTTTGTCACCAGAATGCTCCATGACCCTTGTCATAACAATACTCCATGAACTTTTCATCACAATGCTCTTTGATCCTTGTCATCACAATTCTCTATGCCTTTCTCAGCACAATGCTCCATGACCCTTGTCATCACAATGCTCCATGCGCTTGTCAGCACAATGCTCCATGACAAATGTCATCACAATGCACCATGCGCTTATCATCACAGTGCTCCACAATCTTGTCATCACAATGCTCCATAAAATTTGTCATCACAATGCTCCATGCACTTCTCATCCAAATGCTCTCTCACCACTGATATCACAATGCTACATCACTATTTGTCACAATACTCCCTCACCCCTGTCATCACAATGATCCATGACTCCTGTTATCACAATGCTACGTGCACTTATCATCACAATGTTCGATGACCCATGACATCACAAAGTTCCATAACACCTGTCATCAAAATGCTCCATGACCCTTTTCATCCTAAAGCTCCATGACCCCTGGCATCACAATGTTCTATAACCCATGTCATCATAATGTTCCATTACACTTTTCATCAAATTACTGCATGAACCTGTCATCAAAATGCTCCCTGCCCTTCTCATCACAATGCACCAAACCCTTGTCATCAAAATGGTCCATGACATTTGTCATCACAAAGCTCCATGACCCTTGGCATCACAATGCTCCATGTCATTGTCATCACAATGCTCCATGAACCCTCTCATCACATTGCTCCATGCCCTTGTCATCACACATCTCCATGACACTTGTCATCAAAATGCTCGATGCCCTTCTCATCACAATGCTCCATGCCCTTGCAATTACAATCCCCCATGACCCATGTATCACCGTGTACGGTGCCCTTGTCATCACAATGCTCCATGCCCACTCTCATCACAATAATCCATGAAACATTTCAGACCAATGCTCAATGCCCTTCTCATCACAATGCTCCATTACCTCTGTCATAACAATGCTCCATGACCCCTGCCATCACAATGTTCCACGGCCTTGCCATCACAAGGCTCCATGACCCTTGTCATCACAATGCTCCAAGATACCTCTAATCACAATTCTACATGCCCTTGTCATCACAGAGCTCCATGACGCATGTCATCAGAATGTTTCATGGCCTTCTCCTCACAGTGCTCAATGCCCTTGTCATCACAATGCTCCAAGACACCTGTAATCACAATGCTCCATGCACCTTTTAATCAGAATGCTCCATGAGACATGTTATCACAAGTCTCCATGGTCTTCTCATCACAATGCTCCAGGACATTGTCATCACCATGCTCCATTCCCTTGTCATCACAATCCTCCATGACCCCTGTCATCACAATACTCCATGAATATTTTCAGGCCAATGCTCCATGACATTCTCATCACAATGCTCCATGACCAATATCATCACAATGCTCCATGACCCCTGTCATCACTACACTCCATGACACCTGACAACACAATGATCCAGGACTCTTGTCATCACAATTCTCCAAGACCCCTGTAATCACAATGCTCCATGACCCCTGTCATCACAATACTCCATGAACATTTTCAGCCCAATTCTCCATGACCCTTGTCATCACAATGATCCATGCCCTTGTCATCCCTATGCTCCATTACCCCTGTATTCACTATGCTCCGTGACGATTGTCATCACAATGCTCCATGACCCCTGTCATCACAATACTCCATTACCATTGTCATCACAATCCTCATTGAACCTTGGGATCACTTTTCTTCATGGCCTTGTCATCACAATGCTGCATGCTCCTTGAAATCAAAATGATCCATGACCGCTGTCATAACAATGCTTCAAAGCCTTGTGATCACAATGTTCCATAACACTTGTCATCACAACGCTCCATGATGCCTGTCATCACAATACTCCATGCCTTTTTCATCACAATGCTCCATGACCTTTGTCATCACAATTCTCAATACACTTGTCATCACAATGCTCCCTGACACTTGTCATCAGAATGCTCCTTGAACCCTCTCACGAAAAGGCTCCATGTCTTTTTCATCACAAAGCCCCATGCAATTTTCATCACAATGCTCCATGCCATTGTCCTCAAAATACTCCACACGCTTGTCATCAGAATGCTCCATGACCGTTGTCATCACAATTCTCCATGCACTTTTCAGCACAATGCTCCCTGACCCTTGTCATCACAATGCTCCAAGCCATTGTCATCACAATGCTCCATTACTTTTGTCATCAGAATCCTCCATGACACTTGGCATCACAATGCTCCATGCCATTGTCATCACAATGGGCCATTACATATGTCATCACAATGCTCCCTGACACCTCTCTTCACAATACTGCATGACCTGGTCATCACAATGCTCCATGCCCTTGTCATCACAATGCGCCATTCCCGCTATCATCACAATAATCTCTGAAACTTATTAGAGCAATGCTCCATGCGCTTTTCATCACAATGCCCCATGACCCCTGTCATCACAATGCTCCGTGACTCCAGTCATCACAATGTTTCATAACGTTTGTCATCAGAATGGTCCATGCCCGCGTCAACACAAGGCTCTGTTACATTTGTAAACACAGTGCTCCATGAACATTTCATCACAATGCTCCGTGACCCTTGTCATCACAATGATCCATGTCTTTGTCAGAACAATGCTCCATGACCCTTCTCATCACAATGTGCCATGTCTTTTTCATCATAATGATCCACAACCTTGTCATCGCTATGCTCCATAAATCTTGTAATCACAATGCTCCATGCACTTCTCATGCAAGTGCTCTCTCACATGAGATATCACAATGTTCCATCTCTAGTCATCACAATCCTCCCTCACCCCAGTTATCACAATGTTCCATGACCCCTGTCATCACAATGCTACATCCCCTTATCAGCAAAATATTCCCTGACCCCTGACATCACAATGTTCCATAACACCTGTCATCAAAAATCTCCATCACCCTTTTCATCGCAAAGATCCATGACCCCTGGCATCACAATGTTCTATAACCCCTGTCATCAAAATGGTCCATTACAATTTTCATCGAATTGCTGCATGACCATGTCATCAAAATGCTCTCTGCGCTTCTCAACACAATGCAGCACACCCTTGTCATCAAAATGCTCCATGACCTTTGTCATCACAAAGCTTCATGAGCCTTGGCATCACAATGATCCATGGCATTGTCATCACAATGGGCCATTACATATGTCATCACAATGCTCGATGACACCTGTCTTCACAATAATGCATGACCTGGTCATCACAATGCTCCATGCCCCTTTCATCACAATGCACCATTCCCACTGTCATCGCAATAATTCATGAAACTTATTTGACCAATGTTCCATGCCCTTGTCCTCACAATGCTCCATGCCCTTGTTATCACAATGCTCCATGACCACTGTCATCACAATCCTCCGTGACGCCAGTCATAACTTTGCTTCATGAACTTTGTCATCAAAATGGTCCATGTCCTCATCATCAACTGTCTCTGTGACCTTTTTAACCACAAATCTCCATGAATTTTCATCACAATGCTCTTTGACCCTTGTCATCAAAATGCTCTATGCCTTTCTCAGCACAATGCTCCATGACCCTTGTCATCACAATGCTCCATGCGCTTCTCAGCACAATGCTCCATGACACAGATCATCACAATGCACCATGCGCTTGTCATCACAGTGCTCCACAATTTGTCATCACAATGCTCCATGCACTTCTCATCAAAATGCTCTCTCACCACTGATATCACAATTCGACATCACTATTTGTCACAATACTCCCTCACCCATGTCATCAAAATGTTCCATGACTCCTGTCATCACAGTGCTACATGCACTTATCATCACAATGTTCGATGACCCCTGACATCACAATGTTCCATAACACCTGTCATCAAAATGTTCCATGACACATTTCATCCAATTGCTCCATGACAATGTCATCACAATGCTCCCTGCCCTTCTCATCACAATGCACAACGCCCTTGCCATCTAAATGCTCCATGACCTTTGTCATCACAAAGATCCATGACCCTTGGCATCACAATGATCCATGTCATTGTCATCACCATGCTCCATGAACCCTCTCATCACATTGCTCCATGCCCTTGTCATCACAAAGCTCCATGACACTTGTCATCAGAATGCTCCATGGCCTTCTCATCACAATGTTCCATGCCCATGCAATCACAATGCTCCATTACCACTGTCATAACAATGCACCATTACCCCTGCTATCACGATGTTCCATGGCCTTGTCATCACAAGGCTCCATGACCCTTCTCATCACAATGCTCCAAGAACCCTGTAATCACAATGCTCTATGCCCTTTTTCATCTCAATGATCCATGAACCCTGTCATCACTATGCACCATGCCCATCATCATAATGCTTCATGCTATTGTCATCACAATGAAATCAAGATGCTCCATGACCTCTGTCATAACAATGCTCCAAACCCTTGAGATCACAATATTCCATAAGACTTGTCATCACAATTTCACATGACGCTCGTCATCACAATTATCCATGGTCTTCTCTTCACAATGCTCCATGACTTTTGTCATCACAATGCTCAATACACTTGTCATCAAAATGCTCCCTGACACGTGTTGTCTGTATGCTCCTTGAACCCTGTCATGACAAGGATCCATGCCTTTTTCATCACAATGTTCCATGCTCTTTTCATCAAAATGCTCCAAGACCCATGTAATCACAATGCTCCATGCCCTTGTCATCACAAAGCTCAATGAAGCATGACATCAGAATGCTCCTTGGTCTTCCGCTCACAATGCTCCATGCCCTTGTCATCACAATGTTCCAAGACCCCTGTAATCACAATGCTCCATGCCCCTTTTCATCTGTATGCTCCATGAGAATTGTCATCACAAGGCTCCATGGTTTTGTCATCACAGTGCTCCAGGACCTTGTCATCACAATGCTTCACGACATTGTCATGAAAATTCTCAATGGCCCTTTTCATCATAATGCTCCAAGCTCTAGTCATCACAATGCTCCTTTATATTTGTCATCACAATCCTCCATTACATTTGGCATCACAATGCTCCATGCCATTGTCATCGCAATGGACCGTGACATATATCATCACAATGCTCCCTGACATCTGTCTTCACAATACTCTATGACCTTCTCATCACAATGCTCCATGCCCTTGTCATCACAATGCACCGTGTCCACTGTCATCACAATAATCTAGGAAACTTGTCAAATGCTCCATGCCCCTGTCATCACAATGCTCCATGCCCTTGTCCTCACAATGCACCAAGACCCCTGCAAACATAAAGTGCCATGGCCTTGTCATCACAACGCTCAATGTTGTATGTCTTCAGAATGCTCCTTGGCCTTCTCCTCACAATGCTCCATGCCCTTGTCATCACAATGCTCCATGACCCCTGTCATCACAATGCTCCGTGATTCCAGTCATCACAATGCTTCATAACGTTTGTCATCACAATGGTCCATGCCAGCATCATCACACGGCTCTGTGACCTTTGTAACCACAATGTTCCATGAACTTTTCATCACAATACTCTGTGACCCTTGTCATCACAATGCTCCATTTCTTTGTCAGAACAATGCTCCAATACAATTGTCATCACAATTTGCCAGGCACATTTCATCACAAATGTCCACAACCTTATCATTGCAATGCTCCATAAACTTTGTAATCACAATGATCCATGCCCTTCTCATCAAAATGCTCTCTCACCAGAGATATCACAGTGTTCCATCACTAGTCATCACAATACTCCCTCACCCCTGCAATCACAATGGTCCAAGACCCTGTCATCACAATGCTACATCCCCTTATCATCACAATGTTCCATGACCCCTGATATCACAATGTTCCATAACCCCTGTCATCAAAATGCTCCATGACCCTTGTCATCACAATTCTCCATGCACTTGTCAGCACAATGCACACTGATCCTTGTCATCACAATGTTCCAAGCCATTGTCATCACAGTGCTCCACAATCTTGTCATCACAATGCTCCATAAAACTTGTCATCACAATGTTCCATGCACTTCTCATCAAAATGCTCTCTCACCACTGATATCACAATGTTACATCACTATTCGTCAAAATACTCCCTCACCTCTGTCATCACAATGTTCCATGACTCCTGTCATCACAATGCTACATGCACTTATCATCACAATGTTCGATGACCCCTGACATCACAATGTTCCATAACTCCTGTCATCAAAATGTTCCTTGACACTTTTCATCAAATTGCTCCATGACCCTGTCATCACAATGCTCCCTGCACTTCTCATCACAATGCACAACGCCCTTGTCATCAAAATGCTCCATGTCCTTTGTCATCACATAGATCCATGACCCTTGTCATCATATTGCTCCATGCCCTTGTCATCACTAAGCTCCATGACACCTGTCATCAGAATGCTCCATGGCCTTCTCATCACAATGCTCCATGCCCTTGCCATCAAAATGCTCCATTACACCTGTCATAACAATGCTCCATGACACCTGCCATCACGATGATCCATGACCTTGTCATCACAAGTCTCCATGACCCTTCTCATCACATTGATCAAAGACCCCTGTAATCACAATGCTCCATGCCCATTTTCATCTCAATGATCCATGATTCCTGTAATCATAATGCTCCATGCCCCTTTTCATCTCAATGATCCATGAACCCTGTCATCAAAATGCACCATGCCCATCATCATAATGCTTCATGCTATTGTCATCAAAATGAAATCAAAATGCTCCATGACCTCTGTCATAACAATGCTCCAAACCCTTGTGATCACAATATTCCATAACACTTGTCATCACAATGCCCCATGACGCATGTCATCAGAATGCTCTATGTCGTTCTCATTACAATGCTCCGTGCCTTAGTCATCACAATGCTCCAAGACCCCTGTAATCACAATGCTCCATGACCCTTTTCATCAGGATGTTCCATGAGACTTGTCATCACAAGTCTCCATTGTCTTCTCATCACAATGCTCCAGGACCTTGTCATCACCATGCTCCATTCCCTTGTCATCACAATGCTCCATGACCCCTGTCATCACAATAATCCATGAACATTTTCAGCCCAGTGCTCCACGACCTACTCATCACAATGCTCCATAGCCAATATCATCACAATGCTCCATGACCACTGTCATCACAACACTACATGACACCTGACAACACAATGATCTGGGACTCTTGTCATCTCAATGCTCCATTCCGTAGTCATCACAAGGCTTTATGACCACAGTCATCACAACACTCCATGAATATTTTCAGCCCAGTGCTCCATGACACTTCTCATCACAATGATCCATGCCATTGTCATCCCAATGCTCCATGACCCCGTATTCACAATGCTCCATGACACTTGTCATCACAGTGCTCCATGACACCTGTCATCACAATGTTCCATGCCTTTGTCAGCAAAATGCTACATGACCTTGTCATTACAATGCTCTATGCGCTTGTCAGCACAATACTCCATTTCCTTTGTCATCACACTCCTCCATGAAACTTGGGATCACATTGCTTCATGTCCTTGTCATCACAATGCTCCATGCTCCTTGAAATCAAAATGATCCATGACCTCTCTCATCACAATGCTCCAAACCCTTGTGATCACAGTGTTCCATAACACTTCTCATCACAATGCTCCATGATGCCTGTCATCACAATACTCCATGCCCTTTTCATCACAATGCTCCATGACCATTGTCATCACAATTCTCAATACACTTGTCATCAAAATGCTCCCTGACACTTGTCGTCAGAATGCTCCTTGAAACCTGTCACAAAAAGGCTCCATGCCTATTTCATCACAATGCCCCATGGAGTTTTCATCACAATGCTCCATGACATTGTCACCAAAATACTCCACAGGCTTGTCATCAGAATGCTCCATGACCCTTGTCATCACAATTCTTCATGCACTCCTCAGCACAATGCTCCCTGACCCTTATCATCACAATGTTCCAAGCCATTGTCATCACAGTGCTCCACAATCTTGTCATCACAATGCTCCTTAAAATTTGTCATCACAATGCTCCATGCACTTCTCATCAAAATGCTCTCTCACCACTGATATCACAATGCTACATCACTATTTGTCACAATACTCCCTCACCCCTGTCATCACAATGTTCCATTACTCCTGTCATCACAATGCTACATGCACTTATTACAATGTTCGATGAACCCTGACATCACAGTGTTCCATAACACCTGTCATCAAAATGTTCCATGACACTTTTCATCAAATTGTTCCAAGACACTGTCATCAGAATGCTCCCTGCCCTTCTCATCACAATGCACAACGCCCTTGCCATCTAAATGCTCCGTGACCTTTGTCATCACAAAGATCCATGACACCTGTCTTCACAATGCTCCGTGACTCCAGTCATCACAATGTTTCATAACGTTTGTCATCACAGTGGTCCATGCCCGTGTCATCACAAGGCTCTGTGACCTTTGTAACCACAATGTTCCCTGAAATTTTCATCACAATTCTCTGTGACCCTTGTCATCATAATGCTCCATGTCTTTTTCAGAACAATTCTCCATGACCATTGACATCACAATGTGCCACGTGCATTTCATCACAACGGTCCACAACTTTGCCATTGCAATGCTCCCTAAACCTTGTAATCACAATGCTCCATGCACTTCTCATCAAACTGCTCTCTCACACGAGATATCACAATGTTCATTCACTAGTCATCACAAGACTCCCTCACCCCTGTAATCATAATGTTCCATGAACCTGTCATCACAATGCTACCTCCCCTTATCAGCACAATGTTCCATGACCCCTGACATCACAATGTTCCATAACCCCTGCCATCAAAATGTTCCATTACACTTTTCATCAAATTGCTGCATGACCCGATCATCAAAATGCTCCCTGCCCTTCTCATCACAATGCACCATGCCCTTGTCATCAAAATGCTACATGACTTGTCATCACAAAGCTCCATGACCCTTGGCATCACAATGCTCCATGTCATTGTCATCACAATGCTCCATAAACCCTCTTATCACATTGCTCCATGCCCTTGTCATCACAAAGATCCCTGATACTTGTCATCACAATGCTCGATGCCCTTCTCATCATAATGCTCCATGCCCTTGTCATTACCATCCTGAATGACCCATGTATCACAGTGCTCCATGCCCTTGGCATCACAATGCTCCATGCCCACTCTCATCACAATAATCCATGAAATATTTCAGACCAATGTTCCATAACCTTCTCATCAAAATGCTCCATTACCCCTGTCATAACAATGCACCATGACCTTGCCATCAAAATGTTCCACGGCCTAGTCATCACAAGGTTCCATGACACTTGTCATCACAATGCTTAAGACCCCTGAAATCACAATGATCCATGACCTTGTCATCACAAAGCTCCATGACGCAGGTCATCAGAATGTTTCATGGCCTTTTCATCACAATGCTCCATGCCCTTGTCATCACAATGCTCCATGACCCTTGTAATCACAATGCTCCATGCCACTTTTCACCTCAATGCTCCATGAACCCTGTCATCACAATGCACAATGCCCATTCTCATAACGCTTCAGGCTATTGTCATCACAATGAAATCAATATTCTCCATGACCTCTGTCATCATTATGCTCCAAACCCTTGTGATCACAATGTTCCATAACACTTATCATCACAACACCACATGATGCTCATCATCACAATTATCCATGGTCTTCTCTTCACAATGCTCCATGATCATTGTCATCACAATGCTCAATACACTTGTCGTCACAATGCTCCCTGACACTTGTCGTCAGTATGCTCCTTGAACCCTGTCATGACAAGGCTCCATGCCTATTTCATAACAATGAGCAATGCCTTCTTCTTCACAATGCTCCAAGATCCCTGTAATCACAATGCTCCATGCACATCTCATCAAAATGCTCTCTCACCAGAGATATCACAATGTTCCATCACTAGTCATCACAATACTCCCTCACCCCTGTAATCACAATGTTCCATGACACTGTCATCACAATGCTACATCCCCTTATCATCACAATGTTCCATGACCCCTGACATCACAATGTTCCATAAGACCTGTCCTCAAAATGCTCCATGAACCTTTTCTTCCCAAAGTTCCAAGACCCCTGACATCACAATGTTTTATAACCCCTGCATCAAAATGTTCCTTTACACTTTTCATCAAATTGCTGCATGAACCGGCCATCAAAATGCTCCCTGCCTTTCTCATCACAATGCACCATGCCCTTGTCATCAAAATGCTCCATGACTTGTCATCACAAACTCCATGACCCTTGGGATCACAATGCTCCATGTCATTGTCATCACAATGCTCCATGAACCCTCTTATCACATTGCTCCATGCCCTTGTCATCACAAAGCTCCCTGAAACTTGTCATCACAATGCTCGATGCCCTTCTCATCACAATGCTCCATGCCCTTGTCATTACAATCCTGCATGACCCATGTATCACAGTGCTCCGTGCCCTTGTCATCACAATGCTCCATGCCCACTCTCATCACAATAATCCATGAAATATTTCAGACCAATGTTCCATGCCCTTCTCATCAAAATCTTGCATTACCCCTGTCATAACAATGCACCATGACCTTTGCCATCAAAATGTTCCACGTCCTAGTCATCACAAGGTTCCATGACACTTGTCATCACAATGCTTAAGACACCTGAAATCACAATGCTCCATGCCCTTGTCATCACAAAGCTCCATGACGCATGTCATCAGAATGTTCCATGGCCTTTTCATCACAATGCTCCATGCCCTTGTCATCACAATGTTACAAGACCCTTGTAATCACAATGCTCCATGCCCCTTTTCATCTCAATGCTCCATGAACCCTGTCATCACAATGCACCATGCCCATCATCATAACGCTTCAGGCAATTGTCATCACAATGAAATCAATATTCTCCATGACCTCTGTCATCATAATGCTCCAAACCCTTGTGATCACAATGTTCCATAACACTTATCATCACAACACCCCATGATGCTCATCATCACAATTATCCATGATCTTCTCATCACAATGCTCCATGATCATTGTCATCACAATGCTCAATACACTTGTCATCACAATGCTCCCTGACACTTGTCATCAGTATGCTCTTTGAACCCTGTCATGACAAGGCTACGTGCCTTTTTCATAACAATGATCCATGCCCTTTTTATCACAATGCTCCAAGATGCCTGTAATCACAATGCTCCATGCCCTTGTCATCACAAAACTCCATGACGCATGTCATCAGAATGCTCCATGGCCTTCTCATCACAATGCTCCATGCCCTACTCATCACAGTGTTCCATGGCCAATATCATCACAATGCTCCATGACCACTGTCATCACAACACTCCATGACACCTGACAACACAATGATCTGGGACTCTTGTCATCACAATGCTCCATTCCCTAGTCATCACAATGCTTCATGACACCTGTCATCACAACACTCCATGAACATTTTCAGCCCAGTGCTCCATGACACTTGTCATCACAATGCTCCATGACCCGTGTATTCACAATGCTCCGTGACGCTTGTCATCACTGTGAGCCATGACACATGTCATCACAATGCTCCATGACTTTGTCAGCAAAATGCTACATGACCTTGTCATTACAATGCACTATGCGCTTGTCATCACAATACTCTATTTCCATTGTCATCACAATCCTCCATGAACCTTGGGGTCACATTACTTCATACCCCTGTCATCACAATGCTCCATGTTCCTTGAAATCAAAATGATCCATGACGTCTGTCATCACAATGCTCCAAACCCTTGTGATCACAATGTTCCATAACACTTGTCATCACAATGCTCCACGATGCCTGTCTTCACAATACTCCATGCCCTTTTCATCCCAATGCTCCATGACCTTTGTCATCACAATTCTCAATACACTTGTCATCACAAAGCTCCCTGACACTTGTCATCAGAATGCTCCTTCAAACCTGTCACGAAAATGCACCATGCCTCTTTCATCACAATGCCCCATGCCATTTTCATCTCAATGCTCCATGCCATCGTCATTAAAATACTCCACAAGCTTGTCATCAGAATGCTCCATGACCCTTGTCATCACAGTTCTACATGCACTTGTCAGCACAATGTTCCCTGACCCTTGTCATCACAATGCTCCAAGCCATTGTCATCACAATGCTCCATTACCTTTGTCATCAGAATCCTCCCTGACACTTATCATCACAATGATCCAAGCCATTGTCATTACAATGGGCCATTACATATGTCATCTCAATGCTACCTGACACGTGTCTTCACAATACTGCCTGACCTGGTCATCACAATGCTCCATGTCCTTTTCATCACAATGCACCATTCCAACTGTCATCACAATAATCCATGAAACTTATTAGACCAATGTTCCATGCACTTGTCATCACAACGCTCCATGCCCTTATTATCACAATGCTCCATGGCCCCTGTCATCACAATGCTCCGTGACTCCTGTCATCACAGTGCTTCATGACCTTTGTCATCACAATGGTCCATGCCCTCGTCATCAACATTCTCTGTGACCTTTTTAAACACAATGCTCCATGAACTTTTCATCACAACACTCTTTGACCCTTGTCATCACAATGCTCCATGCGCTGGTCAGCACAATGCTCCATGACACATGTCATCACAATGCACCATGCGCTT